>NC_139677.1:8163202-8553202 GCF_964106915.1 Podarcis gaigeae | reverse complement strand
GGGTGGAAGGAGCTGTGGCTTGAGGAAACTTCTAAAATTTCAAAGAACTCCATAAAACGACTTAGCCCTTCTACAAAAATGAACTCTTACCATTGAATAGGTTTCAAATGAGTTCTAAATACTTTGTGTTATCAGAGGGCAATTTACAGAATTAAATGTAGTTAATATTCAGAGCCAAGGCAGGTTGTTTCTTTGTTTACAACAAGATTGGGATTAAGAATAAAGTAAAATGAAATGCAATTGTAATCGAAAATATTTAAAATCAGTGTCACAGGCACTAAGGGATGAGATTCCAGGGAGCAGATAGTGGATCAAGGGAGAAACCTTCATTTCTGCTCTGGGGTTACTAGTTGGAAACTATGGTGGCAACTTTGTATATGCATGAAGAGAGAAACATGCTTCACGTTGCACTTCTCTCCCATTAACTCTGGTCAGTATGGCCAATGGTCAGGGATAAAGAGAGTTTGGATCAAAAAATATGGGGGGGGCAGGTTGGTGAATTTTACTCTGTACCTTTTATGGCAAAGATAACTTCTGTCCGAGAAGAAAGAGACCAAGAAACTCATAGTCAGGCCATAGAACATCCAATTACTATTACTTAGCATGCCTGGCACATCAATTTCAGCATCACCTTGTCAGTGATAGCTCCTGATATTATTTGGGGTTCATAGTGCCACACTTTCTTTAAAGTTCATTACAACTGATAGGTCTCTGCTTTCTCTTTCCCATGTGCAGGAAATTTCACTCTATTTCACTCTGTTCTTCAGCATACCTGAAGGAGTGTCTCCACCCCCATTGTTCAACCCAGACACTGAAATCCAGCACTGAGGGCCTTCTGGCAGTTCGCTCAATGCAAGATGTGAGGTTACAGGGAACCAGGCAGAGGGCCTTCTCGGTAGTGGCACCCGCCCTGTGGAATGCCCTCCCATCAGATGTCAAGGGGATAAACAACTATCTGACTTTTAGAAGACATCTGAAGGCAGCCCTCTTTAATGACTGATGTTTTAATGTATTTTTAATCTTTTGTTGGAAGCCGCCCAGAGTGTCTGGGGAAACCCAGCCAGATGGGTGGGGTATAAATAAATAAATAAATTATTATTATTATTATTATTATTATTATTATTATTATTATTATTATTATTATTACCCTAGGGTTTTGAAAGCAATCCTATGCATGTTTAGATGGAATCAAATCCCCTTACATTCACTGGGGCTTGTTCCCAGGTAAGAGTGCATAGGATTGAGTAGCACTGCAATCAGCAGTGCATTCTGACAATTAGTGAAACTTAACAGTCAGAAAAATGGTACATGAATTATTTTCTGAAGGAGGGATAACATTCAGAGATACAGTGGTACCTCGGGTTAAGTATTTAATTGGTTCCGGAGGTCTGTTCTTAACCCGAATCTGTTCTTAACCTGAAGACCACTTTAGCTAATGGGGCCTCCTGTTGCCGCTGCGCCGCCGGAGCCCAATTTCTGTTCTTATCCTGAAGCAAAGTTCTTAACCCAAGGCACTATTTCTGCGTTAGCGGAGTCTGTAACCTGAAGCGTATGTAACCTGAAGCGCATGTAAACCGAGGTACTACTGTAAATAGATTTTTCTCCAATTTCAGCTTGGTAGAAATTGGCCACGTACCTGCTCTCCAGTATTTTACTCTATAGCAATAACTGTTTTGTGCTCCTGGCTGAATTTCCCACTGCACCTGGCACACACAAGCCTTAGAGAAAACCAATCCTGCATTATGTGTGGCTGATGCGGAGCTACAGTCCAGAGTTGTTGCAAGGTCATTAGGCTACTCGTCAATCTGCCTAATGAGCTACTCAGCTTTCCAGTATTCAGGTATACAGTTGCTGACAAAGGTCTCTTGCATCATGGTTAGTTACAATTGCTATTCTCACCTGACTTGAAGTGTTCCAGCCATCTGTACTCTTTTATTAGTTTAGTGCCTTCCTCAATTTACAGTTTTCCTTTACTATTAATGTTTTCACAGCCTAGTAAAGTTATAATGACAATGGTTGAATGTACTGTTTGACTACACGATGATGATGATGATGATGATGATGATGATAGAAGAAGAAGTTGATATGGTTTCTTGGCATCATGAAATATTCTTGCACCGAGTTAGTAGCTTCGTTGTGCATTGTGCAAAGTTTAAGCAAAACAGCAGGTATGCATCCCTTCTTTGGGCCTTTGGCATTCCCAACTGTGCAGCCGGCTTGGCACACACAGTTCCGTGTGCATGAAGGTCTCCCTGCTACAGATATTTGTGCTGTACACATGGAAGCCAGGTGCTGGAACTGGTCCATGCAGCTCGGCTCCCTGCTCATTCTCTGACTGAGCATGTGGGCAGAATTTGCAAAGAGAGCTTAGTCCATAGGCAGATGTCTAGATTTTATGCCGCTGTCAGAACCACTTCACCCAGTTGTGGATTTATTTATTTTCCAGAAAACCAGGCAGCCATCTGAGCTCCACAGCACTGGAGACAATACTTTGAGGCAACTGTGTCAAAGCCTCTTCCCTGTTTCACAGAAAGGCAAAGGCTGCTTTCATGCCTCCTGGAAAACCTGTGAGGCAAGCTAAGCTGAGAGCTGGTAGTTCAGAGACCAAAACTGTGAAACTGCACATATTTAGAATATTTGCTGCTTGCTACTTATTAGGGTTGGCAAATTTTTTTGGTCTGCTTATTTGGAAGTTTTGCTGTAAATATCAGAACTGTAGCTTCTTCCCTGTGAATGACATTGCATAAGGACATAAGAAGAGCTCTGCTTGACCAGGCTAAGGGCTCATCTAGTCCACCATCCTGTTCTCACAACAGCCACCCAGATGTCTGTGAGAAGCCAGTAAACAGGACCTGGGTGCACCAGCACTCTGCCCCCCTGAGCTTTCCAGGAACTGGTATTCAGAGACATACCATTGGCAGATTTAGGTCAGGATGACTGGCTCCTCTGCACTGGGCCCAGGAGATGTAAAAAAATCACCTCAGAAATCTGTAAAGGAACATGTCAAGAAGTTGTCCCCCAAAGTCACCTCCACTCTGGGCAGGCTGCTGAGTTTTTCCTAAGGCAACTGGGCTCCAAGAGCTGCAACCATGTCAGCCTTCAGCCCCAAATCACACCCCCACCAACCTCTGCCTTCGGTTCAGAAACGGATCCGCAGCACACCCCATCGTCCTCCACCATCACCCCATGCTGCTCTGCAGATGCCGGCCTGGTCTTGGCGGCACCAGCACATGCTTCAACTGCTCCGACTCCTCCTTCTCCACACCAACCACTGGGCCCCACACCTGCAGGTGTGCAGCACCACTTGGCTCTATCCAAAGGAGGGAACTGAAGAAAGACCAGCTGCCCTTCTTTGACTGAGCATTGCTAGTTACCGTACTTTAGGGACTCGGGGCACAGGCACGTGACACAGTTTTGCATATGCTAATCTATATGCCTAGATAAAGATAAAGGTAAAGGGACCCCTGACCATTAGGTCCAGTCATGACTGACTCTGGGGTTGCGTGCTCATTTCGCTCTATAGGCCGAGGGAGCCGGTGTACAGCTTCTGGGTCATGTGTCCAGCATGACTAAGCCACTTCTGGTGAACCAGAACAGTGCACGAAAACACCGTTTACCTTCCCGCTGGAGCGGTACCTATTTATCTACTTGCACTTTGACGTGCTTTCGAACTGCTAGGTTGGCAGAAGCTGGGACCAAGCAACAGGAGCTCACCCTGTTGCGGGGATTCGAACCACTGACCTTCTGATCAGCAAGTCCTAGGCTCTGTGGTTTAACCCACAGCGCCACCCGCGTCCCATATGCCTAGATACTTCTGGTCAAATTATAGTGGTGGCTAGATGTCACCAGCCTTGCATTTTGTAGTGCGTCCAGCCACCTGTCAGAGTTTGGCTGGATGATGAGGAGTGGTGGGAAGCGCCAGCCGGGGAACCCCCAAGGGAAATCCCAGAGGAGGAAGGCTCAGAAATCTGGGATTGGTAGTGGGACACGGAGGAGAGGTCAGAGAGGGAAGATTGGGAGGAGGTGGTAGATACTGAAGGGACAAGAGGATTTAGTGAACAGGAGGAACCTGTGGCAGGGAGCAGTTCAGACTCCAAGGCTGAAGCAGAGGAGGGAGCTCAAGAGATTCTGAAGCATCCCGGGAATCGTCTTCTCCTGCTGCAACAATTTTCCCTACCCCCCGATCTCCAAGAAAGTGCAAGATAACAAGGAGGGAGGAACAGAGGTCAGAGATGGGCAGAAATAGTTTGAGACTGCTTGGGAAACATCTGGGAGAGGAGGGAAGGGAAGCAGGGACCTTCAGTCCTGGCAACTGCTCTGTGGGGGCAAGACCTGCTGGGAAGTGTTGCTGAGTCGTTTGCCGTTTCCTTGAATAAAGAGGTAACTTCACTGACAACTGACTCTGTGCTGCATCTGACTCCAGCCCTGAAAGCACCTTGTTAGCAAAAGTGATTTACAGTGGTACCTCAGGTTACATACGCTTCAGGTTACAGACACTTCAGGTTACACTCTCCGCTAACCCAGAAATAGTGGTTCAGGTTAAGAACTTTGCTTCAGGATAAGAACAGAAATCGGCTCCGGTGGCGCGGTGGCAGCAGGAGGCCCCATTAGCTAAAGTGGTGCTTGAGGTTAAGAACAGTTTCAGGATATGTACGGACCTCCGGAACGAATTAAGTACTTACCCTGAGGTACCACTGTAGAAACAAACAAACAAACAAAAACTTTTCAAACTTTTTGAAAAGGTAGAAGATCCAAGGCTTGGTACAAAAGACCAGTGACTTGAGCCTCCTGGACCACCCCCGAAAGCATCCCTGCATTTTCATAGAAATTAGCCAGATCATGTTTCTTGCATCCAATAAGAGCGTCTGGGTCACTCAGAGGCCTGTTCTTTCTGACTAGTATCTGCCCTTACTTTCTTTGGAGCCAGGTCTACTTGTTTATACCCACAGAAGAGAAAGAAATCCACACATCAATTTTCTTTCTTCCACTAAGCTCTGAATCTGAGGGTGTTGTCCTTCATGTTTCAGCATGTTCTTAGAGAGAGGTGTAACACTCTAAGTAGTTCAAGTCCCTACAAATAATTTTCTTAGCATATTTTTAACAAAAACACAGCATAGGGGTCTGTCATAACTTACTCTTTCAAGCATCCTGTTATGTACTGAGTTGAATAGGATCCAAACTGCAGCAGTCTGATTGGTCCTAGAACAATAGGCTCCAAAAGGCAGCAGTCTGATTGGTCCTAGAACAATGCAGCAGTATGATTGGTTAGCAGGAACCACCCAATCATGCTCCAGATAGCAGTGAATCCACAACCTGATTGGCTTACAGTAGAATTCCGGAATTAGCCAATCATGTGCAGCCTATTGTGTAAATAATGTATATAAAGCAGATACTTTGAGGGGACTTTCATTCATTCCTCCTCACCACTATGAGCTGAATAAAGAGCATGAAATCACTTTGCGACTCTGAGTATATTTCACATCCACAACACTCTGTTTTCAATACAGGGGCAAAGTGCAACATACCCTTGAGGTATGCTTATTCATAAATCAATCTCATTTTCTAGTAGCACAGCCCCAGTCATTTAAATTTGTGCATGCCATTCAGCTACAGTGTGAGAACAGAAAAAAACGGGAGAAAGATATTCTGCTTACAAATAGGTAATCTCAAGTAAGATGGGGTGAGGTGGGGGGACACCATTTGATTTGGGGGCAAAAGGCTCATATGAGCTCTTTATATGATGAGTGTCAAGCTTTCAATGGCCAACAAAACTTGTATAATTTTAACACCTCCACTTCTGTCTGGCAGAAGTGATCCTTCCTAGGGTGTGTTTTCCCTTCCTTTTCTAGCAGAAGACAGGGATGACTAGCCTGCAGCCAGGGTATTTTGAAGTCTTAGCTAGAATCAAGGAATGGATCCATCATAAACATTATATTGAAGGAGGAGAAGGAGGAAGCCTTCAGAACTAGCTTAGCAGATGCACACCAACAGCTGGGCGTACGCACTGATGGCCAAGCAGAAGACAACCTGCAACATTAATTTGAGTTGTGAAAATAAAGCCGATTTCACTTTCCTCCAGAGACAGGCATGACTGATAAAAATTGTATATCTTTAGAATCTCTGTTCCCTGTAGTCAACGCCACCTGTGACATGGGAACCACAAGGATATGATTGGTGGATGCTGTTCCTGTAGATTATTCTAATGGTTCAAATCAAATGTATTTGAATTTGTAACTTTTTATTGCACATCTTGGAATGCATTTTTCGACCACATGTTGGAACATTTGTGCTCCAAAAAAAGGGAGAAAGAAATGAAATTCCATCTTTATGTTTGAAATTTATGGGAACACAATTAAAATGAGAGGGGTCCAAAGGTATCAAGATAATTACATTTTTCTAATCTTACTAAACAAGATAAATTACCTGCAGGCCCTCTTATAAAAGATGAAATCTTCATAATAAGTGAATTAATCAAGCAGCAGCTTGCTACTGCACATGCATTTATAACGGGAATGATTCAAAGAGTTATTTTATGGGGAAATTAATGGAAGCCGGCTTTTCATTCTTCTGCACCAATTGAAAACCTCAGCAGCCAGCTGCCCACTTGTCAAGAAAACAGAAAGAAGCTGGGAACAAAGATAAATAAAAACACCTTTTCCCTGGCACTTTTGAAGAGAAAAAACAGCTCTCATTTACAGCAGCCATCTGTTTGTTATTTAATATGGGTGAATTACATGCTGTAATGAGTTTGTTTCTGCATCACTCAGTGCAATGGAACACAAGTTCACTCTCATAATGTGCCGCAGTTTTTAAAAGCTAATCATTTAATTGGACACAATAGTCAATGACAAATGGAGATGTAAAAACTCAGCCAGCTGTAGAGTGAATATGTAATCATTGTGAAATCATATTATTTTACACGCATGAAAAGTCCTTAATAGTAGCTGATGTTGGCCTGCACAACGGGAACTAGGAAGGCCACAGTGGCATGATGGAAAACAGCAGTTTGGAAATGGGGGGCGGGGGGTGCCAGCCTATAATATAATTGGGCCATATTGGGACCCAGACTTGAGCTTCCATTAGGCGAAGGCGACTTAAATAATATCTAAATCGTTTTCATCGCCTCCCTCAATTTCTGTTTACATTTGTTTTTAACGTTCATGGTTCAGTAGGTGCGATCCACTGTTTGCTGAGCTTGAAATTATCTGCTCTGTTTTGATACGATGTACTGGGCAATTTCCACTGAGCTGCTGATTTTGAACAGAACATTGTGCCCAGATGAGAGGCTAGGCATTCCCAAAGCAAAATATCAGTCAGGTATCTTAGGCCTAAAGAGCTTGAGAACCTGCATCACACAGTATGCACGACTTTATAGGAGGTTAGATCTTGAAATTTGTGCTGCATCAAACTTAAGCATTTTATGGAAGGCCTAAAGATGATGGGAGACTGTTTTTTCTCATCCTGTCCAGTGAAACTCACTTACTGAGTCTCCACTTTGTACCATCAACATCCAACTACATGGAGCAACTACAGGGAAACTCAGAGTGTGATGAGCTCAGAACACATGTCAATTGTTCTCAGGCTTTATGAGGGAGAGAGTGTGGGGTTTCAGCTGGCCATTCCATTTTCAGGATGTTCTATCCTCCCCCTTCAAGTGAAATCTAGCATTCTGTGACAAATGAGAATGCTCAGTTCTCATCAGGCTGTTTTGGGGTCCTCTCTTAAGATTCTTCTGCAAACTTTGTGCCCCCTCTCCAAATCCTATCCTAAACTCTTTAAAACCCTTCCAACAGTAGCAGGTGGAGTGGTGGGAGAGACCTTCACCTAAGTATTAACCAGTTGCCATTCTCCCCTTCTTGGGTAAGGCTCTGGAGTGGTTGGTTGCAGACCAGTTCCAGGTTCCCTTGGAGGAAAATGATTTTCTAGATGAACTTCAATCAGGGTTTGGACCCAGTTTTGGCACAGAAGTTGCTTTGGTCACCCTGTATGACGACCTCTGTCAGGAGAAAGACAGGGGAAATACAGTATTTCCTTCTTAATTCTCCTTGAGCTCTTAGTGGGTTTCAATACCATAAACCATGGTAGTCTTCCGGAGCAGCTCTCCAAGTTAGGGGTGGCACCACTTTGCAGTGGTTCTGATCCTGCTTGGATGGTCGTTTCTAGAGGGTGATGCCTGAGGAGTACTTTTTGGCCTTGTGGAGCCTTCCATGTAGGGTTCCTTAGGGTTCAGTTTTATCCCCTATGCTGTTTAACATCTGCATGAAACCGCTGAGTGGGATCATCTGGAGTTTTGGAGTGTGTTGTCAACAATATGCTGACGACACAGCCCTCTGCCTCTCCTTTACATCTGCAGGTGAGGCAGTGGATGTGATGGACCATTTTCTTGCCTCGATAAGACTGTTAGTGGGTGGATCCCTAGATCGGTGGCCCATCAGCACCTTTGTCTGGGCAGGGATAGCTGAAATTTTGCCATCTGTGGCCTAATTTTTTTGTCGTCTAACCTCTGGTAACCTCCCAGGTTCAATCCCTTATATCTGCAAGTGAAGCTGGGAATGTCCATTACCCTTTTGAACACATTCTGCAACATCTTTGGGAGACTATGGTTTAGATTTAGGGTTTCTTAAACTCAAGTGAAGCCTGTTACGAATTGTATGGCTCATAATTTTTTAATGAAGTCTGACTACTACATCAGAGGAAGAAGAAAAAAACCCAACCTGTGTTGATTAAACGTTTCAGAGGCAGCAAACAGAGTGGAATGATTTGGTATTACCCAGAATTAAAAGACATCCAGGAGTTTTCCTGTAAAGCGACATACCAAAAGCAATATATATTAGAAAAAAGGCATTTGAGAAAGGATTTATATGTGCAGAGAGAGCAACTTGAACATGCCAGACCGCCACCCAGGAAAGAAGATAAAGAAAAAATATGCTGTAAATTAAGAAAACATTCCAAACATACTTCACAAGTACAATCTGGTGGAAACAAATTGTGCTGTGTGTTTCCAGCAGTTGATTAACTGCGAAGTAAGCAAAGTAAATCATATGATGTTCACCTCTAGAAAAGCGAGAAATTAACAAGAGGACAGAAAAACAAACAGGGAGGTTGAAAATACACATAAAGCACAAAATTAGTAAAATATAATGTAATAAATGTAGTTAAAAGACAACGTGAACTGAGCAATATGAAAGTCACACAATCATGTATGCTCATGGAGACCAATAAAATATTTGGGTGTTTCATAAACAAATATGTTTTCCCCATCAATTCATTCTTGATGTGTGGGGCTCATGAGAAAGAGAATTAGCCCACTGCAAATGAGCTTGGATAGGTAATATCACAATGGTAAAATTTATCAATTGTGATTTTATTAGCTGTATTTCCCCCCTGCCTTTTCTCCAAGGAGATCTGGGAGGGTTGTGAGGGTCACTCCCATTATTTTATTCTAACAACAACCCCGTGAGTAGGTTATGCTGAGAGAGAGAGAGAGATTGGCCCAAGGTCACCCAGTGAGCTTCATGGATAAGTGGAGATTTGAATTTGAGTCTCCAAATCCTACAGGTTTGTTCACACATTATGCTGACCACAGGTACAAGCTGTCTCTGTGCATGTGCAGAGGGTGTACTTGTTTGCATGCACCATTTATTTCTATAGAGTACACAGACTGTACATGCAAACATAACATGTATGCTATTTGTGTACCCAGGTACACATTTTGTATTATTCTGTTGCTTTCCTCACAAAAGTGATTCAAAGCAACTTGCAAAAACACTAAAACCAAGTATAACAAACAACCAAACACCCACCCACCCTAAAAACAGCGGTATACAGATAAAAGACCACACCACTAAAGGCAGCCACAGACTGAATAGAGAAACACAAAAATGTTGTGTTAAATGTTAAAAATACAAAATTGGTAAAACGCAATGTAATAAACACTTGCTGAACACTGGGTTAGATTGCCCTGGTCCTGATTCATACATAGACATAACATTGCACAATTTGTAATGTATAATGCTCTTTATTATTTTAAAAAATCGCTAAGTGGTATACATAAAACATTGATATACATTATCAATAATCCATTCCCTCCCCTTGTGCCTTTCCCCTTTCTGTTGAATATATGCTATTAAAGTGACAGAACAATCAGAACCACAACTGCTTGTGCAACAACTATCCCTGCTTTGAATTCTTGTTTTATCTCTAATGGGAGCAAGTATATAAAGGCTAAGCATTGAGCATTGTTGAATCAGAAATGTTGGACTGTGTTACATGAAGAGGCGGGGCCTGCCATTATGAGCTACCACAGTGTGAGTGCGCTGAGGCCCCAGAGTCTTCTTCAGACCCTGAAGGGAAGAGCAGTGGGCATCATTGGGAAGCAGTAGAAGTCTCTTGACAGGCCAGGCCTGCATAAGTACTAGATACTTTGGCTTCTGCCTTTGCATGGTCAACAAATGCAAAGAAGTCCCCTGAAGGGACTCTTGAGATAGAGAACATGTGCTCTGGGGTGGCATTTAGGTAGAGCTGCCCACAGCCCCTGCTTAAATTCGATATACTGGTCAACTTTGCTCCACTAAACATTTCTGTCCCATGAGATGGAAATGGGCAAAACAGTAAATGATGGCAGCTTCTCCCTGGAACAAATACAGAATTGGGAAACTTAGTTCGGGTTCAGTGCTGAGTAATCATAAGAGGCCATCTTAAAAAAAATATATCATTTTTTTATTATTTTTTTTGAAAACGTGGGTTAAAACAAAGCTGTTTCATAAAATGTGTTTTGTGCTCAGGAACTAATTCCAATGAATACAATGTGTATATATCGTATACACATTGGGTACACAGTGAGCAGGGCCCAGATTCATTTCTGTACAGTGGTACCTCGGGTTACAAACACTTCGGGTTACAGACTCCGCTAACTCGGAAGTAGTACCTGGGTTAAGAACTTTAACTCAGGATTAGAACAGAAATCGCACGGCAGCCCCGTGGGGGCAGCGGGAGGCCCCATTAGCTAAAAGTGGTACTATACCTCAGGTTAAGAATGGTTTCAGGTTAAGAACGGACCTCCAGAACGAATTAAGTCTGCAACCAGAGGTACCACTGTATTTTGAAGGGCAAAGCCACAATGGATATACACTGTTGCTCCCATGGTCAGTGCCAATGCTGCTCGTAGGCAGGGCAACATGTGGCTGGATGAGGGAGGAGGCAATGTACACTGATGTCGGTCATTCAGATTTATGCAGCCAACATGGCAGGAGCAGGCATCCACATGGACCCCTTCGTCCTCTTCAGATTTCCAGCAGTTGCACAGCCCATCCTTGGCCTGGTGATGTTGGGTTGATGTAAACTTAACTCAAAATTGGATTTAAGATTTCTCTGGCTTATAAATAAAAAGAAGAGTTGTATTTTATTGTGCAGAAGGAGATGGGGCAGGTGATTCCCTTCAAGATTAATATATACCAGTTAAACACAGTCATATTTAAAACCAGACATTTCTACATCTGCTGGAAGAATTGCCCATTATTTCAAACTTAAACCCATCATATTCACGAGAACAAAGAAAACAAAATTCAGCTTTTCTCTCTCCCATAGATAAAGTGGTACCAACACCCAGACTGGTACAAAATCCGATTTGCTCTCATTTGGTAAGCTGTATGATTGATGTGGAAGAGTGTGAACTGAATTTCAGCCATTTCATATGTCCCTAGCTATAATGAAGTAATGATATAGACTCCAGTAACTTACAGGCTTTCTCGTATATTTGAACATCCCATAACTTACTGGCTCCAGAGGCTACCATGAGTTATATCACAGTTCTGTCCTATAGTCTCCAGAACTTGTAACTCACTATCAGCTACAAGCAATTTCATTTATTTAATGTTTTTGTAGTCTTTTGTAGTCCTTCCCCCACCTTTTTTACTTTCTCTTTCCCTCCTCTCTGTCAAACACACACACACACACACACACACACACACACACACACACACACAGACTTCTGAAAAGTGTGATTAACAGAAATATGTTTAATAGGTTGCAGAAATGGAAGTCAGTTGACAAAACCATAACCTGCAAATGATTCAGTAGCATGGGTTCAAATTAAATAGTAACTTGAATTGTTCTAAAGCCCTTCTCATGGTTCTTTATTTGGACTTGGAACAGAGAGCCCTTCAAATGGAATATTCTTTCAAACAGGCCTTGAAGCAGAAAACTGTTCTCTATAAAGTAGGACATGATACATGAGCACCCTAATGTCAAAACATTTGCAGAACCAGATTACCTTGCGCATTTAGTCTTGTTTGGGGGAAAAATATCCAACAACAAGACTAAAACAGGTCGCTAGCCATTTTAATTTGTGTTATTCCATATTACAATGTTTTAAAAAAGAATTCCATATTTTGAACTCTAGTTTATAGCGGGATGTAGTAATGGATCTTTTTTCTAGGAGAGAAATTGTATGAAATTTTGCTAGGTGAGCAAATTTGCATTCCCCCCACTTAATAAAAGCTTGCCAAATCTGTGAACCGTGATGGAAGATATTAATTAAAGTCCATGCACAAATTAAGATGGGGAGGGGGGGAAATCAAAGCACCAAGAAATAAATTAAGGAATCCTGTAACATAAAAGCAGCTAGGAAGCCCTGGAGTATTGTGGGAGTAATAAGCACAAGAAAAGATGACCATCACACAGGAGGAGGAGTGAGTGAACCAATGTGTAACAGACAAGCTGGCTCTAAAGGAGAAAGGTTTGAAATGCTGATTTCAGGGTCAGTACAAACTCCTCCTGAACTGAGTGGAAGTGGCGCTCCTGTACCTTTTGTGCCTTTGCATTTGTGAAAAGACTGTTTCTTCTTGAAGGTGTTCCGTAAAGAGAAAGGAAAGGGTCAGGCAATTGACCTCACACCTCAGGTACTGTTATCCCAGTGGTGTGCAATAGGTAATATATATTTTTCCCAGAGTGAAGATGACAACTTCTTATTTTCAGGGTCTACACTATTCTCTGGACAGTGATCCATGAGACAGAAATTTAGTTTTTGCCGATTCCAATATGAACTGATCTGATTTGTATCTCCTGGATGAATGTGGAAGCTGTAATGCAGTTGTTCCCTGGCTTTCATAATTCTCAAATAACCCAGTGCTGCTATGTTCTCTTTCTCTTTTTCTCTCTCTCCCCCCATCCCCCATCCCCCTTATGTTGAAATGGAATGGAATGGAATGCATGCAAAAGGTGACATGGCTTGGAAATCAATCTTTCTACCCACCTGTATAATAAAGTTTGCACCACCATGCAGCAAGAGCTTCACATCTACAGAAAACACACACACAGAGTGCATAGTTGGCATGGCATTTGAAATCCCACAAAGGTTTAATAAAAATATGTGAATGATTCCTATTGCATGCAACTTGAAAATATTCTTTTCCCTTGCATGCAAACATTTTACCATACCCTTGATTAAAATTTGGAAGGCTTGCCAGATATGTAATACCTTTAGGCTAAATCTAGCTCCCAGACTTCCAGTTGATCATTCCCACCCTATAGGATTTTCCAGATCATCCTGGACAGCCAGTTAGTCGGCTACCTTAGGCAACTGTTTTCTACGTACTGCCTCTATGCTTGGGGAAGCCCTGGTTGGCCTTGAAACATTATTTTAAAAAATGCAGTGATGGAAGCAATTATTCAAAATGATTTGCAAAGTCTTTGTTTTTGCCCTGTAGGAACGGTGCTTTTGAAATTTTTGGATTTTCTAAATGATTAGAAAGGTTTCTTTGTTTTTTTAAAAGTGCATCCTGATTCAAAGCACATTTAATTGATGGATTTCAAGTAGAAAATTCCAAGATTGGGCATGCAAGATCACCCACATTTAGTAAACTCACATTGTTATTTGAATTCAGTACAGCACTACCTATGGTTCATTGGAACCATTCAAGCACTTTTAAATATGATTCATTTGAATGTTTAACTTTAGTAGCTCAAAGAGTGATGATCATTCTCACTGAAGTCCACAGCTCCTCAGATATTCAAATCAGAATTTTTACTTGTTATGCAAATCTGAAAACTTTTTGTACCACATGGTTCATGCCCATTAAATAGTGCTTTCTGTAAGAAAACACAGAAATAGAGACGTACAACCAAGGTGCACATTTTTAGTGCTTTGAATTACCACCAGAACATAAAAATAGTGTGTATTGCTTTACTCTAATCAGACTCATTTTTATGTGACTGTTGAAAGCCCTTTTACATTCCTTTCTAAGTCTGGAAGTCTGTGTATAAAACTGGTTGGGGGGAGCAAAGTGAAGACACCTGCTGGCTTATAACACAAATACTAAAATATCTTAGAGCCTGCTGAAAGGCGAATTGGAACAATATGTCATTACTGAAGGCTCACTTGCAAGTTCTAATATATTATAATGAAAACAGTATGACAAACCTAATGAGACAGTGAAGATTTGGGTAATTGTTCCTACAATGTATGGTAACTTTTCCAGCCATTATTGGCAAACATAAAACCTAATGAGATTTTATTAATTTAAATGCAGTACATCTGCAAAACATTTCCTTAGTTGCATTCTCCTCTGATAATCGTCCTTTCCACAAAAGCACGATCCTTTTAAGTTAATTGTTCTCTGTTGTATATTTTGTCTAAACAAAATGTACAGAAGACCTGCTACAAATACACATTAAGCACAATGTTTACTTTTGGGATAGATATTCCTCCCAATTTGATGTTCCCTTCTTCTTTCCAGAAACATTTCACAGATCAGTCATTATGAATAGTATGGCTTTGCTGTATGTATATGTAGTGGATGGGGGGGGGGGGGGAAATCTGCCTCTAGAAGGGGTCTGCAAATCATTTTATTTCCAGTCCACATCACCTCACAAGTTCACTCACAAGCCCACTTCATTTCCACATTAATCTTCAATTTTTAAAGAAATCAATGCATTAATAGGTGCATTTAATACTTTTAAAAATGTCTACGCAGAACTAAGTCCTGATGAATTAAACGTGCCTTACCTATCCCTGGTAAATTGAGTTATGATTGCAGCTTAAATATATTTTCCCTTAAAATACTCCTTCCTAAGTATTCTGGAATAGTGTGTTCTCCCTCATGGAGAGCACAGGTTGCGGGCGGGGCTGACGAGACACCTCACTGTTGCTAGGCAAATGGTTTGGCCATCCTTTAAGCAGGGGCGGGCTGTTACTGGGGCAATCTAGATGTTGCCATTTGTTGATTGACAGCCCTATTTGTTAAATACAATGCTCGCAGTGATGAACTTCCTCTTTTCGCTGCTTACTTCGGATCACCCGCCCTCCCTTCCCTAATTTTAGGCTGTTTGCTTGACCTTGGCCTGTCATGGGGTCGTCTGCTTTGGGGCAGGGGCCCGGTAGGAATTTTGTCCATTTGGCTGATTAGTGTGTGCCACTTGGTTTTTGCCTACTGTGTAGCAAATCGTCACAACTTGTAAGGTTTGTGGTTAGGCATTGGTCTTGGAATTGGTTGGTGGAGGGGTATGGATTTGGCTGTGCCTGCCCCTCCAAAATGCTGCTGCTGCTGCTTCAAGGGTTTTCCATTAAAGGAACCCAGGGGCTCCCCATGCTTTTGTCCGAAACCCCCTGGCAAGGGGCTAGGGCCACGCAAGCCCCTGGGAGCATTCTGGGGAGAGATGAGGCATGATTCCCAGTCCCGTCTCTCTCCCCAGGTGACTTACCCTTCCTGACTTCGCAGGGGGTGCGAATGTCAGAGCTGTCCCCATGCGGGGGCAGTTAGTGCTACCAATGGCTAAGCAACCACTCACATTGCTGTAATTTGAATAAAGTTGTGGCCAAAATTATGCCAAAAACCTTAAACAAAAATTAAGTGTCAATTGTGTTTTTCTTTGGGGGGGGGGTGTCTTGGGGACCTCGACGCGCAATCATTTGGCTTGTGCTTAATTGATATGAAGGACCTTATCTTGTGTGTGTTTTGTGAGTGTAACTGACATGTTCCATTATATCGAAGTCACTTGAGCTTCCCTCAGAATTCCTTGGATGATGATGATGATTTATTGAATTTATATACCGCCCTATGCCACGAAACTTGCTCCCCAAGGGGGACAAGGAGAGATGTCCTCCAAGCATTCACTAGTTTTATCAAACTCTTTTGGGTTTTGGCCTCAAAAAGCCTCAGGAACTTCAGCTAAGGAGAAAAACCCGTATCTCACATGAGTTTCGAATTTAAACATCTCAGTAATGAGCCACTATCCAAATTATGCCTAGCATAAAATATCAGCAGGATCTATAACGTTTTTGAGGAACAAGAGATCCTTCAGGGTATTATATCCCTGGGTAAGCATATGCATTGATTCTGAAGAATGACAAAAATATTTAAATACAGAATCAATTTGACCACCAATAACATAATTATGCTGGCACGTCAGCTTTTAACATCAGTACTGACATATTGGCCTCCCATGTCAGCTGCGTCAGCAGCACAGACAAAGCCTCTTGTTCATCACACCACGTTGGTTGATGTGTTGGTAAATCTCATCCTTATAACTTATTGAGTGAGAAGAGTTACAGCCTGCTGTTCAAATGATCCTCAAGGCAGCTTTGGACCAAGTCAGAATTTTTGGCCAGCTGGCTGTTTGGCTTAGACAGGACAGCCTTATTGTCTGCTCCAAACTGCATGGAATGGGACGATGGCTTGTTAAACAGGTCAATTGGTATGACTGGTCCCTTTGGCAGGTAGGTCCATGGATGGAAACAGGCCAGCTTGGTGACCTCCTTAAGCACCTTGCAGGTGATAGGTGGCTCCTGAGACCTGCAGCTCAGGGTTTTAGGACCAGGGCAGGCACAGGCTGCCTTTGAGACAACTCGTCTCAAAGAGGTGCAGGAAGACCCCTATACTCGCCTTCTGTGTGAGGATGGTTTTGGAGGCATGATGAATTTGCTTGCCCTTACAGCTGCAAGCATTTGCCTGAAATTTGGTTATTTAGTTCCAGCACAAATAACTTTCCTTTTCACCTCTGCACCCAGGGCAACTTATAATTTCCCAGGACTGCAAATCTTAAGGATGGCCCGTGAAACAGTTTCTTCAGTTGCCATACTCATTAGGTGCAAATGTAAATACTACACATGTGGTTTCCTGGGTGAAATAGACCCGTGACGGAGCCTTGGTCCAGCTGCAGAATTGGGCTTGTCCGCACACAGCACCTGTTTGCATTAACATTTCCTCTTGTCAGCAGGGCTGGCCATGTCAGTGCAACTTGTTTCAGGTGGCAACATGGTGTGTGTTTGTGTGCGTGGTGGCAGTGGAACATGATTGCAGTAACTGGTGCTTGAATGGCACGGGAAGGCTTATTAAAGTGTTGGCCATAGCAGGGGTGAGGGGGTAATCATTTGGGCTCTGCATCAGGCAGCAAAATGTCCTGAGGGGGCAGAGCTTTTTGGACTGGGGAGACAATTTCTGGGGTAACCAATGCAGTGCACTCCAGGCAGGACTGTGCAGAAGTGAGGGGGCAGTCGGGTACACTTGCCCTGGGCATCAGAGGGTTAAGTTGGATGGAGGCCCCTGCTACGGACTTATTGCTTTTTTGTTTGAGTTTATAACAAGACTCCACTCCCATCAGCCCCAGACAACATGGCGAATGGCCTGGAGTGATGGGAGTGGTAGTCTGGCAAAATCTGAAAGGCGCTGTGTTGGCTCCTCTATTATCATAATTGGGCCATATTTCTCAAATATTTCTGAAAACAGGTAGAATTCCTGAAATATTTCAAAGTGTGTTAAGTGCCCCATCCTTAAACATTCACTAAACAAAATCCATTTCTGGGAAACTCAATCTTACTATAATCACTGTCAAATTTATGATAGGACACTCATACACTCTTGCTAACATTTATCTGAAAACCCACTCATCCAACTAACTTTTATTTGTACCTAATTTTCTTCCTCGGTATCTTTCATTTCTGGTCAGCATGTCATAAAGGGATGACAGGAAAAGCTTTGACTTTGTGAGCCTAGATGAAAGAACATTTCTAAATGAACTCACCCAGAAGATGGTCGTTTCATAGTGCTAAAAGCAATGGAGCTGTCATGAAGTTCAAAAATTATATTGGCTACCCTCACAATAACTAGAATGAGAGCCTAACCACTTAGCCCTCGAATTGTGCAGGACATATGGAATTTACTGTGCTTTACCAATGACTGTAGCAAACAATCTGGCCAAAATTTAAGTTCTCTTAGTCTCTTGCTCTAACTTAGAGGTGAATTTAAGGGAGTGTGGGCAGGTTGCCTGCACTGGGCGTCAAGCTGAAAGAGTACTGCAGGAGTCACCGAAATAATTTCAAACAATGGAAAGCAAGAGGCAGGGGGTGCCAAATTTTGGTGTTGCACAGGGTGTTGCTGAAATTTTAAAGTCCAAAGTCTACTACTGCTCTAACCTACCTTACAGGGTTTCTGTGAGGATAAAATGGGGAGAAAGGAACATATACATTGTTGTGAGCTCACTACAGGAAAGGCAGGATATAAATAGAATAAATAACTAAATTTCAATGACTCAGAAAGAGTTTTGGTTTTATCTTCTTCTTCTTCTTCAATCACTTGTAGTCGAGTAAGATTGTCTTCCATGAACACAGTCTTAACAGTGAGTCCGTAAGTGACTGTGGAGACCAATTCTGGAGCCACAGCCTTCACACAGCCTTACACAGTGGGGGCATAGGTTTCCGGGGGGTGGGGGTGGGTTAGTTGATCACAGTGAGGGTTTGTCAAACATTCCACCTTCTTGGCATGTTTCTCCCTTTCATTCTGAGTTTGAGCGTCTTCAAAGTCCATGATGCCTTTGGTAAAAGCTGTTCTCCAATTGGAACGCTCGCAGGCCAGTGTTTCCCAATTGTCAGTGTTTATACCACATTCTTTTTGATTTGCCGTCAAAGAGTCTTTAAACCTCTTTTGCTGACCACCAGCATTATGCTTTCCATTTTTAAGTTTGGAATAGAGCAGTTGCTTTGGGGGGATCCTGAGCTGACCCCACCATGTCCTTGAAATGACCCATTTTCAGGCTGTCTGCCAGGTTCACCACACAGCAAGCAGAAGAATGACTTTGCTTAATTCATCCCCCCTACCCCATAGCACCACATAAGCAGAGTTTGGACGAAAGCCTTAGATCATGTAGCAGTTATGATTCATTCATTTATTTAAGCTATTTATTTACTGTGTCTTTCATAAAGCAGGGAAGCTCTCTAGCAGCTAACCATTATAACATGGATATATGAAGCTATGGCTGCCTAATTGAGTAGCATGTATTGCTGTTTTGCCAAATTGTTCAGTTCCTGTTTTAACTTCTCTTGTTGACTAGGGCTATTTGAAGAAAGACCCCCTAGGGTATACAGTACATGTTTTCTTAATAAATACATAAGTAAAATTAATAAAACATATATTAAAAACACCCATGGTGGCATCCAATATCATGAAAGTGGACTTACTTCCACGCAACAAAACTTCAACCTGCATATACCTTGTGCCCCCTACAAATCTGCTCCGGAGGATTGTCCATGGATTTTTCTGGGGGCTGGGGCTGCAGGCCCTTCCACCAATGGTGTGCATGTTGGGATTTTTGACTATGTGCAATCTGATGCAACTTTCCACAGAAGCAATTAAGGAGTTGACCAAAGGCCAAGAAGACTGAGAAGAGGGAGTTATTCTGCCTAGAGATATGGGACCTTGGATACAACTCTGCTATTGGCTGAGGTCTCCACATAGGCATGATGACTCATGACCTTCCTTGTTGGTTAGTTGGTTGGATAGTGTGTGTTCTGAGAGTCGTTTGGCGTTTGTTCAGTGAGAGAGTTAAGATCCGTGTCTGTATCCTGTATATAGTAACTTGTGAGTCTGCTGTAAATAATAAACACCTCTAAGTAACCAAGTTACTGGTAGCAGTGTCTTTTTCCTGCTTCATCCTACCAGCCTGCAACTGATTGCTTCTGGAAGTCTGCGTATGCTCTATTCAACTGGGTCTGGCTAAGATCCTGCAACAGGTTAAGGTTGTGAAACATCAATAGTGCATTCAACTGCTAAATGGACACCTTTGGATTTCACCCCCTTAAGCTTTAGTTTTCTTAACAGTGCCTAACTCTTTGGGATTATGGCCACTAACCATAATGCGGTTATCCCACCCACAGAGATGCAATTCTCAGAGTTCTCTTTGTCAAGGGATTGATTGTGAAAACACTCTTGAAATTGTAGCTCAGGGAGGGGAATAAGAGTTGCCTAATAGCTTTCAGCACCCTTAGGAAACAACAGGACCAGTGATTCTTTGCCATGGGAAACCATGGCTATTTAAAATGGTATGATACTGCTTTAAATGGATAATGTAGAGGGGGGAAGAGTTAGCTGATGTCCCTGTTCAGCAAACTGGTGGACTTTTTTGTAAAGCACTTTGAGTTTTGTTTATTTATTTTTAACAATCAAGCAGTGTTTACATTTTATGAAATAAAAAATAAAATAAAATAAAATATGTGGTGGGCAGCACTGTTAATTATGGGATGCAAATTGGCCTGTATGCAGGACACACATTCCTACACTTGATGTATTACCCTTCAGTATCCCATGGTGACGTATTACAAACTGATTTTAAAAGTCCCCTAAGTTTCAAAAATGGTTTGTCATGTGGTATAGGAGGTGGTTTTTGAGATGAGGGTCACAGTTTAAGAAATCACAGTTGCCAGCTCCTTTGCTGAGCTGAACTACCGTATTGATGAATCGGAAATAATGGATATTTATCTCATAAATACAATTACTGATCCACATAGTTAATCCTTACTGGTAAATGTATGTGTTTCGCTCCATATCCCTGTAGACAAATTCTACAATGATAGCTAAACACTGTAACATGGGCATGTCTTTTGATAGAATAATATTTGGTAATACTTATTTCCATGACCTTTAATAGAAAGTTATATAGTTTGATGCTGAATAGATTTAACCCACCTAAATCAAGAGCAGATGGTTGCTTGCCTCAACCAAGACTTCAAAAGGGAAGAAAAATTCTTTCCCCATTTACTGTGAGACCTCTCATTCCTAATCCACATGCTGTTTTTATAGTAGTAGAATAATGTGTAATAAATTCATAGATTAAACAGCACTCTATCCAAGTATAATCAATCAAAAATGACAGCTGATTGATTTCTTTTGTAAATGAGAATATACTTATTGTTTAATTGATTTCAGCATTCTCCAAAAGGTGATTTGAAAGTCATAATTCAAACGCAGCTTAGCTGTAGTTTTAGTAAGATTTTTACATAAATAAAAAATGTTACTTTTGACAATGCTGATCGTTTCTTCCTTTCTCTTTTTTTAAACTCTGTGACAAGGACATTTATAAGACTCATTTTGTCTAGAAAGGATACTACAATTTGCATGTTCATCAAGAGGTTTATGTTTTAAAACTCCAGGAACATTTCCCCACTTAGATACATCCTGTTAAAGCATAACTGTGAATGAACATCTGAGTGTAAGTTATATCGTTAGGAAAAGGAATCTCCCTTGGGTCTTGTGACTGTAGAATTTAGGTACCATAAAAAGCAAGAAACAGATGGCAAAACAACACAAAAGCATTTTAAAATAAACATTAATACAAGTTGGGATACACATCTTATTAGGAATGCAGTTTTAATCATATTAACTGTTGTTGACATTGCTACTTCAACTGCTTCATGGGGCCTGATGGAGAAAAATCCCTAATTAATGTGGAATATGATGCATGTACAGTATTAACATATATTATTTACTTTAAAAGAGTCCTTTTTTTAAAAAAAATGGTACTACATTGCGTTCAGAAAACAAACTCAATAAATATTTCCAATTACTCCCATATCTTCCATCTGTTTGTTGCAAATGCTTTGCCATTTTCTTATTCAAAAATATTCTAGCATATAACAAGGTAGTCTTTAATTCTTTTTCAGGGTAGAATGCTACCATTCAAGTCAATGAATAACCATTTTAATTGACAATCTAAGCATGCCACAACAAATATCCTGACCTGAGAGACACTGGATTCAAACCTTTACACCTGGAGCTCTGGTATGCTCTCCACTGCATGTCTTTGCAAAATGGTTTCCCTCATTTATTTCAGTGAATTAAAGACTGCATCACTTGTCAGCAACAGACTCTAAAGTCAGTCCTCATTTTCTGTCAGATTTTTATGACTGTTGGCATTGTAAAATTCTTTTCTTTACAACAATCACTTTGCATTGACTTATGGCAGACTGGTTTCGTTAGCCATTTTGAATAAACCAGTGGAAAGGCAAGATATAATTTTTTTAAAGAAATAACTTATAAGCATTGAAACTAATGAGCACATGAGTTACTCCATCATCCGTGTGATGGAGGAACACTTTACATGCATGTGAAAGACTCAGTGTGTGGATATTGAAGTCCAGGGGGATTCCATTGATTTGTTTTCAACATTACCCTCAGCTTCATGTGGTAAGGAAGTAAGGCCTCATTTTCTTTCCTCCATCAAAGCTTCTTGTGGGGTTGCAGTTTTGTAGATATCACCTGGGAAGCTTCAGCAACCCTCTCTGTGCTAAGTGAAGAGAGTTAGGCCATGACAGACTAACAACGCAAAAATGGCTCTCAGGCATCTCAAGTAACATATAAAGCCCCCTTCATTCTGCAGAACATAGATCAGCAGTGAGACCCACTGAGCTGAGAGGGGCTTACTTCTGCATGCACATGCAGTCCCTATTCATCTATATCTATCTAAATATAAAATAATTGAGATAGTTAACACTTAAATCATAAACTTTGTCACAACTCATATCAAGTTGGTATTGGTCAACTCATCATATTAAGACTTTTGTCACTAATGGCTTTCCATATATTCAGGGGAAAAATGTGTTCTGGGATATACAGATTAGATTAGATGACACTCATGGTGCTTCACAATGAATTACGGGGAAGGCTGAGATTTGAATTTAGTATATATCAGAATGGGAAGATAGTGTATGTTTGCAATCTATTTCTCCAAACTGCAACAAGATTAAGATTACAATTTTTATGAAATATTGATGCCATTGCTGAGACACTTTTGGACAATTCACAGTTAAAAATGAGCATGTTATTTGCATTAAAAAACATCTGTATACATCTCGAAGTGACAGGTGTGCTTATGCACTGCAGAAATGTGCCTCTGAGTGACAGGAGCCTTGAAACGTTGTTTATGTGTTTAGCTCCCAGTATCAAGGACATGATTTAGTAGGAAGCTCTCATGTTAACACCATTAATAGCATCTTCACCAACATTTATAATCCCATCCTAAAGAGGATCATTTCCTTCTTTTTTTGAAGTGAGAGCAAGGTTCCCTTAGCCTTAGCACATGACTTTCTGCTCATGCTATTGAAAGTTAAAAGGTATCTGGTTAAAACAGTCATTCCCAAGTTAAAGAAACAGATTAATTGATGAGAAGTTCTGCATTGAAAACATGAAGGAGTATACTTTTTCTTTGTTTCTTTCCTATGGTAGTTGTTGTCATTGTCGCAAAATCCTGCTTGCATTTTTCTATTATTAAAATGAATGTCAACACACAGAAAGGTATGTTCACGCTGTCACATCGCATCTGAACTTTGTTTTGCAGGGAGAAGCCTTCGGTGATTTGATCACCTGTCAGAAGTGTCTCTGTGAAATGTCTTGTAGAGCCTTCAGTTCTTTTTCCGTTACCATCTGTGAAGCAAAAGAACAAAGCCCCCCTTGCCAACAAAGTATGCCAGAATAGAAGAATTCAACAGACATTCAGGTGGGGGCTTTGCTGTCCATGTGGAAATCTTCTGCTATCAATGCTGCCCCCCCTCGCCATACAGCCATTATCATTACTTGTAAAACTGTGATTATACAGCCAATATGTCTGAATTAAACACAGCTTTCCAATGTTTTCCCATATTTATCCTCCCCCGCTTCCTTTTCATAGATGGATAACAGTCTGGATCTCTCTACAACAACAGCCTGCCTGTTGTTGTAGAGAGATATTTTAAACCAAACCATATGATGACATCTTTGGAAAGAGAAGCTGCTGAATTGCAACTTATTACCAAACTTAAAACCATGGAGAGACCTGGTCTGAACAAAGACATTGGATTCTTATCTCATTATACATGACAAAGCCATTTTTCACCTTCTCACCCCTTGCTTTTTCCTGTAAGACCTATTGCAGTCATTAAGAGTCGTAAACAGGCTCATCACAGCTATCTGCCAATCACCCATCCCTACCACCCTTCTGAGTAATACCCCTCCCCACCTTCTCACTATATAGAAGGGTCTGGTAACCAAGAACTAACTTAGTTGGTCTTTAAGGTACTACTGGAAGGAATTTTTTTGTTTTATCTTCTAGCCTGCCTTTCTGTACATGCATGGTCAATATAGGCATAACAATGTTCTGAAGTGTTATGTTACTTAGGTATCTTCTTGCCAGGCCCCAGGAGGTCCTTCAGATGCAGAGGGTAGTGGCAGTCCCAGCTGAGACTCAAACTGGAGGCTTCCTGATGCCCATGGTGGCAACTCACCTGAAGACAGAGAATGGAGGGGGAAGGAGCAGTATGGTTCCACTCCCCCTCTGCCTCCAATCTACATTATGAATGATTTCGGGTCAGGCATAGGGCTTTGCCTTTGAAACAGATGATTGTCTTGCTTCTGTGCTAAGGACTAAGGAATAGTCACATACCAGAAGCAACCACTGCCTGGCAGCTGGTGTGATCTTCTTCTACCTCCCTGACTTCAGCTTGCCTCTCTCCATTTGCCTCCATCATGCAGTTCCCCAGCCCTGAAATCCTCATGTATGTGTTGAGTGTATCTGTAGGGGAAGCTACGTTTGATTGTGTGTGTGATTATGCTATGTGTTTCGGGGGTTTTGTATTGTAAAACGCCCTGTGATCCTCAGATGAAGAGCATTATAGAAATTTAACAACAGCAGCAGCGTGAATATATGTGCATAGATCCCCCCAATCTTTCTGTGTCCATGTGCGGATGGGGCTAGTTGGAGTGTGTGATGTTCAGGCAGGGGCAGAAGGTGTGGCTTTACCTGCCATTCAATGTGTAGATTCCCTTTAACCTGTGCCAGGCACACGGAGGACTAACAGGTGCATAAAAAGACAGAATAGCATTTTCTGGGTGATAGAATACTGCTGTTTGCATAATGATGAGGGCGCTTTGCTGTGATATGTGCTTCTCTGAGCAACAAATGAGTAACAGCTGCCCCCCTTTTTTGCCTAAAAGTTCTACAGCCAAATGAGCCCCACATTTGGATATTTAAAGGTAGAGCTTGATTTGACAAAATGGCAGCCCTCTGCTGAGTTCCCTTCTCCTTTTCCCATAATGTGAAGCAATGGAAACATGTGGTGCGATATCATCACATTGTCCATTTCCCTGCCTACACCCTGTGGAAATGAATAAGGAAGAGCATCACCAATGTGGTGATGCCACATCATGCATTTCCATTCTAACACATCATGGTGGACAAGAAGGGAAACTTGACATAGTTTGCTCTTTTGCAGGGTGGTTGACCTGTATTTGTTAAACAGAAACTTGCACCCAACTTGGTGCATTCTTATCTTTAGGTTATAGTAAAATACAGTAGTGGGTTGCTTAAAAGAAATGTGTTCATTGAAAGAGCTCGTGCCAAATGCCTTGACTGTGCATCTACAGCCACCTTCTGGATTTTTTAATGTGAAATCAACATTCAAATAGGATTCTCTTTATTTAAATTAGACTTATTAGAAATTTAAAGCAGATGAAGACACTTTCAATAAAATGAATAAATAATTAAGGCAAATCTGTATACTTGTCAGAAGTTCCATATTAAGAATTAGGAGAAGAGAGACAGCTTCCTGACAGTTCTGTCCCATTTAAAAAAAAAAAAAATCAAGAAAGGTAAATTTAAAGAGAGAGAGCGAAAGAAATAGTGTGTGTATGAGAGAAGCTTGATGTTCTTTTCAAGTTTGCTTGATCAAACCCCAAACCCCAAAATGGTGCCAGATAACTTCGCTGATAATAATCATAGCCTTTAATCACAGATAAAAAAGAGAGTGAAGCGATGCAACTTTATTTATTTATTTGCTTGCTTATTTATTTATTTTATCAGGCAGGAGGGAAGGAAAGAGTGAGAGTGAGAGTGAGAGTCAAGACTTTATGCTTCAAGCAGTTTTAAGCATTGATCTGGTTTGTGAAATACAATAACAGATTGCATGTTAGAAACTGGTCAGTAGGCAATGCATTGTCAGCAAACTTAGACAATAATCCTTTGAGTGTTGGAGCACTGCAGCCGTTAATAACAGAGCTTGTTAGCTAAAAGCTGGCAAAGCCTCAAGTATTTAAGAGGATTACTGCTATAAACCATATTAATTTTTTTTCCAAAAAAATTCTCCCTCTTTAACATTCAGAGCCATTGTCATACTTTGTGACGAGCTCCATTTTTTTATTTCAATATTTTTTAAAAATTAGTTTCTGTGTGGGTAATGGATCTGATATTGTATGGGGCATTTTAGTTGTTGTTTTTAAAGAAATTAGATATCTGGTTCTCCTTGAATGGCAATGGAAATCAAAGACCTAACTCACTTTCAACTCAGAGCCAGTAACTGAAGCTGATCTAGAAGTGCTCACCTTTCTTGAAATTTGTTTTCTCTGTTCTGAGCATTTGTTTGGGGGTGCACCCAAACTGCTTGCCCATAAACCATTGTTACAACATATTGGAGAACATGAAGCATACTGGGACACTGTTGAGCCACATTGCCAAAAGCTAATATGTGGCCTGGCTTATCATTACGTCTAAATGTTGGCTTGTGGTTTCTTTCACCAAAACAAGCCATGAGAACAAACCTTGGATACTACTTGGGGGTTGTTTGGGGAGAACAATCCATGAGCCCAGATTCAGATGCTCAGGAAAAGGGCTCAAAGTCAGTGACAGCTCATGCTTTGAATGCAAAGTCTCCCAGTTTCAATCTTAGGTATCCCTTGGTAGGACTACGAAAGATTCCATTCTGAAACCCTAGAAAGTGACTACCAGTCCGTCTCAGTGTAGACCAGAGCTTGGCAGCCTTTAGGCTTGTGCAATCTACCTTTCTTTCATTACAGCCACAAGGTCCACCAAGCAGTTGTCATTGTTGTTTAGTTGTTTAGTCGTGTCCGACTCTTCGTGACCCCATGGACAGCACACCAGGCACTCCTGTCTTCCACTGCCTCCTGCAGTTGGTTAAACTCATGCTGGTAGCTTTGAGAACACTATCCAACCATCTCGTCCTCTGTTGTCCCCTTTTCCTTGTGCTCTCCATCTTTTCCAACATCAGGGTCTTTTCCAGGGAGTCTTCTCTTCTCATGAGGTGGCCAAAGTATTGGAGCCTCAGCTTCAGGATCTGTCCTTCCAGTGAGCACTCAGGGCTGATTTCTTTAAGAAAGGAGAGGTTTGATCTTCTTGCAGTCCATGGGACTCTCAAGAGTCTCCTCCAGCACCATAATTCAAAAGCATCAATTATTCGGTGATCAGCCTTCTTTATGGTCCAGCTCTCACTTCCATACATCACTACTGGGAAAATCATAGCTTTTACTATACGGACCTTTGTTGGCAAGGTGATGTCTCTACTTTTTAAGATGCTGTCCAGGTTTCTCAAGCAGAGAGATGTGCAAAATAATGGCTCTGATGAGAGGACACATAGAAGAATTGAGGAAGGTTTGTTTTTGAGCTCATGCTCCGCTCAGCTTTGGACAAAAATCCACTCCTCGTTTTCCACCAAGCTTTTTTTGCTTCAACAGCCTGATTTAGAGAGGTAGGTGGGAACCTTTTCTTTGTAACCACTGTTAGACCATGGGGAGTCAGAAAGCCCAAACTCCCTACTTCAGATCACCCAGAGTTTTACTGGCCGATCCAAATCTACCTTCTCTTTGCTCCTGATGTGGACAAAGCTGAGTGAGATGGACCAATGGCCTTACAAAGCACCTTCCTATGCTACAGCGGTCAACGGGTTGCCACCTTTGCCTGGGCAAAATAAGGGACCGGTTGGGCAAAGTATGGGAGAAGTAGGGGGAAATCTTTTAGATATCCTCTGCCACTGGCAGGATAATGATGATTTCAAAAATGTATCAAATGGGTAGGGGACTCTTTACACTCCAAAATGAGACAATCCCGTATTTTAAGGGACGGGTGGCAACCCTACACCAGTGTCCTCTGAAACCCTTAGAGGTTTGTTCCATGGCAGATGCTCTGGGGTTCCTTGACTGTGGAAAGGCTTCTCTGCTGGTAGAATGTTCTAAAGCTGCTGCTATATTAATTGGTCTCCAGGGCATACATGATATGAAACTATCGTATGTGAAACTCCTGCAGCCAACAATTAGAAGTGATTTTTAAAAGACTTGCTATGCTTTGTGTGAGTGGTTTTTTTAAAAAAGTCACTTGTTTTAAGATATATATATATATATATATATATATATAGCGCAATCTTGGTAATAATTTAAAGGATACCGCCTTTGTTCAATTACTTCACAGACAAGGAACTTAATTGCTGCAGGGGGCTATGGGATTCATTCAAAAACGAAGCCCACCTTATTGTGTGATTTATGCAGCTGCTACATGTTACGTTGGGGACATGTTACATTGGGGACACGGGTGGCGCTGTGGATTAAACCACAGAGCCTAGGGCTTGCCGATCAGAAGGTCAGAGGTTCGATTCCCTGCGACAGGGTGAGCTCCCGTTGCTCGGTCCCTGCTCCTGCCAACCTAGCAGTTCGAAAGCACGTCAAAGTGCAAGTAGATAAATAGTTACCGCTCCGTCAGGAAGGTAAATGGCGTTTCCGTGCGCTGCTCTGGTTCGCCAGAAGCGGCTTAGTCATGCTGGCCACATGACCCAGAAGCTGCACACCGGCTCCCTCGGCCTATAGAGTGAGATGAGCGCACAACCCCAGAGTCAGTCATGACTGGACCTAATGGTCAGGGGTCCCTTTACCTTTACATGTTACATTGCATGATTGGCAGTTAAAGTTTTTGCCATCTGCACTTTAATATTTAAATGTTCTCCTTCTAACCTTTACCTAAATGTAGAATGCTAGCAGGTCATGGAGAAAGCCCTTTTCCTGACTCCCTATGTTTCTATGTCCAGGGATATTTTTCTTTTCTTTTCATGGGAATGAGGAACAGCTTTATCACTTGAGTCTGCTGATTAGTATAAATCACCAGAAGTTCTTCATATTCACTAAAGACAACTTAAATAAAGATGTAAAGGCAGGCACGGTTTCTTCTTTCTTTTTGATAGCAAGTGAAACTTGCCTCTTAACTGTGCCTTCAGAGATTAGATTATAGGGTTGGCTTTTGAATAGATATCTATAGGACTGTGCTTTAAAAACGCAGTTATCCTACACTTGTCTACCCAGAAATAAGCTCTATTAAGTTCAATGGGCTTACTCCCAGGTAAGTGGGTAGAGGATTTCACTGTAAGTGAGCAATTCTTGCTATTTGGGGGATTGTGGGTTTATGAGAGTGCTTTGTTTTAATTATCTTGCTGTTGCTAATATTTTGTTAAGATTTCTGGTTATTTTTTTGGGGGGGGTTATTTTTTTAGATGGTGGTTTTCATGGTGATTTGTTTTGAATGTAAATCAATCTTAAATTCACTTTTCAACATTTCTATGTCTGTTAGTGTGTGTGTGTGTGTGTGTTTAAAAATCCTCATGAAAATTCAGCAGCATTTTAGTTTTTTACACAATTTGGGATGCAATTTTCCCCAATTGACACAATTGCACAAAGCAATTTCCCCAATACAATACACTTTGCAGGCTGTTTTCACCAATCTATCCAATTTTATGCACACTTAATGCTAGCATATGTATCTTATTTATTTATTTATTTTTACTTTTTTACATTGCTTGGCTGGAGATCTCCTATGCACCAATTCAGAGCAGTGAATTTTTTTGTAGAATGTTTTGGCCTCACACCTTGTTTTGGAAAGCACAGATTAAGTAGGTTTACTTTTTAAATGCAAAGGGAGTCTACTCTTTTCACCATCCTAACCATGGTCCACCCATGATTTGGGTACACTCTGCATGAGCAAAAGAGTTTTACCTTCTTCAGGATGAGAAATTATATTTCTCCAAATTAGCATAATCATAAAGATATTAAAACCCAGCTCTTGTTAATGCCTACAATACCTCAGGGGGGAAAAAGACAATAAAAGATGAAGCTTCATATTATGAATATGATTGTGTTGTCAGCCATTTCATGCTTTCCATAGCTCTATTGGCTCTGCTCTTGAATTCAGACAATGCCATTGGCAGCCAGGGTAATTTTCAGCTCACTCTTCATGACAAATGGAAGCAGAGAACAGCAGTGAGACACCTTTGTGTAAGTGCTAAAATTGATTGTGAAAGACTCGCCTCCCTTCTCGCCAAACAAGGAAAGGGGTGTTTATGTAAAGCTGCAACTCGAAATGAATCTTCATTAACAGAATTGAGATAGAAAGCGACATAAAGGGATTCCCTTCCCCCTCTTTCACCTGCAGAAATGAGCTGGGGAGTGTATTGATGGATACAGCTGAACAAACAAGTAAAAAGCATCTGGTTTTTCTGATCGACATCTATTTTGAGATACTATTGATAACTAAATTGAAAGCAATAGTGAATACATCAGGAAAAAGGAAGAAGTCATGGCTGAGTAGGGTGGATTGATAATACTTTTCACTTTTATACCGAGGTCAAAACGGATTTATCCACCAGCTTGAATAAGATAGATGAGGGCAGCTCAATTTAATCTAGAATGTTAATTGTTCAATGCATTTGCAAAGGCAGAAACTGTAGGCTTGTACAGACAGTCAAACAGGGTAGAAATTAATGTTTGTGGGGCTGGGGTGGAGAAAATAGGATTGAGTCTGATGATTCCACCCGAACCTTCACACATTGATCAGGACTTGAGCTCAATAAATGATGTGCATCTGTAACCTTGAGGGCAGGCCCTTTAAATACAGAAAGGAGTCTGTGCTTTTGCCCCTCAAATGACAGCAGTCTTGCTCAGCCTCCTTGTTGGTTTTGCAAGGTGTGTTGATTCGTTTACTTCAAAAACCCATCTCTCTTGCTCATTCTGCTGACTTGGGACCCAGACATTTGTCCTAAAGTTCCGAGAGCACCACTGGGTAGCAGGCCCTCTAAGTCTGCACTGTTGAGTAAAGTGCTGTGTTGCAGAGGAGTGACAGTCTGAATCACAGCAATGGCCAGTTCAGTTAGGGACAGGGTGTGTGTGTGTTTGTGTCTATTAGAAAGGTACATAAGGGCTTTTTTCCTCTTTCACCTGTGGAAAAGAACTGGGAGTGTATTGACTGATATAGCTAGACAAGCAAGTGAAATGCATCTGGATTTCCTGATCAGCATCTGTTTTGAGATACTATTGATACTTAATTAAAAGCAATAGTGTGTGTGTGTGTGTGTGTGTGTGTGTGTGTGTGAGAGAGAGAGAGAGAGAGAGAGAGAGAGAGAGAGAGCAGGGGCTGCCTATGAATGACAGCAAGAGAGAGGGTGTTTGGGGTTAATGGCTGTGTGTGAATTAGAGTCTGGCAGAGAGGATCTAGTGAGTAGCTAAGTGGGAAGGGGAGAGCTGAGATTGTCGGGAAAGAGGACGCTGCCCTGTGTGAATTAGAAAATGAGAGAGTTTGATGTGCACATGTGGGGCTGGCTGAAGCCATTTTGCTGCTTGAAGTGAAGGACTTGGTGGTATCACCACCCAGATTTGATGCAAAAGTTGTCCGAATTGCCCATTGAATCATATTTCCACACTGATGAGGACAGGACATCACCTAGGATCAGCCAAGTTAGCACACACAGTTCTGTCCTCCAACATTGTTCTATTGCTCCCTGCCCTCCATCTACATCTGCTGCCTGAGGCACCTGTCTTATTCTCTTAATGGTAGGACAAAATAGTAGGACTGTTAATACTTGACCTATACATGCATTGAATCAACGTGTAGAAGAGAGTGGATCGGTTCTGGATGACCCACAACCAGCGTCTATGTACCTGACAGCCCTGCTCCCCCACTCTGGTATGTTGGGTGTAACGTAAGGTAGGATCCCACATGCGTACAACTGTGTGTATAGGCTCTACTCACAATTAGGAACCATACGTATGTGCATGTTGTATATCTCTAGAGCCCATTTTATTTTCCTTCCAGACCACCAAAATTGGGACAGATCTCAGGGGTGCTGGCCACAACCATACTTCACACCATAGGCTGATGTACTGAGGAGTTTCAGCTACATCTTCCTGGTAGCAGACTGGTGCTCATACGTCAGTTTCCTGTACAAGCGCAATTGTCATCCAGCAGAGACAGCAATGCTGCTATTATGGCCACTCATACAACAGAGGCTAGACAAAGACATCCACTTCCCCCCACTATAACAATCTGGGAGAATGAGATATAACAATCTCATTCAGTTCTGTTTGACCTCTGATTCTTCTTGAATGGATATCCAAATGGATGGATATCCAAATCAAAAGCCAAAGTGAAGAGGCTTGTTACTGCATGTAAGCAATATCTTAATTCATAAGAATCACGTCCTCAATCCAAATAATTTACTGTTACTGAATATGTGGGTCCTTCCCCACATATTCTCACTTATTGGCATGGGTATTGATTGCCATGTTCACAGGTATTGGTTTTGGCACCACGGTTGGAACATTTTAAATGAAACACAGAATACATGGAAATGCTGAACCTGAAATGCCTAAATAATTTTTGTACAGGATGTGTGTATCACAATTAATCACAAAAGAGTAGACATGGCTTATTTTGCACCATTGCCCGTTCAGAAACACAGACTTTTCACTTTGTTGTACACTGGCTTAATTGCAAATTGTCCCCCCATTAAACAAGCACACACGCGCACACACAAAACCACTGACCTGAGCAGCGTAAAGTTGCCCTTGGGCCTGAAACATAATGATTGTACAGTTTTGGCTTAAATGCATAAGAACTTGTGCCATGCATCACTCCTGTTTTTCCATGGCTCCAGCAATGCTCTTGGTTGTTTTTCAAGATTTTTCTGCAACAGCAAACATTATTTTTGCTTCAAGAGCACAGCAGATATTTATGGCTTCCCTACTACTGTGATTTCTGCCTTCTTCTTTCTTCCACCTTCTACTATCTGAGACATTAAACATTTCTTTATAATTAGTGAGCCTTGTCAGGCTGGTGCAAAGTAGCAGAACAGTTGGCAGGCAGCCTAAGAGCAGAAGCAAGAATAGCTGGTTCTTGGAAGCAGAGATAGAAGCAGAAGTTGAACCAAGAGACAAATCCCTTACAGTTGGCTCATTCTCATCTTGGCAAACCTGAAATGTACACAGAGAAAATAATAAAGAAAGTAAGGACAGGAAGTGTGTGGGAGAATACGGATAATAAACACATAAATTAAGCAAACTCCAGATAGCTGTCAGTGTATATTAATGACCAAAAGGTGTATTCCCCCACTTGATCTTCAAAATGTGATTAAACATCTGAGGCAACGTTTTCTTGAATGAAGCCGAATTACAGTGGACTGCAACACCCCTACCATAACCTGATGCCTTCTAGCTCTTACAAATAAACATAAGTTACACACACACACAACCTGTGCAGGTGGGCGGGCAGCGCAGCATAGCCCCACTTGGCTCCAGTGGGGGGATCGCTCTGGTGGCATCAGTGGCTAGGGCTGGGTGGGCTCTGTTCACCCTCCGTGCTGTGGTACCCTGGCACATGCATTCCCCAGTGTGCATGCAACCTCCCAGTGCTCACCTGCCCACCGGGCACCAGCAACCCATGCTATGCCACTAATTGATTGTAATTGTTTTACTGATGTTTTGTTAATTATTTTATATGATGATGCTGTATTTGTGATGTTCTGTTCTGTTATTGTTATGTATTGTTTGCAAGCCGCTTTGAAATTCATTTGAATGAAAAGCGACACAAAAAAATACAATCAATCAGTCTGACCACAATCTGCACCATCACCCCAAGGGAAAATGCAGAGAAGTAGGAGGAGAATGCTCCAATCTCCCCACTCAGGGCTGTCTTACCCATAGGCGCTAGGGGTGCAGGGCACTCAGGCGCCGGGCTCCTAGAGGCACCAGGCTGAGAGTCCAGGCCCCGAGAGTTGAGTCGTGGGAAGAGCCCGCCCATCGGTTGGAGCACCGTGGTGGGCTTTTCTTCTGCGGGTGGCTCTGTGCTGCGAGTCCGGGGGCAACCGAGCCAGTGAGACACTGAGGTGGCTAGCTGGCTCTGCCCTCCTGCACGCCTGGGACTGGGCAACCTGGCGCTTAAGATAGCCCTGTCCCCACCCCTTGTCATTGCTTACATGGAGAGGGGACATGAGCCGTCTCTGACAAGAAGAGAAGGAGTAGAATCAGGACCAGGAGGTTCCAGCCGTTAGCAGTGAGTCTCTTGAACTGGGCTGGGCCTTGCCAGAAGCCCAATATTGCTAAGCTCTGATGCTTGGCCCTGTCTGTATGAATGGCCCTCTTCCTGTTTTCTAAATGTAGCAGTCACTTCTGCATTTGCAGGGTTTTGATAATTGCCTTTCCCAACCGTTTGCACTTTGTCTGAATTTATTCCGGATTTGTTTTCTGTTATTCCTTTTAAAATAATGACCATGGAAAAAGAAATCTGAAGGGCTGCTTTGGGTAATATTTGGCAGCTGCTGCCTTTGAAGGCCTTTTTATGGCCCGACTAGGACAAACAAAAGTAGTTAGCAGCCAGTATTTTCTTACAATAAATTTCAGCATAAATCCAAGCTGCTAACAGCTACAAATGTATCTCCATAGGCAAAAAATGCACAGGCGATCCTTCCTATTGCTGCTTTCAAAACCACACTCACAGACCGCTAACCGCCTCTGTAAATCAGATTTCCCTGTGTGTGTCAGCTGCTCTTGGAATCTGCAGCCAACAGGTACATTTATTTTTAAAAAACAAAGAACAGCAGAATGTAATAAGCCTTTTCTTTAAAGCCAGGTTTCCTTGTCTGAAATGGAACTGATGTTATTCCATTTTTAACTCTCTAATTGCATCTACATACTGTAATTAGAAATCTATGGCTGTGATCCATAGGCCTATTTATTCTAAGCACTCTGCTCCTGCACGATTTATCCTCTTTGAAGAAACTTGGATTAAATAGACAAGTCCAAACTTCACAGTGCAACATTTTCATAAATAGCACCAGTTTCCCCATTTAACAACAGAAGCAGATAGATGAAATCTTCATTTGCTTTCCTGCTTTCTAGGTATTTAATTCTGAGCAAATATTCAGTATTCCCCCAATGAACCACAGCTTCCGATTTATAGGCTTTGCAACTCCTTCAGTTAGCCATGTGTCTCCCCCTCCCCCCAAAAAGCATGTTCTGGTTCTCCTTAGCCATGTTCTGATGACAAAACATCAATTTCTCCATCTTCCTCCATGTCAGTGGAGAAACGGATGCCATGATGAGGTCAGAACAGTGATAAGTTGCAGCAAAAACATTACTGAAGAGGGACGGAGGAGGCATTAGACACATGGATGCTGAATCTGGTGGCATCTGAGTGTAATAATGTCAAGTTCCCCCCAGAATCATATTCCAAGATCTAGTCCAACTAATCCTTCCCAAATCATGGAAGTTACAGGCTGCTGTGTGTCATTCGTTCAGTAGCATTTGTTCTGAAATTCCTCTAGGGACTCTGGATTGCAACCCTTATTGCGCTCTGTTTAACACTGGAGGTCTTGCAATTGGGTGCCTGCACCAACTGATGTTTGGTGGGTATCCACTGGAACAAGGGTGGGAAATGCTTTTCAGCCTTAAGGCCGCAATCCATTGTGTCTGACGTTTCAGGGACTGCATGACTGTGTTGAGTAGGGAGATTTACATTTACGGAAGCCCATTCATGAATATCCACAGTAACTCCCACATAGATCTATTATTACACATTCATTCATTCATTCAGTCATTCATTCATTGCACAGCCATCCATCCTCCCATAGCAATTTGGTTAGAGAAAACACTGAAGTTTCCCCCCAAGTCTAATTGCTATAGAGAGAACAAAAAAAATTCCTTCCAGTAGCACCTTAAAGACCAACTAAGTCAGTTCTTGGTATGAGCTTTCGTGTGCATGCACACTTCTTCAGATACACTGAAGAAGTGTGCATGCACACGAAAGCTCATACCAAGAACTGACTTAGTTGGTCTTTAAGGTGCTACTGGAAGGAATTTTTTTTTGTTTTGACTATGGCAGACCAACCTATCTGTAACTGGTGCTATAGAGAGGTGATCTTCACGGAGTGCAGAGGGATGGCAGGGTTAACCGTTTCCTCATCAGCTGCAGTCTCATTGAAGAGCCCCCACCCCACCCACCCCCATTCAACAATTAAACTTGAAAACAGCTGCCCATTGGAATCAATGAGAGCTTGCTTAAAGGCCTAATTGCTGCATGGGAAGTGATTTTTGGCAGAGGAGTCACAGCATGGGAGGAAAGGAGGCTTAATCCATTCCTCCATAGTTGTGATTTCACCCTTCCCTAGAAAGTACTCCTTGCACAGCAATTAACTCTGAAAAGTGAGCTCCAATAGGAAGCTTATTTTCAAACCTAATCGCCATGCAGTGGAGAGATGGGGGTGGGGTCTATGTGCTGGATGAGCAGGTTCTATGGGCCACATCCAGCATATGGATTGGGAATTTCCAACCTTTCCATCAGAAGTAGGAATGCCAGATTGATAGGAATTTGCCCTTTCTGCAGATGCTTGCCCAGTTCCACCATTCTGGTCCTTTCAGCGCCAGATTAAGACCTAGCTTTTCAGGATGTCCTTTCGACCACAGTTTTCTCCTTGAATGACACTATCAGCCAGCCATCAGCTCCTGAGAAAAATGGCGCCTTGTCCATACTGACACCATCTAAACTCCTACCTTGCACACCTTTGAAGAATTTCACCCCCTCATACACAAAAAAACCCTGCCCTGTATTTGGGGAGGCAGTAGCTGAATTTCACCACTCTCAATATCTAAGGGAAAGTTCTTAATGCCAGAACTTTTACCTTAGCCTCAGTTTGACCCTTTCCGCCCCCCATTTTTTGAGAAAGTCAGCATAACAGCTTAAAACAACTATATGCTTGTAATGTTTTCCCACAGAGGCCACTTTTACACTGGACAGCAATACAATATAGAGATATTTTATTTTGTTCATTATTTAAACACCAGAAGAGCCCTCCTTGATCAGACCACAGGTCTATCTAGTCTAACATTCTGCTTCCCTCAGTGGCCAAGCAGATGAGTCTGGGAATACCACAAGGAGAACAAGACAGCGTACAGGAGGCAGCCATTTATTTTCTTCAGTTTGAACCCCCATTTCAAGTTACAGATTAAAATAAAATGTGTGTACATATGCGCTTCACATTCTATAGTTACCTTAACATTTAACCCAAAGTGACATTTGAAACAAATTTAGAGAGGTCTCTATGAAGACAAAATATCTGAGGGAATTCTGAGGGAACTTAAAATAATTTCTTTAAATTTAGGGATTTCTTTTTTTTAATGACTCATGTTTCCTACTAGTAAACATGCAAGCAGGCAGTTGTGAATTTTGTGCATGTTTGACAAAGCAAAAGATAATAGCAGGAGAAAATCAAAATCAGATTTGCATCCCCGCTTTTCAGTTCTCTACAGCCTGTAGGCTTGTAGGCTTTGATTTTACGGTTTACGAGTTCAGGACCAGAAGTGAAGTTCACATTTCTGCCGTCCTCTCCGAGGAATAGCAAAAGGCTTGGCCATCAATCTGGGCTATTATTCTGGTGTGATGTATAGCTTTTGTCAAGAAACTAAGAAAAGAACACCCATTTCGAAATGCTCTTGTCAGTAAAAACCTTAGGAACCTCACATCTATGGGCACTTTGTGTTTTCATCACAGTTTCAAATTAATTAGTGAGAGACTGCTTCAAAAGCCTTAATCTGAGCGAGTGTATTAAGACACATGCATTAGCAGTTTCCTGTTTTCGTTTCGACATTGCATGGTTTAAAGAGTTCTTTTTACGTTCATTGAAGACTATTGAGGGCCTTAATGCACAATATTGACAGAGTAATAAAAATAGCAAATTACATTGCAGGCTTTGTGCCAACTTCATTAAAATCCCAGTCATACAAATATATATATATATATATATATATATATATATATATATATATATGGAAGCAACAGCATGACTGCATAGAGTCCATTGAAAAAGCTACAGGTTTACTTTAAGGCAGCAATTCTATAGCTGCTTACCTGGGAGTAAATCTCATTGAACTGCAAGACTGCAAACCTATATACCAACTGTCTTCTGAGCAGAATTGTATAGGATTGTGCCATAAATCATGAAGGGCGGTGGTACCGTGTGGTGGTAACGGTAGTGTGGTCCCTTAACACCCACAGACCCATACACCATGTTTCAAAAAAGGGCACTTTGCCCATATATAAGGATTACATCAGAGCAGGGAAACTGTGGAGGAAATATTTAGGCATCAGTAATGACTGCAACCCAGATAGATCCCTCTGGTAATAGCTACAACTATTAGATGAACAAAACAATCTCATATTTAAGAGCCATAAAACCTAGGAAAATAAGCAGTTCAGCATTAAGGCTGGAAGGAATATATAAATGATGAAGCTGTGGACTGTAGGCCTGTCTCCCAGTTATAAACAAGCCACTTCCATTGTTTTAGCTCAAGCATTTAAAATATTTGTTATTCCATAAAACGAGCTAAAATAACGTAACCTACCCAAGGAGAAGGGAGGTGCTTATAAAAATAATGGCACAAGGCAGTCAAAGCGAAGTATTTGAAAGTCCACTTCATTTTAGTAGCAGATGAAATCAATGGGGATTTAAACTGTGTTGAACATTGACTGAATTATGCCTGAAATTGTGGTCCTAAACCATTTTGGGCTCTACTTCGATTGCCTTCAAATCCAAATTATAATTACTTACTATTATCCAATAACCCAAAGAAAGGCAATATGCTATTGGCATCACATTCTCTACTACGTTGAGTTGTATGATATAAGGAGCATGGTGGGGCAACTGCATCTCTGGACAATTCCTGCATGCCAAGACCGAGAAGGGTGAGGCAGTGACAAAGTCAGCGCCATACAAATGTGCTAGCAGCAGCACCAGATTACCTCTGCCAGCAAGTTTGCACTGCACCAATCTCTCGGCTGCCTTCCCTATTCCCCTCTCCTTTCCACTATGTAGCAGTGACAAAACCACTAAGTGGTGCTGACCCTCCAAACCATTGGTTTGGAGGTTTGTGTGTGTGCAACTCTAGGTGGGTGAGGAATTATGAATGCAGCAAATGGCTGGCAGTGTGTATAGATCCTCCTCAAAATCAGTTGTTAGGGCTCTGCATGTATAGCCCTGTGTGAAGATGGGTGATTGCACCATTCTGGTATTTGAGAGGTGGACTTTGAAGGCTGTATTGCCCATTCTGGTATTTGAAGACTGTATTAGCCCTTTCAGATGGAGTTAGGCCTGCCATGCAGTTAGTGGTTCAAGCACAACAGTGTGTGTGCGCGCGCGCATTTGTGTGTGTGTGGATAGATGAAGACAAGAGGTGGTGTCGGAATAGCGCAGTAAGGTATGTGTTGTCTCTAAGAGGGCTGGGACATTATTTGGGGTCCTTGTCTGGCAGAAAAATGGTTTGAGCCAGCACTGCTTTCAAGCAGGTAATTAGTGTGACTGCCAGCTGTTTAACAGGACTGCGTTTTGCAGCCCTAGCTGCTTTAAGTTGGATCAGGCCAGATTGTCCAGTTCAGAAACCCGTTATGCAAGATTATTGTGAAGTATACCTTAGTACAATAGCCGACAAAGGTCCGTATAGTTAAAGCTTTGGTTTTCCCAGTAGTGATGTATGGAAGTGAGAGCTGGACCATAAAGAAGGCTGATCGCCAAAGAACTGATGCTTTTGAATTATGGTGCTGGAGGAGACTCTTGAGAGTCCCATGGACTGCAATAAGTTCAAACCTATCCATTCTGAAGGAAATCAGCGCTGAGTGCTCACTAGAAGGACAGATGATGAAGCTGAGGCTCCAATACTTTGGCCACCTCATGAGAAGAGAAAACTCCCTGGAAAAGACCCTGATGTTGGGAAAGATGGAGGGCACAAGGAGAAGGGGACGACAGAGGATGAGATGGTTGGACAGTGTTCTCAAAGTTACCAGCATGAGTCTGACCAAACTGCGGGAGGCAGTGGAAGACAGGAGTGTCTGGCGTGCTCTGGTCCATGGGGTCATGAAGAGTCGGACACGACTAAACAACTAAACAACAACAGCACAATAGTCTAGTATCTACACACATTCACACAGTTGTCTCTATTCTCCATCCAATGATGCAAGAAGCATTATCAGAGTTCAAGGGCATCTTCCAGCCCAGGATGTGTGTGTGTGGATCAAGGAGGGTGTGAATGAGGACCATGAGGAAGAAAGGCTGTGGCTTGGAAGTGGTATAGCTCAAATTCAGGTAATTGGATGAAGGACTGCAGACAGCCTAATGCTGCACATGGCAGCTGGTCATACAGTGTGCTTCATAAGGGTTGGATCCCACCAGCATGAGTGATGGTACGGTACCTACCAACTTTCTGAACCCAAACTGTGCATTCTGTTTTGTGATTGTTTCTGCATTAAGGGATGACTATGAAAATTACCGTAACATGGGTGCCTCAATTTTTTTTAGTCCGGTCAGGCTGGTTCCTCCTCACAAGTGCAGAATACATTTCCATTTTGAAGGGAAGCTGACATTTTTAAAAATACATTTAAAAAAGAGAATGAATAGAGAGCTTCTATCTTCTTCCTCTCTTTCTTTTTAAAGTTACACTGATATAGATTAGGGAACTAACACAAAGACTGAGCATTCAGTGGGTTATTGAGCCTGACATCTCCCTGTGGCAACAAATGACTAAGTGGGAGAACTTCTGGCCAGGCCAAACATTCACTGGTGGGCTGGAAACTGTAACAGAAATATTAGCAATGGTTTACGTATCGACCTGTCACACAGAAAGGTATCTTGGCAATGGGCAAAATATAAACGCTTGCAACTTTAAGACGACGGCGTGTGTTTAGAACAAGATTGGTTTGTCTGGGGAGGGATAAATAATTAAGAATGCCTGGTATAACGTTGCATCATGTACCCTTAGAGAATTGTTCTATAATGCATTGATTTATCTATCATTTTAGAGCAGCTTATCTTGGTTTGTAGAAGTCTGACAGAGGGTTTGTGTATGAAGAAGTGTGAACAGGCAGATGGGGCAGATGCTACATATTTGAAAAAGCTGGAAGAAAGAAACACATTTCCAGCAGGATGATAATTGTGATGGTATCAAGTAATAGTAGCAGCAGTAGTAACAACAACAGTAGCACTATATTGGTGGTGGAGGAGGTAGCAAGATGCAAGATACTAGATGCAAGATACTAGATGCAATAATTCCTGGTGAAATATGTGATGTTACATAAGACAACCATGATGTGGGTCCACTTAAATTAACTAAAATTTCATCTAAATAGGCAAAACCTTTGACCTTGTGGAGTCAATTTGTTAGGAATTCGACTCTGCAGCTCCATTTGTGCAGGGACTTCTTTCCCTGCAATGAACCTCCTCTTCTTCTATCCCCTCTAACCCCTCTACTCCCTCAAAATGGTTGGTGCAAAAAAACCCCACCAACCATTTATATATATTATATATAAAAGATGCCAAGATCCAAGTTTGGGGCAAGTACTCTTTGGTGAGAGGACCCCAGCAGAGATTCCAAAATGTCCCCTTAGAAAGTTTCCCCCAAAGCTTTCCTCTTCCCCAAGCACGTGGAAAAGACCAGACATTTGGTAAGTTAAAAATGGCCTACTTAAAAACTCTCCAAAGGTCTGATTTGTGTGCTTCAGAAGGTTGCACAGGCTGTAAAACCTGGCTTAGTTACAAAGAGGTGAAAGTTCTGAAATTATTGGTATAGGAACTCAGTAATGGGGTTGAGTCATGGGGTTGAGCTGGAGCAACCAGCTCTAACCTCTTCACCCATTGAGCTTCTTAGGTAGACTGGAAGAAAACAAAGGCTTGATGACCAAGTTCCTCCCAAGGTGAGAGGAAGTAGACAAAGCTAAGCCTGGCAGGGCAGCATATTCTATGGTATTAACTTTTTCCTGCGTTAATTAGACTTAAGCATGTTGGCTATATTAGACTGCTTGTGTCACAAAAAGCAACTCTGGAGCGTATTGGGACCTTCTGGATCAGATATAGGGGGTGGACACTTCATCTAATGGAGGACAGTTTCGATGATCTTGTAGGGAAGTGCATATTCAGAGAACTCTTTGCATAGGGCCACTATTTGCAAACCACTTATCCCATAATAGTGTCATTTTATGTCTAAAGCTTTCTTGCTAGCTACTTGTTCAGGTAGTTAATTGAAGTACCATCCAAACCCTAACACAAATTTCATTTAAATCAGGTCAGAAGTATGACAGCAGGAAAGAGAAATCTGTATGAAAGCCCAAGACAATGGGACACCTTATGGTGTGCTTAAACAATCCACTACAAAACTTCTGGAGAGAATACTGTTGAATATTGTTTTCCTTTGGGTACAATTTTAATTAAACTAACAGCATGGATGCAAGTTTTAGATCTCTACTATTCAACTGGCAGAGAAAGCTATTTGAATTTTAACATCTTCAACTGTTTCATTTTTGTTAAATGAGAAGAAAAAATGCTGCTTTTATTTGCACGAACATAGAAAATTTTTGATACAAGCAGGCAATCATTTATAAGTCAAGCATTCCCTGGAGTGCACTGCAAAAAAAAAGGAAAAAGTATTAGTCATAGGATCCTAAGGAGGTGCTATTCACCAAGGACCACTGTCCCAACCTTATTAAAATAGATGTAGGAAGAACTATGATTCAGAGGGCAATTTATGCTTCAGCTGAAAATATATTATTTGTTAAGCAAAAAAAAAAAAAAAAAAAAAAAAAAGATCCCACTAAAGAAAACAGAAGTCTTTAAGCCAGCAGTACATTTCCACAAAGGATGTTGAGAGGTTAGAGGAATGGGTTCAGTCAACATTTGGTGCTATATTTCCTTATTCATTCATTCAGCCATTCTTACAAAATAAATATAAAAGTAAAACAAAATCCAGAAAAAAAATCATATCATTTGCATTGTATATGCATGGAATATTTATTGGAATGGGGTATATTTGGGCTGTATATATATACAACCCAAATATATCCCATTCCAATAAATATTCCATGCATATACGATGCAAATAATGTAGTCAAACATGAAGTCTACAAATAGTTTAGAACTGACAGGCAACTTAAGAAAAACTGAGCATAACATAAACACAGAATTAAAATGCCTGGACAAATAATTTTTTTAAAAAAAGATTTCTTCTGGCACCAAACAGAAAATAAAGATGGCACCAAGTGAATCTCCCTGTAAAGGAAGTGATGCAAACAGGTGCTACAACTTAGAAGGCCCCTGTCTCCAGATGTCAGAGTGACATGGAACATGGTCTTTAGATGCTCTGGTCCTCAGGGTTGGCCCAAAACATTTTGTTCCCGAGCCAGAACATCAACTGAGGCCAAAGCCCAAGACCAGCCAAGTTATCTTAGCGCGTGAGGCAATAAACCAGTAAGTACCCCAACCTGGCAGTAAAAATATAATCACAATAAATTAAATTACTTTTTATAGTACCCAAAGTTAGCTGCCAAGGTGTCTGTCTCACTCTACCTAATGGTAGTTAGCATGTTTGACTCCAGTCATTTATTTTCTGTAGTTATATAGCAGCCCCATAACACGAGCCGTAACAGGAGTGTCCTGAAATAATTCAGTCCACACTGTTGAATTCAACATATTTTTGTATTAGCCTAGTGCAGAAAGCAAAGGCCCAGTTGTGGTGAATAGTTTATCCGACAGTTCATATGTTATTTATGTACATACTTGGTTTTTGGATCAAATGAGCCTCAAAATTCCTTGCATTAGCAACAAAACAAGTTAGTTGTTCGCAGTTCAAAAACTAGCTCCTGGTTTTGAAGGTATGTTTTTAGATGTTTCTAGCATTATTTCAAAGAAATTGAGATTTTACAACCATTATCTTTCCTTCCTTCTTTTACTCATCCTGAAACAGGCTCTATTGTTATGTCAGCCTGAAACTGATTGTATGAAGTTTGATGGTATAGAAAGGTTGAAGGACAGGTTGAATTTTAAGAGCTCTTCTGTTTGTAGTTTTTGAAAATTACTTCAATGGATCAGAATATTTTGTTCTAGGATATACAGACCTGCACATTTAGACTCTTTCTAACTTTTATAATAAATAACAATGGATCTGTGAATATCCTTTTGGTATATGTTCCATTCAGGTATAGAAAAATAGAAAATCCACTGTAAATCTTACTTGTTATTCATTTAAACTGTGCCCTTAACAAAAGCATTTCCCCCCACAATGGAAAGCCTACCTTTTCAGAACTTTGTCTGTTATTATAAATTATACATATACATAAACTAGGCTTGGAGATTTATGCTTGGTGTGACCCTTTTAATGCTCTGTACTTGCTGTTAAGTTGCATATTTTGCTACCAAAGCATTGTAACTCACCACAAAATAACTAACGCTGAAAATTCAGTTAAGTCTCAAAAAAAAAAAACCTAGGCATCCGTTCTCAGACTTGGCACTCCTTTTGGGAAATCAAAATTTTTATTGCCAGATAAATTAATGTTTCAAATGTGTGAATACAGATGCTGTTTGCAAATTTGCACAATCTGTCTTCCAGGGGAAAGAATTTATACTGTATACAGTAATGGAAAACAGAAAACTGCATATTTCACTAAATTGCATCTGTAGAGAGAAAGATTTATATGGTTGGTTTTGTCACTGAAACATGTGGCTCTAAAGCATTTCACTCGAGTGCTGGAAATGGACATTCTGTGTTGTTATTCCAGTTATTCTCTGATGTGCTCAAAGAATGGATCCTCTATATTGTATGCTAAAAAAATGCACATCTCTTTACTGTTTATTTGGAAAAGGTAAGTGTCTTTGTATGAGTGAGGAATTGGTGTCCATCTTGACTTCTGTTAATCTGGGGGAAAAATCATTGGAATGCAGAATACTGCAAACCAAATACCTGGTGAGATGGCTTATTCAGTCACCAGAAGAATAACATCTGGCAACTTCACTGGTACTCAGTCTAGTTTGGGGATGGTGACAGGGCCGGCCCACCCATGAAGCAAGGTGAGGCAACTGCCTCAGGTGGCAGCATACACCAGGTTAGAAGTTCCCAATGTAGATCTTTCTTCGCTCAACCCATCTTCCCAGGGTGGAGGTAGGTGCCAAAATGTCTTGGGCCAGCCTTGGATGGAGGAATGTTTTGCAAAGATAACTCCACCATAACTGAAACCCCAGTCATGAGAAGAAAGCTGCAAGCCAAGGCAAACACAGGTTAAAGAATACCTGCTTGGTGCTCTGCCCTTACTTTCAACTTGACTGTTCTTTTCTGCCACTTCCTGAGGTCAGTGAAGCTTTGACAGACCCTTCTGCCTGCTACTGGATACATCTAATCACCTCATTTTAGGGGTTTGGTTTCCTCAGTTGAATGGTAGTTGAGGGGAGGTGGCCCTTGACAGGCATGGGTTGTCCCATTTTGTTGGTCATAGAATACTTCTCACCCTCCAATAATCACATTACTTGCCCATTTACCTGATGGCCTTTTGCAATCTGTCTGCTCATTTTACTTGACCTTTTTTTTGCTCAGGGGTGTCAGTAATGCAGAATGGAGCCATACCACGCGGGAGTTTTAAAAATTGTTTTTGAAATAATAGTTCTCTTTAGGTGTTTACTATCTGGGTTTAAGGGATGCAGGTGGCGCTGTGGTCTAAACCACCAAGCCTCTTGGGCTTGCCGATCAGAAGGTCAGCGGTTCGAATCCCCGTGACAGGGTGAGCTCCCGTTTCTCAGTCCCAGCTCCTGCCAACCTAGCAGTTCGAAAGCACGTCAAAGTGCAAGTAGATAAATAGGTACCACTCCGGCGGGAAGGTAAATGGCATTTCCATGCGCTGCTCTGGTTTTGGTGTTCCGTTGCGCCAGAAGCGGCTTAGTCATGCTGGCCACATGACCTGGAAAAACTGTCTGCGGACCAACACCGGCTCCCTTGGCCTGTAAAGTGAAATGAGTGCCGCAACCCCAGAGTCGTCTGCAACTGGACTTAACTGTCAGAGGTCCTTTACCTTTATCTGGGTTTAGTGAACACATGACAGGAGTCATGGATGGGTATGCTAGATCCCCCAACTTCACTGTTGTGGTTACTCTCAATAGTTGGAGCACAACTGTCTGTAGTCAGAAGACTCCTGTGCTCATGGAGGCTTTGTGAACATTTTAGAACCCTGAAAGATCTGGGTTTGAAGCTTCAGATAGTTGACCTTTGACTCATGGGCTGCACCTGTAGTGGTCACAACATCCTTACCCCATGGCTCCCCTCATGTGACAACAGTGAATGTCTGAGGAGGAATATAAGAATGTAGTCTGAGCCCTGCTGGATCCGTTGAAAGGCCCATCTAGTCCAGCAACCTGTTCTCACAGTGGTCAGCCCGATGCCTATGGGAAGTCTGCAAGAAGAACCTGAGCATAAGAGCACTCGCCTTGCTTGGGATTCCCAGCAGATGCTTCCGATAGTGGAGGTAGAATATAGTCATTGTAGATACACACAGTCACACCCACACCCACACACAAACAAACATAGAAAGTGACAGAACCACAGTAGAACACTTTAGCCAAGTACGTTGATGGTAGTTTCTCACAATAGTCTTTTGTGTTATCGTATATATTTTCACCTAACAGAATCTTCTCCTGCTGCCATTCCACACATCTCTCCTGCAACCACTGCCAATTCCCCTTTTGCTAAAAGGCTTCAAAACAAGAGCGAACATTTTTTTTCAGCTGTGAAGTATTGGATCCAATTACTCCCAGCATCTAACAACAGAGTTTATTTTAATAGGATTTGCAGTAAAACAAGGCATATAAAAATCAGATGCATAGGCAAAGAATTTTTCATCTTTAATCATTAAGCTACCAGTACAAATTGAGCCCTGCAGTTATTTCGTTCCCAAAGGAGATCAGAGATTTAAAGAATTCAAGGGATTAAACATTTGTGTTTGAGTGAACATGCTAAGTGTTTTTTGTGCCCGATATCATTAAAAATGTATTTCTTTCAATACTTTATTTTAAGTGAATACAATACACTTGCTTTCCGGGCTGCCATTCTTGCCAGACACTAAACTCCAATAGCATATATTTTCCACTGATGTCTTTTGAATATCTAATTTCTAAAACAACATTACTTTGTGTGTCATTTTGAACTTCCAGATTACATGAAGTGCAGGCCACCATTTATTTACACACACACACACACACACACACACACACACACACACACACACACACCAAACCTTATTTGTTCACACATAGAACTGGTCATCTACATGCTCTTCATAATCTACAAATCAGTTATTCCAATCATATGCTGAAAAATCTCCTTTGCTCACTCCTCACCCCATATTCAGGATGCTGAAAGATTGCTGTTTGTGATGAGCTGCAATGGGAGAGGGGTGGGGCTCTAAACACCTACACCTGCCCCCCCATTTTTCCTGCTAGACCTGAAAGCACAGGTAATAATAATAATAATAATAATAATAATAATAATAATTTATTTGTACCCCACCCATCTGGCTAGGTTTCCCCAGCCACTCTGGGCGGCTTCCAACAAAGATGAAAGATACACTAAAATGTCATATATTAAAAACTTCCCTGAACAGGGCTGCCTTCAGATGTCTTCTGAATGTCAGGTAGATGTTTATCGCTTTGACATCTGATGGGAGGGCGTTCCACAGGGCGGGCGCCACCACCGAGAGGGCCCTCTGCCTGGTTCCCTGTAACTTGGCTTCTCGCAGTGAGGGAACCGCCAGAAGGCCCTCGGAGCTGGACCTCAGTGTCCGGGCAGAACGATGGGGGAGGAGATGCTCCTTCAGATATACTGGACCGAGGCCGTCTAATTGCCACTCACCATCAGGCAAGCCAGCCCACGATCTGAGGGTGGTGGTGTTTGTGGAAAGCTGCAGGTGCCACTACTTCCAACGTATGGTTAGCAGAGCTATGAAGCAGAGATTTAGATGGCACAGTGGAATGCCACCTGGCAGGCCAACCCCCAAAAGCTGACCCTGAAGAAAAAACACCAAAGGGGGTTTTAACTTTGGGAAAATATAATAGATTTCTTTCATTGTATGTAGTATGAATTGAAATAAGAGGGAGGGTGAATGTATGGCATACTGTACATAGGCTTTGTGCTTTTGGGGTGCCCAATGTGAAAGACCCCCTGGGTTTGAGATAGGGAAGAGATTGTTTTTTGTCCCGGGTTAGTTATGGGGTGGAATGTGAGTATAATATACTATACACTATGCTCAGATTGATCATAGGAATATTTATGGTGGGCTCTAGGAAATCAGCCTATGGTGGGCTGATGCCTTCAAAGCCACATGGCATAATTTGTTTCTTTGAATTATTTTAGCAGGATTATCTGGATACAGGATGTGGCTTGGAGGAAGATTAGTAGGAGGGTGTTGTAGAACGACCTGTTTTAGTGATCAATGGTAAGGACAGGCATGGCAGAGGTGCGATGAAAGGTGTACTATCCCTGGTACTGCGGGATGCTCTACCACTGTATCTAACAATCTGCTGGTTCTGCTGTTGAATGTCAGGTTGGTCCACAACCATTCCGCGTCATGATTTGATTGTGGACAAAAGAGCTGACCTGGTGTGTATCACAGAGACCTAACTAAGGGAGCTGGATGAATCAGACCTGACTCAGCTCTGTCTGCCCAGATACTTAGTGCAACACCAGCCCATACTGAAGGGCGGGGGAAAGTAGAGTTGTGCTACATAGGAGTTCCCTTCCTAATACCAGGACATCTCTCTATTTTGGAAAAGGACTGGACCACCTGAATTTGGTGATGCACCAAAGATGCACAGCTTAGGGATGCAAAGCTTAATGTTCCCCATCTGGCTGCTCAACAGCCTCCCTGACTGAGGTTGTTGTATGTATGGGCAGAACATTAATTTGGGGGAAACTTAAGTTTGGTTTGGGATTTCATGCTCTCTGTGGCAATAATAGTACCATCTCAAATGGTCATCAGTCCAATGCACAGAGCGGGGCATCCTCTTGGTTAGTAGTTGCTTAATGTGGGGGAAAGAGTGGTTTGGAAATAGGTGGGGTGGACATCACCCCATTGCCATTGTCAGACCACTTGCTGATGAGGTTTGGACTTGTGGAGGTGAGGAACCAGTTAGGATGCTAGATAGATTCCCATCTTCTCTGGAGGATTTTCAAGTGGGTTATAGCAGGTGATCCTCTCCATACTGCCATCTCAGTATGGAATAGTGAGACACATATGGCCATTGACACCATTCATCCTGCTGGTTCTCTCTGGCCCACTGTGAAGCCCACTTTGCTCCTTGGTATATTAAGGAACTGTGGTCAGGGAAGTGGACTAGGTGCATAAGGAGCATAAATCTCACTCCAGAACGATGTGGGCTCCTAATTTGGGCTCATAGCTGGGGCCTACCATGTGGTTCTGAGGTCCTACATCACTGCCTCCATTGCATCTGCAAAGAGCTGCCCAGAGTTGTCCCATGTGGTCCAGCGCTTGGTCAAGAGTCACACAGGGGCTTATGTGGAGAGTGTTAAACCCTTTTCTTTATGTGAAACATTACTCATCTCCTAATATTGATCAAATTATCCATATTATTTTCTGTACTTTTTTAAAAAAAGAAAGAGGTATCCAAATGAGACACAACGTGTGGCAGAACATGTTTAGGCATACGTCAGAGAGAAGGTGAAGGAGGGAGGGAGGGAGAGAAGTTGCAGATGACATTTGACTGTTGAACTGAGAATATGTATCTATAATTCATCTGGAAAATAAGAAGTAAACAGCACATTAATTAAATGTGAAGATAATATCAAACTGCAATAGGTTGGGAGTACCGCTGAGAAGGGATACAAAGGAAAGTGACCTAGAAAGGTTGTGGGGGAAAGAGGAAAGGGAAAATAACTTGGGAAAATGTACTATGGAAAACATGCAGAAGCATAAGAAAACACAGAAGGGTGGAACAGAGTTGGGGGAAAGACAAGTTCATTCACAGCTTGCATGTGACGTTTGGATGTGAAGGATAGGTATTGTACGAAATGAAGGTATTGCTATTTTTTGTAGAATTCGATTGCTTACTAATGCTCAATCAATGGTCATTAGATACTACTAGAGTTGGGTGGAGATGCCTACACAATGTTTTTGCTTTTTCTGAGGACCGGAACATCTTTCTCTAATAAGCATAGATGGTGAGTACAGATGCTTGGATGGTGTCTGGAGAGAAAGCATTTTGGGAATTTGTATGTATTTGTATCCAGCGAAGGGAACAGAAGTTAGATGCTCCAATTGTTTGTCACATGTTTTGAGGTAGCAGATAGTGCTTTTGAGGGAATTTATGCAGATTAGCACTGTCTAGTACTAAGACTAAGGGTGGCGTTGTGGGTTAAACCACAGAGCCTAGGACTTGCTGATCAGAAGGTCGGCAGTTCGAATCCCCGTGACGGGGTGAGCTCCCGTTGCTCAGTCCCTGCTCCAGCCAACCTAGCAGTTCGAAAGCACATCAGAGTGCAAGTAGATAAATAGGTACTGCTCCGGCGGGAAGGTAAACAGTGTTTCTGTGCGCTGTTCTGGTTCGCCAGAAGTGGCTTAGTCCTGCTGGCCCCATGACCTGGAAGCTGTACACCGGCTCTCTCGGCCAATAAAGCGAGATGAGCAACCCCAGAGTCGTCCACGACTGGACCTAACGGTCAGGGGTCCCTTTACCTTTTAGTACCAGGACTGTATGCATTTGCCTTTATGATATACACACACGGACACACACACACTCTTCCAGGTCTATTTGAGTGTAGAGTCATAGGCAGAGTGGCTCAGTGGTAGAGCAGCTGTCTTGCATGCAAAAGGTTGAAGGTTCACTCCCCAGCATCTCCAACTAGGAGTGAGAGAGACCCCTGTCTGAAACCCAGGGTAGCTGCTGGCAGTCACTACCAGATAAGGCAACTTCCTGTATTCCTTTTTTGGTCTCCAAGTCATCTCAAACAGATAAATATCATCACCTTTTTTTGCCTTGCAATGTCAGAGTTCAGCGCAGCAGCAGAAAAGGGAAGGCAGTGAGCATGTGTAATTTGCCAATTTTCCATTAAAAACCTAAATCCATGGCAACCTCATTAAGATCATGATTCCTGAGTTGTACAGATGAAATACATTCACTCATAGCTTTGCGAATGGCAAAAGTATATCTGTATGGGTTAAAAAAAAGCTCTTCAGTCATATTCAGAGGCATTCAATGCCAAATAGACAAAGCTTTGTCAGTTTAAAGAAAGAGAGAGAGAGGAGAGAGAGACAGATTTTGAACAAAGATGAAGGATAGAGAAATAGTAAAAAGATAATATTCTCACCGATATCTAACACTTTCATATTTTAATAAAAGTATTATCTGAGCTGTGAGATAATGACTGAAAGGTTTGATCAGGATAAGTAATTTAGCATCTTGGTTGAAGCTGTGCTATCAGTTTCAGAGTGAGGCAATTTAAAATGATTTTCTCTCTAGCAGCTAAACATCCCAAGTGCTTTTGTCATGTCTGATGGCAACATTTTGCATGAGAAATATTATTCCTGTAACAGACAAGTCTTATACAGCTTAAATGGTGGTTTGTTTGTTTTCAAAGCCTTAAAACATTCTTAGTTGTTGGCTCAGCACATCATAGGAACAGAGTAGACCATAAATGCAACTTAGGCCCTATGCACTGAAAGCACTGGCATGCAACTTTAAATGTTCATCTCTCCCCCCCCCCCCAAAGTATCCTCAGAACTGAATTCAATGCTACTTAGGTATCTATAGCCATGTATAGGAATGCACTGTGAACTGCATTTTCAAATGTATTTGTAAGGTGCTGGAGTGTCCATCACCGGCAAGCCTAACTATCAAATACACATTAGGATTTTTATTAATATGTATACATATTCTACTATATTAAGAAGTAGACAAAGAGGTAGATAAAGAACCAGATCTCAATATTTTGCTGAGGGATTGTAAATGTCAACTTTGTTTTGAGGAAATGTTTGGTTTTTGTTTTGGTCCTTTTTGAGCATTCTAAACAGTAACAAATGCCTTTTGATTCACTTACAAATTATAAGAGAAGAGGCATGAAATTTTCCTAACCTTTCTTGCAGCTCTATAAATCACAAACAGACAAGAAAGTTAAGCACTGCTTCACTGGAAAAAAAAAAACCCCCACAGCAGACAGATGTAGCACGCATTCCCCTCAAAATAATTCAGAACCAGTTTCAATTTATCAAATGCCTACTTTATCTGTCAAAACAATGTCCTTTCTCAACTAAAGGGCATTGTTTCTGCAGCAAAGGGGGAAAAAAGTTCTGATGCATTGTTATCTGTAAATGGATGTTGGAATAATGGAACAACAGGCAGTGCTTCAAAAGAGATCAAAGGGCAAACTGCACTGCAAATCTTGTTAAAATAAATTTAGTCAAAAATGTTAATTTCCCATGAAGGCACATCACCTAACTAACTTCTCCACATTGGTCTGAGAAAATAAATAAATAAGGTGAAGTTTGTTTAATTTAGACACAGGGCACATATGTACATACCCATGATTATTCGGGGAGAACAGAATGGTGAACATGCCTCTTCTAAGATCTGCCAGCAGCTTTGGCTGGGGGAAAATGTTTGCAATTGCTTCATTTGAATCTGCCACAAATTTCTGTGCAATGAGTAGACCATAATGGGCCCATGTGGCTAAAGGAACTGCTAATATTGAAAGCATTCTGTTTATCTCAATGTTGAACATTTGAAACCAATCTTCTTTTCACCTAGGATCTAAAATTAAACTAATAATAATAAAGAAATGTTTTGAGCGTGATGTAAATTCCAACTGATTTAAGTGGGAGAATTAAGTTAAAGGTAATGGAGCTTCTTTTAACCTGTGACTCTCCAGATTTTCTTGAACTACAAGTCCCATCATTCCTGATCATTGGCCATGCTGGCTGGGTGAATGGAATAATAATAATAATAATAATAATAATAATAATAATAATAATAATAATAATAAATGTTATTTATATCCCGCCCTCCCCAGCTGAAGCCGGGCTCAGGGCGGCTAACAACACCAAAGTAGTGCAACATTATAAAACATTATAAAAATTAATTAAAATCAAAATTGATGGCAACCATAAAGTTTTGAAGTTGGAGTCCCTTATTTTAACATACATACATACAATGTATTTTATGGTAAGAGGGACACTTACACTAGGTGCAATCTGGTCAGTGTTGCAAAATGACTGTTGAAGACAATGACCCCCAGGATTAGCTTTTTAAAGTAATGCTGGAGGAGGAGAAAAGTCACGACTACAACACACCTGTGGTTCTTCAGATCAATTCCATCAATTTCATTCCTCTCTCTCTCTCTCTCTCTCTCTCCAATGATTAGAACACTTTCATGCTTTAATATACAGAATAATTAAGCATGACTCCAAGATGATGTACAAAAAAATCAGACACCAGTTTGCTCAGAGATTTAGTGGCGGCAGTGAACCAGGCAGAGTGACCACGCGTGCAGCTTCCTGCTGCTTCGGTGTTTTATATAGTAAAGCTGCTGAATTCTGCTGGCGGGATGGAGAAAAACTGAGGACAATGCCATATAGGATATTGGCAGCAAGCAAGTTTCTGTTCAGCATTTTAGGCATCTCTTCCATATACAGTCATACCTCGGGTTAAATGTGCTTCAGTTTGAGTGTTTTCAAGTTACGCTCTGCGGCGTTCCAGAAGTAACGGAGTGTGTTGCTTCCGGGTTTCACCGCTCACGCATGCGCAGACGCTCAAAATGACGTCACACACATGCACGGAAGTGGCAAAATGTGACCTTGCATGCGCATACGCGTCTTACGTTCTATTCAGGATGCAGACGCGTCCCATTCACATCCAGAGGTACAACTCTAAATCCAAGAAAATGTTTCTAAGTTATTTTCAGACAATTTGTTTCATGCTGTGCAAGTTTTTGTTGTTATTTAGCAGCTTTAATCCACTGTTCTGTTGTTGTTTAGTCTCCTTAGTCGTGTTCGACTCTGCGTGATCCCATGAAGCAGAGCATGCCTTGGAAACTCTCTCTTTCTTCTCAGAGCTCCTCCTTTTTTATGTCCATGGAGTTTTCTTGGCAAAATACTGGCGTGGATTGCCAGTTCCTTCTGCAGGTGGATCACATTTAGTCTAAACTCTCGGCTATGACCTGTCCGTCTTGGGTGGCCCTGCATGGCATAGCTCATCGCTTCTTGGAGCTATTCAAGCCCCTTCGCCGCAGCAGGGCAGTGATCCATGAAGGGGTTATCCACTGTTACTCTGGTTGCTAATATTTGCATTTGATTGTATTATACTAAGTTTGAATTCATTTTTATCAATGATTTTGAACACTGCCCTGAGATCTGTTTTGAGGAAGTGTGTATAGAAACGTTTTAAAGAAACAAGCAAATGTTTCCTATGTGAACTGGACTTTTTGCCTAGGCAGTGGCGGACTTTGAGCTCTCAAATTTCAGCGGCACCTTGTTTGATGCTAAAATTTGATAGCCCCCCAGCTTTTGCTCTCCGTTCCATAGTATTGTTTTGGCTCCCCCTGCAGAATGGTGCCTATTGCAGCTGCACCAGTCACGCGACCCTAAAAGTACCTCTGGCCTAGGTTAGGGGGTGTCTAGGTCCAGGTACCGATGGGACTTTAAGCTCTGTTCAACCCAAACATGCGAGCGCCTGGAGGGATAAATCACAATTAATCTTGGAATCATAGAATTATAAAGTTAGAAGGGACCCTGAAGATCATCTAGCCCAACTCCCTGCAATGCAGGAATATACAGCTGTCTCATACGGGGATCTAACCTGTGAACTTGGTGTTATCAGCAGCATGCTCTAACCAACTGAGCCAGCCATCAGTGTTATATCCTCTCCTACCTATGAAAACCAATCCCATACGGAGGACTCTACATCTGGGGTCCCAAGGTTGAAGGACAAGGATCTAAGCCTACATGGGTCCTACATGGACAAGACTTTCAAAGGCACTACCCTAGACTTTGCTTTTTGAAAGCCCTTTATTATGCTTGCTATTTCTGTCAGAAAGATATAGATGTAACACACCTTATAGATACTTCAGTGCTCTTCCTGATGTACATCAATATTGGCTTCTACCCCTGCATATACACCTCAACAACTATATTGTATTTGAAATTGTGGTGGAGCTGCAGTTGATGGACCATTAGAATAATGCAAGGACTTGAAGAATAACCATTAATCAAAATTTCTTGATAATGGATTATCTTAAAAGGCAACATCCCATGCTTTTCAATAAACATTTTCTTCATAGGGCTTAGTACAAAATGCAAATAATTTGTTTTACTGCTCTCTCTTAAGCAACCCACTCTCTCTGTAACTTTAAGTGCCCGAGTAATGGCCTCTTCTCAGGGTTGGGGCACCAAATCATGAAGCTGTATTTGTCTTTTACCTGAAAGTAGAATGGCTGGATTTAAGAATGCATCTACTTTATGGTCCTGCCTCAAGAGCTTTCGTCTGTTCTGGCCCTCTGCATCTGACTGATTGATCTACATCAGTCCACCTGCTAATGTGCGACTGCAGAAGCAAATGTGAACAGAAAGCATGCAAAACTCAGGATAATGACATCTTAAAAAGACTTTCAAGTGGACCTTGACATATTTCAATGACTTCCTTAGATGTAAAGTCCTGATGGAGTTCTGTTGTTGGCTATTTGCAGCAATCAGGAAACCCTGAGCAGAATCCGCCAACACATTGGTGAGCGAGGAGTGAGTGCACTTTCCTATTGATTCTCGAAAAGTTGTGATTCCATCACAGCAGCAGGACCAGTTCACATCAATGGTTTGGTGTGTGGAGCTGAACATGGCAGAGTCACGCTAGAACCTACCTGTGCCAGTATATGGCATAGTCTGGGTGTCCTTGTCCCACCTGGGCTAATTTGTGATTGGCACATTATAGATTATTTTTTATAGAGCAGTGATGGAGAACCTGTTGTTGTTTAGTCGTTTAGTCGTGTCTGACTCTTCGTGACTGACTCTTCGTGACCCCATGGACAGCACACCAGGCACTCCTGTCTTCCACTGTCTCCTGCAGTTTTGTTAAGCTCATGTTCGTAGCTTCGAGAACACTGTCCCACCATCTCGTCCTCTGTCATCCCCTTCTCCTTGTGCCCTCCATCTTTCCCAACATCAGGGTCTTTTCCAGGGAGTTTTCTCTTCTCATGAGGTGGCTAAAGTATTGGAGCCTAAGTTTTAGGATTTGTCCTTCCAGTGAGCACTCAGGGCTGATTTTCTTCAGAATGGATCGGTTTGATCTTCTTGCAGTCCATGGGACTCTCCAGCACCATGATTCAAAAGTATCAATTCTTCTGCGATCGGCCTTCTTTATGGTCCAGCTCTCACTTCCATACATCACTACTGGGAAAACCATAGCTTTAACTATATGGACCTTTGTCGGCAAGGTGATGGCTCTCCAAATGTTGTTGGACTACAACTCCCATCATTCCTGGCAACTGACCATGCTGGCTGGAGCTGTTGGGAGTTGGGAGTCCCACCCTACTATTTGAGCATGCACAGCAACATTATATTTAGCACTAATGTAACCATGATAACGGTAATTAAAATAGTTCCATTTTATTTTAATTAAGGGTAATTCTGACAATACATGAAGTTGATGCTCAGTTGTCTGATGCAAAACTGTTTTGCAAAGGTTAAATTAACTGTGACATGAAGTAGATATCTAAATAAATAAATCAGAAACCAGTGCAAATATTAAAATGAAATACTGAACGAATACATGCTTTGCTTAAAAATGGTATTGATGCTGTCCACTTTGAAATAGATTAAACTCATGTACACATAAAAGTTAACTGATAGCATTTGAGCCAACTGCTTTGATTATAGCATCTGCACAAATTTTAAACACAAATATCAACGCTGCCTGATTTTTGTCTCTTCTGTATTGTTTAACTACATCAATGCAATTTGCATTCCATTTGTTTTTAATATACAAATCAATATCCCCTCGCATCTCTTTACCTTTACTTTGAAATAAGCACACTTCATAAGAATCCAAAGTGCTTTGGATTGTGTAACTTCAAAAGGGGAACTTGCACAGAAAGTAAATCTTCATCTTACCCTTCTGTGTTGCAGTGGGAGATGGTGGTGGGGCTCTGCTGCTCAACTGCCCTCTGGTTGCATCACAAGGTGGTGGCAGCAGCAAGGCCGGCACAGTTCAATGTGCTGGTGGAATCAGTTTGGGATTTATGCTTGTGCATTTGCTGCACTGAATTTGGCACCATCTCCGCCTCTACCCTCCATCTTGGTATGCGGCAGCAGCACAAATGGAGGGAGTTCAGGTGAGTGGCTCAGCCCCACTTTGCCATCCACTACTGGTGATTTGGGTGGCGCTGTGGGTAAATGCCTCAGCGCCTAGGGCTTGCCGATCGAAAGGTCGGCGGTTCGAATCCCCGCGGCGGGGTGCGCTCCCGTTGCTCAGTCCCAGCGCCTGCCAACCTAGCAGTTCGAAAGCACCTCCGGGTGCAAGTAGATAAATAGGGACCGCTTTCTAGCGGGAAGGTAAACGGCGTTTCCGTGTGCAGCTCTGGCTCGCCAGAGCAGCGATGTCACGCTGGCCACGTGACCCGGAAGTGTCTCCGGACAGCGCTGGCCCCTGGCCTCTTGAGTGAGATGGGCGCACAACCCCAGAGTCTGGCAAGACTGGCCCGTACGGGCAGGGGTACCTTTACCTTTACTGGTGATTTGCTCATCAAACACAACTGTAGAAACACGAAGGAACATGACCTGACTCATCCATTTGGTTGTGGGTCTGTACAGAAGACCAGCGTATGGATTTGTTTGCACCGTCAGGTCCATGTGAGCTGCTTAGGGAATGCTTGTTGTTAGGAAGCAACATTTTAAATTATTATTATTATCATCATCATCCGCCTCCAGCACTAAAACATTGTAGGCCTGTAACCATTTCTCCGTGCCCCTCAAACATCATTACTTCTATGAAATTTGCATACAAAAGTATATTTGCATACAGAAACATATTCTATTCTATTTGCGATGCCTAGTCTGGACATTGTGCAGAATGTCATGCTGCACGTTCTCTGATAGCCTTGAAATGTTGCAAAATTAACCCACAACCAAATGGATGCCGTGCAGGGCCACCCAAGATGGACAGGTCATAGCCGAGAGTTTAGACTAAATGTGATCCACCTGGAGAAGGAACTGGCAATCCACTCGGGTATTTTGCCAAGAAAACTCCATGGACAAAAGCATTCCCTAAGCAGCTCACATGGACCTGACGGTGCAAACAAATCCGTATGTTGGTCTTGTTCTGCCGCAGTGCATTGTTAATGTCGTTTGTTTATGCCACATCACCTTTATACTAAACTGAAAGTTAGGACATATACACATTGCAAAAATAATAATTAAGTGGCAATTGCCTGCCTTTTAATGGTGCCCGAAACCTGGTGCTTGAAGTGCTCACCAAACTCTAGTTCATAATTAATACTTGGCTCTTCTCTCTAAATAGAACATTTCTCTTTAAGTGATTATCATATCTACTTGGATAGAGCCATTTTTAAAGATTTTTTATGAAGAATAGTGACAGGGTTATTTATAGGTTCTTGAAGCAGATTAGGTTAAGCTTTCCCAAAATGATAATTCAAGAAGACTAAAGTCAGCAGTAAAATCATGCCACCAGAGCCGAATAACAGTTGTCAATATCAGTTTGCAGTGATTCACGTTAAACTGTTTTGATAATCTCAACGGCATTCCCCCGAGTTTTGAATCAAACCTTGGGTACTATTAAATCATAACTCTCCGAGAAAATTAATTTGAAATGGCCATGTTACGCTTAGCTTCCATTGAAATGGCTCCCTCTAGCCAACCATATACCATTCCTCAAGGTACCTTCCGATTGCAGATAACCGGTTTTAAAAGGCTACGACCCAGTCTAAGCCTTTAGGGAGAAGGGCAAGCTATCAATCCAAATCAATGAATGAAATAAATAACTAAATGGGTGCTTGTAATTTTTTTCTCAAATTGGAACTGTGTTTTTTTAAAGCAACAACAACACACAACTTAAATTTGCATAAAATGTACTGATAATGCATTAATAGACTGGTATTCATTACATTACATTACTACTCTGTCTCTTGCTTTTCTTGAATTCATTAATTACAGGCCCCCCCCGGGGGGGGGGTTGTTATCAAGACCACAGCGTATAGAGAGGGGAAGTTGGCACTAATGTGAACCTTCCCCCCTAAATCTTGTAGCAATTGGGTATGTGTGTGATTTCGGAGGGTTGTGGCCCTGTCCATTGCAATCTCAATAACACATCTGTAATTAAAGAAAAATGAGCAGCCTCAACATGATACCTTAACTTGCTATTTAACTTGTAAAGTATTCTATGAGGTGTGGCTATGATGTCATTAACTAAAACGGGCACTGTCTTAAGAAGGGAGTGGCCAGGATGGATTTTAATAAATATTGAACTCCCTTTTAAGTTGATCAGTAATAATACTTATCAATAGTGACACAGTACTTTCTATTGTTCTAAGCAATTCACTCATTGTCACAGTTAATCTATAGAAGAACATTTTGAAGTAGATCAGGTTTTTTGTTACTTATTGTGAACTGGGGCTGAAATCCGTTGGTCCATTCGTTTGGCCTAGTAAATTCATAAAGCAAAGTTGAAATTTGAACCAAACACTGCTCATAGTTCAATCTCTTAGCCACTATTCTGTGGGATTTGGCACCCATCCAGTAACATAACGTGACTGACAAGTTATCAGTTCATGTAACTTAATGGTCATTTGATATGTGTGTGTATTCTATTACATTTTGAAATTGCAGTAAAAATTATCTATATTCCAAATATTATTTTGAATTTCATTAAGTGCGCAAATGTAAGAAACTAAGAACAAAGTCAATATATTACATGAACAGCAGGTCCCCAGTATTTTTTTCTTTAAAAAATTAAAGTTGGCTACACTTTAAACTTAATTAGCAAAAACAATTCCCCATTTTATTTTCACAATAGCCCTGTGAAAGTGGGTCTGTACCCTGCTTTCCAACATAAAGTCTTCAACATCTGTATACCCCCCCCCCCAATTTAGATAGACAGAGCCATCTATTTGGCAGGAATGCCAATTCGCATCAAAATTGTGCCCATTAAGAGATGACAAAGTAATCTAAAGATAGATTCGTTCATTCATCTATTGGTTTATTTATATACCACTGTTTGGCCCAAAGACCCCCAAAGCGGTGGGCATCACCAAGTTTTCCCACTGAGTTTATTTGTATTAAGTCTGCAAACATGAAGCATATAAGACTTTTCGAGGTTCATTACCTACTTGGCATGGTCTTGGTTTGCCATGATGACATCTCATGCTGCTCTGTTCAGTTTTGTCTGAAGAAATCTGGATGTGTGGGTCATACAAGAAATAAGTGTAATGGCTCTGTTGCCAAAACTCTTTCACCTACATCACAACAGTCGTGTGAGATTCATCCATGAGAAATAACTCCTGTCCAGCACCATTAATGTATTAATCAAGCTTGAGAATGCTGGGAATCTGTGTATGACAAAAACTCAAAGTGCAAAGTAAAAGAACTCAACACTTAAATCAGAAAGCCAGGTGACATTACGGCTAGCCGATGTAATCTATGTCATTCTGATGACTCACATTCAGATGGGAATATCTGTCATGTTACTGAATGATACATGGTGGGCAGATCCTAAAGGAAATGTGAAGGAACTTCTTACCTCTATAAAGTAACTAATAATTTATAATAACTATAAATCTTTAGCTATTGTATCATTTAATCTGAAATAGGTCTTTTTTTTAAAAAAAGTTGCTAATCACATGCACTGAATGCTTTTCTTCAAATTCCAAATTTTTAACACTTCCATGTCAGTTTTGCATATGTTCAATCATTTTGTCTTATTTTTTTTGCAAAACGAATGAAAATTTCGCATCACATTACTTTCCTCACCTTCCTGTAAAATATGCACATTGTGTTTTTTGTTTTTTTTTTGGTTTTTTTTAGTGCATTTGCCCAAAGGCACATTTTGGACACATTTTCCCTCACAACACACATATCTCTATATTCCTTCCTCACAAGAAATAATTTTATGATACGTGTTTCAGTTGAACTTGCATCACAACACTTGGAGAAGTGCCTTAATGGTTAACTTCTGTTCCGATCCATACTTAAGTTGGGCATTGGGGAGGTTTGCAAATTAGCAGACTGGTATTCAAGCAAAGATGTGCTCTCCCAAGTCCACATTCCCAGCATGTTTGCACTCCTGTCTCAGTTGCAACTGTGCTAGCTTGGTGATGTGATGTCCACAGAATGGAAGATGGCAGGGTCCACAAGGAGGTGCTCTCCAGGGAGCTGGCTTCAGGCACCAGGCCTGTTGGCAGACCAACTCTGTGTTACAACGATGGCTGCAAACGAGACATGAAGGCTGGCAAGATCAACTCTGCCTTGTGAGATGTGCTGGGCCCGGGGGTAACCCGTGAAACACAGTCCAGGACCAGTCCAGAATCTGAGGTTTCCATGGGAGTCAATTTGAGAGGACGTGAGGCAGGAAACCAGGCAAGGACAGGTACAAGATCTCAGGCAGGATCTAGCATACAGCAATGTTGCTCCCGCAACCTGGGGCGGGGTCCGACAGCCTTTTATCTTTGTCGGGGTAGTGGCCGGTCCTGATCCCCTGGTGACTCACCTCCCTGTTTCGCCCTAAGGTGAGCACCCCTCATGCGAGTACTCAGGTCTCTCCTGCTCTCAGACCTTAGTCTCTGCAGCTCGGGAGACGTCGGTGGGTTACTAGACCCAGGGGCCGCCTCAGCCTCCCCTGACCAAACTGGTAGTGGAGCAGCTGTACGTGATGGCCCAGCTGAAAGCAACGAGGTAATCCCCACATCTGGAGCCAGGGCAGGCTCAGGCCCCTTATTCGGCCCAGCTGGTGTTTGTTGCAGGGGAACCTGTGCAGACTCGGACTCTTCAGGATCAGGCCCCAGGCTTGGTTCAGATGATGCCTGAGGCAAAGGATCCAGTGTGGACTGAGACTCCTCTGGCTCCAAGTCCGAGCCCAAGTCCCAGGCCATCACATAAGAACCCCTTTGCAGATGACTGCAGTGCCTGGAGACAGACAATCAGGTGGTACGTTCATATCATTGATCAGAGGAGGAATGACTGCTGGGAGAGAGAAGAAACAGCATGGTACACCAGTAGCAGCCTTCATCTGCCACAACTGCAACAAAACATGCCTCTCCTGTATTGGTCTCTACAGCCACAGCAGGCGCTGTAACTCCCCAACAGTTCGACTTCACCCCTGAAGGTGCACTCCTCTGTTGCCTCCTAATACAGACAGATGCCAACTATTTAACTGTAACTAGTTGAATAGCAGTTTCTGCTGGTGCAATGGAACATTCCTACCCCCCCCCCCCGCTTGCCTTCCTCTATGTGCCCCCTAAATATGTTTTCTCCAACCCTCTGGAGCAGATTGGGAGATGGCGCATGGGGAGGAGAGGGGATGAGAAAGCCCCATAGCACACATGGAAGTTGTTTCACTTGCACAATTATTTAGTTAAACACCGCCCTTGCTTTTTATTAACTGAAAGCAGGAATCTTGACAGTCTAATTAAGCAAACATGTGACTCTTTCCAAGAGCCTTTCTACAAATCCAGTTAAAATTTGGTTTATGATGTGAAAAAGAGGTACTACTAATAGACAAGAAACATTACAAATTTTATAAAATATTTGATATACAATAATCATATTTTCTATTAGAAATAGATTTCCCTTTCTGTTAAATCTAATCTGTTTCCCCCAAACTGCTACTTTAATCATCACTAGAGTCTACTATTTGGGAGAAAACCTAGCCTTTTGATGCTATCATGGCTTTTTGTTAATCCAAATATATTTGGGAGATTATCGAAAAAGAATGTGTGGAAGCCTGGGTCACATTGTAATGCTTACGACATCTTTAGGTGTACCACTTAAAAACATAAAAAGTGAAACAGCCCTGAGGCTCAGAACAGATGCATGTGTGGAAGCAGACTTGCATGGACATCTCACTTGCTGGACCAGGAAAGAAATTCTGAGTGTATATCAGATAAACATTCAGATGTGCATCTGAATGCAGACGTCATCTGTCTGCACTGTATTGCTTTCAATTAGATGCTTATTCGCAGTCACATGTGACAATGTTTGGCCAAAGCTGGACTGGCCTGATAGCAGCTTGGGTGCAGTAATGGAAACACACATATTTGTGTTTGAAGTATCTCACTTAATCTTAGATTAGTATTTTCATCTTATAGAGAGTTTAAAGCCTTGTTGTTGTTTTATTGGAAGAACTCAGAACAGGGTTGATATGTTGAAAAAATAGCTCTTGCCCAACCTTCATATTTAATTAATTAAAATTTCCTTGGCAGTGATAGCAAACTGAGGGAAGCAGGAAGCTCAATTGAATATGAATGAAGGAGGGAAAAGAAAAATAGAAAACTGGACAGTTTTATACCCTTAAATCATTCTTGCTGATTTGGAGAGAGGCAGACAGCTCGTGAGGGACTTTCCAAATGGAATTTTGCTTCCTATTTTACAAATTTGGGCTATGCTGGGGGTAATGTGCTGATATGTAGAGATGAAGTGCCACAGCATTCCAATTAACATTCTAATTAAGCAATCTTAAGGTAAAAGGAATCACCAGGCATATCATGAATTTTTAGTGGGCCATTTTCTGTGCTATCACTCTCGTTCTCCCACATACACATGTCCGCACAAACATACCCCGTCGTCAAAAGGTATGATAAAATTAATTTTCACCATCACTGTGTTATATCCAACTAAATCCTACTCCGAGTAGACACACTGAAATTAATGGACCTAAGCTAGTGATATCCATTAACTTCAGTGGGTCTTCTCTGAGTAGAATTAGCAAGGTACAGATTCCTCATAGACCTGGAAAAATTAAAACCAGCAATGGTGTTGAGCTGAAAGTGATTATATGCTGTAAGACATTGTATAATTTTACTCCACAGCATCTGTTGCCTGAGGTGGCTGCCTCACTTTGCCTAATGGTAGGGCCAGCCCTGACTCCACCCCTTCATTACTCAACAGTACCTCAGATGCAAGCATAATACACTCTCTGCTTCGGGTTTTACCTCGTTCAAGCCCTCCTTCCATATTCTGCTCTTGAACTGAGACTTCCGGGGAGGAAAGATGGCTGACTAGCTACCGGCTGTTGGCACTCTGCCAATAGAGATAATTATGAAGTTATTTATGATAGCCAGGGTGAATCTTGGTATCACACTCTCCCTCTGAAAATAGGGATTAACCTCACTTGCTCTGAAGGAGCTGTCTGTCACACAGAGACTGGAACCAGTGACTTTAGCCTCATCTTTCCCATCATGCAATGGTAACAACATGAACACTTCTGTTGGGTTTGCAACTTGCTGGATTCCACCAGCACCCCAAAACGGTTCTAGGTTTATCAAGTGGTGGCTTGTGCTCATTGAGACTGGTAGGGGAGGAGACAGTAGGTGAAGCAGAAGCCAATGAAAGGCAGAGCTGGCTAATTCTAGTCTCAATCCCATTCTCCTCCATGCTGAGTTGCACAAGGGCAACAGAAGGAGACAGACAGGTGTGGCTTGGCCGAGGGCAGACTGAGATATGTGGAGTCTATTGGACCAGATGGCCGTCATGGATCAGCTTCCCCTGGATTTATCAAAACCTTCTTGGAAGTATGCATGCCACAAGATGTGGTGTTGGTCACTGCCATAGATCAAAAAAGCATAAGGCATGGTATCCTTCATATGTGGTTGAATTACAGCTCCTATTGGCCTTAGCCAGCATAGCCAATGGTTAAGGATGATGGGAATTGTAGTCCAACCACATCTCAAGGGCCTCATGTTGGCCATCCCACATGAGATGTGTTGAGCCAGTTTGCCACTAAACGAGAGTGGTCCATTTTGTTATCTACCTCAGAGTACTGAGTACACATATGGAACTAATGGAAATTACCACAGAATGATGCAAAACTATGCAAATGTAAAGTTTTCAAAGCACCAAAGGTATGGCATAAGAGTAACACAAAGTCCAGCGTGATAGTATACTGTCAAAGCAGTCCTGGAAAAACGTTGAAACTCACAAGAACAAGATTAAAAAAGGAGAGTTGACTTATGTGTGTTTAGTTGTGCTTTAAAGGATTATGTCTTATTCTAATTATCTTCTGAATTGCATCTGGCATAATTCTAAGCACTACTACATTCTGTATCCTTTGATAAATGTGAGATATTTTGAATATCTGCCTGCTTTCCTTAAAGATACGGCAACAAGCAACTAGCTTCATCGAAAAACATAATTCCATAGATCTAGTGGTGCAAGCTGAGTGTTAATGCATTCATCTTTCTGAGAGGCTCCATCATTCCCACTAATGGAGAGATTTTTTGTGTGTTTTTTTGGTTCAGTCATCATTTTTGTGGTCTGATCTCTGGCTAACTGCAGTACAAGGACATTTGGTTAGATGGGCTACTGTACATTCTTTGTAGCGCATGTTATTATTCATTAAATGGGAGAGGATATTTTCCCTCTAATAGGGTGATAAAATAAAACACTTCTATTTGGGGGCTGAATTTCACAGGCATCACAAAAGTAATTGCCATCAGGTAACTGTGCCACCGAGGGTCTAGAGTGATTAACAATGCATGCTGAGCACACTTTTGTCTTTTAAGTTGGGCTTCTTCCATAAACCATCAGGAGGAGATCTTTAAACAAGTTATTAAGGTCAGGGTTGTTTTGAAGAATGTTCAGACATTTCCTGATAATAGCCTCGATTCCACCTCACAGTTATTTATCCTGCTGACACGGCTAATAGAAAATTATTTGTATTTTTGATGCAGGGCATTCCAATAAGAGCTCCCTTACTCTCGGTTTTATTCCAGATATCAGAAAGAGCTGCACTTAAGAAACATTAACCTCCACAGGTAAAACTTTTCTTTGTCAGACTTTCCCTCTGAGGGGATTTTACCACAGATGCTGACTCTTCCACCCCAAGCGGATCAGTTGCTTGCTTCAGAGAGCACAGCCCCAGCCCTGGGTGCCCTGGGCCATTACGTGTGAAACTCACCTCCGGTATCCATTAGGATGAATGGGGCACTGTGTACTCGCTTGGGCTGACACTCCACCTTAGTCCTTGTAGAACCCAATAGGGAAGGTGTTGGGAACAACACTGCAATGAGTTGCCTCCCTCTGTCACTTCCTCTAGTTCCATCTACTGTTAGCCACCGAAACCTCAGTCCTAACCCTAACCCAAACTCCCAGTGGGTTGGGCTTTCATAGTGACTTTTCTCATGAGTGAATACAACAAGGGATGAACAGCTGAAGCCTTCTTCCTACTACTTGTGGCAAAGAGGAGGCACTGGGCCTGATGGAGATGTTGTCCTGCCACAGTTGCACTCTCTCTCTTTCCCTGTGGCTAGGTGGCTTCTGAGTCCACCTCACTCTCTCCTGTCGTCTGCGGCAGAATGCCCCTTTCCTTTCTACTTCCCCTGCCAGAATGGAATTCAGCAGGTGGGGAAGAAGATCTCTGAAACACAGCATTTTGCAGTACAAACCCCAAGGGTATTGGTTGTGGTTCGAGGACCCGACCCCGCGAAGTGAAATGAAGACACAAGGACACGTGATATAAGGTTAATGGGCTAGAAAAGGCCACAACTTTATTGATTACAGCAATGAAAAGGTATTGGCTTAGGCATTGGATCGAAACAAGTGGGTTTATTCACCAGTAGGTGGAGCCAGTTGATGCTGATCCAACTATAGGCTCACCTCCTGCTGTCACCGAGGGTCGTGCCATGGCCTCCCGCCAAGCAGGCATCGGACAGAATACACGACCGCCAGATTCCTTTAACGGAATACCCCTAAACATTGAAGGCATAGGCGATGGCCACACCTAGCACTTCGACACACCACAACACATTATTCCAATGCCTAACCTACCCACCAATACCACAAAAAGTTGTGACGATTGCTACGAGGTAGGCGAAAAAACCAAAAAGCCTAATGCCAAATGGAAAAACTCCTACCAGGCCCCCCGGACAACCAGGGCGACCAACCTAAGGTCCATAGCAAGGCCAATGACCTAGGCCCTAACTAAAAGGGAGTGGAGGGTGGGTGACTCGCCACGGGACGACGATGAGGAATGAGGCCAGGGAGAGGCTAGTGCTGCAGCAAAAGGCTGCTGAACACGCCCCCTCTGTGGCACCTGGTTGGATGGCCACAGGAGGGGGCGTGAGCACCAGCCAGGTGAGCTGGAGGCAGGGGGCAAATGCTCCCCTGCTGGGCGGTGCTCGGGCTCCCGCCCACAACCACTCCCCTCTCTTTCAGGGAGGAGAGTCTTTCTCAATAAATCTAGTAATGGCTGCACTTGGAGAGGGAGGGGGCTGATGGGAATTGTACCTTCACACCCGGTTGGCTCCATTTCTATTTCTGTAAAATAAAGTCTTCTACTATGTAAGCTAAATATATTTTATCCCTTTTGCCCATCCCACTGAATCTGCAGAATTTTTCACAATATTTACTAAAATGAACAAACATAATTGCTAGCATAATAATTAACAATTGAATAGCACTTTCAACTGTGCATCTCATATATGTACATTGCAACAACCCTGTAACCACATATGGAACAGAATATGTTTATGGGTGTATTTTCAAATTAAAGTCCCATTTTGTGAAAATGAAATACGAGCCAGTTGTATCTCTCTCTATAAGTCTAGCAAAAAGCCTCCCTGTATGGCAAAACTACATTTAGCACATGTGAAATGTTGCTATAATAACCAGAGACTTGGATAATAAAGAAAGCACTATTCTTCCTAAGTCAGAATGGTAAGATTTGAGTGAAATTGAAATGATGGAAAAGCAAGTGTTATGTTTGATAAATCAAGGCACTATAAACATAGTCTAGATTTTAGTCTCTGAGAATATGAAATTATGGGTTTGAGTTTATTAATATAAACTAATGTCAGATAACACTTAGAAGCTAAAACATGTATTTAGAACTGAATGGCGAATTTCACAAAAAATTTGAAGGACTACAAATGACAAAATAAGTTATATCAAAGCTGTACTGTGTTTATTTATGTGATGGGAGTGATGCTCTGGGAAGACAAGAAGGTAGTAGAACAAGGAGATTGTCTACAGCTGCTCAAGATTGCTCAGAGGAAGGACCCAACCTAGACGAGGGTCAGAAGCTTTGTAGGGCTATAAAGTGAAACTCTATTGATTCCTTGCGCTACCTGACTGGGGTTGAATTGATAGTGCTGTCTGCAGGCTAAGAGTTCCTTCTTTTGGCAAGCTACCTTTGTAGTGCAGCAAATAGGCTGCCTGAATCTCAGACCTTCACTCCTCCGGTATGAAACTTCTGATGCATTTCAGAAGCAAAATCAACTGGGTTTCGAGGATTGGGAAAGGTTGTGGACCACTGGGCTGAACTTCACTGCATGTAATGCTCTGAAGGAAAACGTAATGAAAATGATATACAGATGGTACATGACCCCAGTTAAACTTGCCAAAATATACCATTTGTCTGAAAATAAATGTTGGAAATGTAAAGAAAGTGAAGGAACATTCTTTCACCTCTGGTGGACCTGCCCTAAAGTGAAGGCCTTCTGGGAAATGATATATAATGAGTTGAAAAAGGTATTTAAGTATACCTTCACTAAGAAACCAGAGGCCTTCCTTCTGGGTATTGTCGGTCAGAAGGTGCTAAAGAAGGACCGAACATTTTTTATGTATGCAACAACGGCAGCAAGGATACTCATCGCTAAGAACTGGAAAACTCAAGATCTACCCACACTGGAAGAATGGCAGGTGCAGCTGATGGACTATATGCAACTGGCCGAGATGACTGGCAGAATCCGAGACCTGGGAGAAGAGAGGGTTGAAGAAGACTGGAAGAAATTTAAGATTTATCTACAAAAATATTGTAATTTGGTTGAATGTTAAGAAGGATGCTAGATCAAAATAACTGTCCACCACTAAATTAGATTTGAATTCGATGATAAGTGAGATTAAGGAAAATATAAACCCTTTGGAGAACTGCTAGATTGTACTTAAATGAGCGGATATAAGATCGTAAACAAGATGATAATTTGCTTGGAAAATTTTTTTTAACGATGTAAGTGGGAGCGGGAGACGTGGGGGAGTCCAAAGAAGTGATGAAATTATGTTATGATATAAGTAATGTTGTTTATTATTTATGCATTTGTATTCAAAAATTTTAATAAATATTTATTAAAAAAAACAAAAAACCAAAATCAACTGGGTTTCTTCTGCACAGGTGAAAATATCATGGGCAGAAACAGGTGCCAGTTGCCAGCCTTGAGAACGTGTTTCTTTGAATGCTTCAAGGCAGCACAAACTGATATATTTGTTGTTCCACTTCCCCACTGGCTTTCTCCTATCCTCTTTCTCCACCATTTTCTGTGGTGTAAAGCTTTGCTTTGTGCAGCAGGGAGGGGAAGTGGAAGGTCAGGTGAATGAGGAGAGTAGAGGGCTCAGCTGAACTTCTTCAGCTACTTTCATACTGGATTCAGAGACGTCTTGTGAGAGCACAAGGCAACCCCATTAAATTCTCCTTAATTTCCCTGTCCCGCTGGAGCCCCAAAACAGGATATTCCAATTTTCAGGAGTGGCTTTTAGAAAGCGCAGGGGGAGATACCAAGAAAGTCTTGTTAGGTGAGTGGAATTTCCACTCATTTATATCTGGAAGATTATGCACATTCTCCGCCCTCTTTGTGAGCAGAGAAATTGGGGACACAAATTTCACCTCTTATCTCCAGGGAGAAGAGAAAAGGTTTCAGTTTTCTTGGGCATAAGGCTTGCCATGAACAGCAGCAAGACCAGCAACTGTGTTAAGCAACTTGGCCACCATTTTGTACCCACCATAATGGCTGGTGTTTGGGAGGCATTGTGTGTGTGTTTGCTTCTTTGTGGGTATGTAAGGTGGGGGGCAGCTGAGGGAGAATAGCAGTTGTCACCAATATTTAGAGAAAATTCTGGAAAGCGGCCTTTTTTTCTAGGGGTGAGAATCTCGGGGATTTTCTTAGAAAGAGAAACTTTTGCTCAGCTCTACTCTCTGGACACAAATGAGGGACAAACAAATGCTACTGTAATTTGAAGGGCTGTACTTCAGTGATAGGCCACAAATTCAGCCTGAAGAAGGTCCGAGGGAGAACCTTTCAGCAGTCGGGTCACTGTTGCTTCCTGGGATGAGGAGGGTGGGTGGGTTGGTGCAGACTGTGTGACTCAGAATAAGGCCGTTTATTGAGATCAAATGAAGTCCATCAAACGTAGCCCACTTTTTTGTTTTTGTTTAAATCAAATATACTGTTATAACTCAAATGTTGCACAGTGAATCATCCCTCTGAAATACTGGATGGAGAGACCGGCTTAGCATTTAAGTGGGAGCAGCCAGGGCACTTAACATTGCCCGACCCTTTGTGGGGAGGTTTAGTGCAGCTTTGGCACTGTGGCTGGCAGAACTTGCAAGAAAGGAAAAGCATGTCCGTGGGTTAAAAAATAGGAAAGAATTCACCGAGGGAAGGAAGTTTCTTAAAAAAAAAAAAGTGAATGAGAAAGGAAGGAAGAGAAAGAGAGCTGATATATGAATAACCACATTGCTAACATTGAGCCACTATTACATGCCTGATCTTCAAAGGGCTAAAACCAAGTCATTAAAATAAGAGGTTAGTTTTTAATGAGAAGGTATACAGGATGCCCAACATAATTAGACAGTGAGCTCTGGAGGATTTAAAGGACTTGGGTGGAAACAGCTCAGCAAAGTGAGTTTTGAAGGCACCCGACTTAATATTTTGCACAAACTACATCTGTAAGTTGTTTTAATATGTCTGCTTGGAACCCTGCAAGGCACTGTAAAACAACAGTTCCTTCCTCACTTGCTGGCTTCATCAGAAAATTCTTGCAGCAGATGATATTCTGCTCTTTAATCTTAGATTCTCTGCACATGCTCACAATTCTCCCGAAATGAGTCAAAGCCTTCCTTTGTTTCCATTTGAGATTTAAAAAATGTGTTGTGTGTGTGTGGAGGGAGGGGGGAAGTGGAGGATAGCCTACAGATTTATTTGCCAGCCTGCAAACAACTTTTAACTAGGGAAATTAGTTGCAAGAGATATGGACTGAACATGTTTTTGGGGAAGAACAGGGACTGCTGATTTTAATTCTCCAAACGTCTAGTACTGCCATTTCTGTACTTTTCTGATAAAGGCTTTGATTCTGTTCCGCTTACCTAGGAGGTGTAGTATGGCCCTGCGCATGTTTACTGAGAAGTATGTCACGTTGTGTTCGCTAAGTGTTCTTGGGAGAGCAGCCTAAATCAACAGGACTTGATTCCAAGGATTAAACTGCAAACATGGGTAGATCTTTTTTGCTGTACAGTACAGTGAATCCTGGAAAAGTAAATGTGCCCTGAGTGATTCTGAAAGGGTGACTGGAGAATTTTATATGCAGAGGCTTCTGGCGATATTTTGCACAGAGTCATAGGACTTCTGTGGCATTGTTTCAAATGATTATTTATGTTTCTCCTTCTGGCTCAACCCAGCAGCCATTGAGCTTTTATTTTGTCTCAAAGGCCCTCTCCCTTTATTTTCATTTCTCTCCCGTGTCTAAATCTGGTGGCCTCCTTCTGGCACTCCTTTTATTTCTCTCCTTTTAGAAGGATTTTGCATGTAAGCACTTACCAACCTTTTATTGTTATCATTGTAAGAAATAAAAGAGCGGAATGCATGTTTTAATACATTTTTAATGGCCATCACCAATTCTCCACTTTCTTGCTATTGTCTTGCTTTGCTATTATGCTAAAAGACTTTTATTTTTATCAATATCTATTGTGCCATCCTGTTCAAATGACAAAGACTCCCACGCTGAGCAAATTGAACGAGCCCTTCACTTCATCAAAGAGGGAGGCTCGTTCTGGCTGTTGAGACTTTTTGGGGTGGGGGAGTGGTTGAGAGAATCATTGTTTAGATTCTACTGACACCCTAACTCCCATTAAATAATGCCCATGTATTATTAAGAGAAGATCGCTCTTTAGGATACAGATAACTTTCTGAAGAGACCACTTCATTTTGAGATCGTCTCCTATGAGTTTCAGGCAGTTGCTGCCACCTACAGGCCCACGACTGCCACCGTTTCATGTTAGGAGGATAGTCATGGACTTTTCTTGGGGATGCGTTGAATATTCTCAGTTTTCAGCAGTTGCTAAAACCCTTTCCCACCTAGTGCAACTGAACGTTACTGAAAATAATTCTTGAGGTTTATTTCAGTTGGATACAAGTTCTATTGAGAGTACACCCACAGACATTGATGAACCTAACCTAGTTAGGTCCGTTAATTTCAATGTGTCTGCTTTGAGTATGGCCAGATTTGGATACAACCCTGAACTTTCTGAAATTTCCACAAAATTTTAATGATATTTCAGGCTCTCTTGTCCTCAGCCTCCTTTGCTCACATAGCCAATTAATCTGACTTGGATTCTTACGTTTACAAGCATCCATTGCACTCAATATAGCATCATGAACAGAACTGAAAGGCTGTGTGGGCAAATGGGACCAATGAGGCTGCAATGAGGAAAATGCTACTGAGAAGGATGCTGTAAAAATGTCACCCAGTCCAGGAGATTGAGTTCAACATGCACAAAAACAGACACAAAATGAGGCTGGTAGTTTTAACTGAGCCATGCGCATAAATGAGTTATTTGTTTAATATATGGAAACAGAGCTTAGAAGATTATGGTTGTTGTTTTTTTTTTAAAGGAAGAACATGGAGCTGACACAGAATAGCAGGGATGGGGGAGAAAATCGATTCAGTTTGCATTTCGGAGTGGATTTATCTAATTTGCCCTTTCTGAAACAGCACAAGAACTGAAACATAGCCATCCTTCAAAATGCAAAACACAAAGTGAATTTTGCAGTGTAGTTCTCCAACTAAGGTAAAGGCAAAGGACCCCTGGACAGTTAAATCCAGTCAAAGGTGATTAGGGGGTTGCAGCACTCAACTCGCTTTTCAGGCCAAGGGAGCCAGAATCTGTCCTCCAACTAAACAGTGCTTACAAAAATGCCTATATTAGTGTGCATAAAAATGAATAGATTAGTGAAAATGACATACCAAAATGCATTATATGAGGGGAAAGTGTTTGAAAAAAAATGTGTACATTAGTCAAAATGGCATACAAAAATACGTTTCTTGGGAGAAATTTCCACTAAAGCGCTGATGAATTTTCATGAGGCGAGGCCTTTTTAAAAGAAGAAATATGCAAATAGCTGCAGAAATGTAGAGAACTGAATTTAAGACTGGGAAAATGAGAAACCGAGAGCAGCAAAATTAACAGATATTTTCGTCCCTACAAATCAGTTTGAAACCTAAGCCACAACTTAATTAAGCTGAAAAGTGTCTTTGAAGAAGCCTACAATGTTCATATCAACATGGTTTTGATTTAAGCAACTGCTCCATCAAGACTGTTTTTAACATTCACAAATATTGGGAAAGTCCTTGAAAGAACTTGAATTTCACACGTCTGACTCAGGCAGTACTATGGGTCTTTGTTAAGTGTTCTGAGGCTTTTGCACATGGAGCTGCCTCATGCTCATGTTGTGCCTTAAAATGATGCTTAGGAAGGAATGTGTTGAATTTACATGTTCAATCAAATCCTACTTTCAGCAGATAAATGTTTAAACACAGATAATTTAGATTAGAATTATGTCAGATTTTAACCAACATAATTTTCAGGGCACAAACTTCCCTGTTTCCCACTGGTTCCACTTCCTCTCTCCTTTTATTGCCATTATTTCCCTTATATGCCACTGTTTTGGTGCCATTATGGTGTGTTCCCAGCCACTGAAGGACTACATCATAAAGTAGATATTAGACAGGCACCTCAAGAGAGTATTCCTGAACTCAATCCATGATCATTTGGACAAGTGTTTTGCAACTATTCCATCCTTTTTTGTGTGTCTCCTTTCCCTTCCCTGATGCTAAGTCCCATTTAGCTCAATGAAGCTAACTCCCATTATAGCCTTATTCTGTGATCTTCAGTACGGACTCATTTTAAACACTTTCCACACATCTGTTTTGTCTGCTACTTTGCACAAGCCTGGCTGTTTCACAAGCTCTCCGGCCATTTTTATTTTGGGCACCAAAAATTAGCTGTGTCTTACAATCATATTAATATAGCTGACATGATTTTTGTATTATTTGGAGTTTGAGCCAGGTACCACAGAGGAATTTTCAAAACATGCCAAGCAGAGCTAACAAAACATTAATTTACAAAAGTTTAGGGCAGTACACTGGGTTCTGGTTCAGCAAAAAAGAAGAACTGTGGTCCAGTGGATCTGAAATAATATGAACAGCTGTTTATATCAGCATTTCACCAATCTGTCAAGACAATGAGAGATTTGGACTGCAGTCCTAGCCTTCCTTATTTATTTGTTAGATTTCCTTATTTCTCGAAAGTGTAGCTTATTTGGGACTGTGGCCCATTGAACTTGGAGGCAGTTTCTTTCAGCGTGAATGTGCATGTGAGCAGATAACAGAAAGGATATGTGAAGCATCTGTAACTCATTCAATAAAAAGGAAAGTAGAATCATCCCCAGCCTGGTGATGAACTCTCTGATGTCTGCTCCACATGGCACTCTGGGTAGCAATAAACAGCTACTGTACTTGAAGATTTAGATTTATTTTACACAAGAAGGACATTATTTTCACACTTGGCCTTCAAGGACTTTTCCCTTCCAGCATCCAAAACGTTTCATCAAACAATGCAGCATATGTTAAAATTATAATCACTCTTCTCAAAAATTCGTATCAAAAGAGAAACCACCCTTTGCTTTCTTTGTACTTATAAAGTAGAAACAGGGAACTGTCTGAGGCTGGTGTTGTGCATCAGTCATATTTAGGGCAAGAGAGTTTCCTGCCAGGAAGTTAGTTGCAACTTCAGAAGCACATAAGCTTAAGGTGGTGTTGTAGAAACAAAAATTCAAAACAAAAGAGCAATTGGAGTTTTATTTTCTCAATGTGAGTCAGCACACAAAGACCTTTCTTCTGTTTTCATTGGGTTGGATCCAGAGTCCACCTTCTGAGATGGAAAGTCCACAGGAGGAATTTGACCCATTTGGGGGAGGCAGAGGCAACTCTTGCCGATTCTCCCTGTAGCCCACAGCTTCCAGAGGGTGCAACAAATTGCCTCCTTCCTGTCTGCCAGGAGAAGTGTCCCCTTAGCTCAGGAGATGCTCCCACTGGCAGGAGCAAATTTTGGATCCAACCCTTCAACTAGAATTCAAGGAGATACCTTTTGAAACTGAGTGAACAGTCCCTTTAAAACCACCACCTATCCTATATTTACAGGGAACGGTGTGCAAAGAACATCATTAACTCATCTGGAATTTAGTGGCAAAAATTATTGTTTCTCCATCATTAAAATACTAGCTATCTGTAACATGGAATACAGTGGAATTGTGCAAAATGACTGAAGCATGAGAAAACTTCACATTTTATAGCCTTATATGGACTTTCTAAAGAATAGATATACTGTAATTTAGATGTTCAGCATTATAATTCCATTTCATATGAAATGAAACTGCTATGCGATGACACTTGATGTTTGATTTTTATTCGATTTTCTGTCTGCAAATTTTCTTCTTTTGTATGAAGATACCTTATATATTGCATGAATAACTTGCATATTTTATGTTTAGCTGGTTTAAGAATACTGCAGTGGAATAGAGGTTTTCTAGTCGTAACATTCAGTTTTGTGGCATGTATTGTCTGGGCATATCCTATATTCCTGTATTTTTTAATTAAAAAACTATTTTATTTAAACTATAAGAAAGAAAGAAAGAAAGAAAGAAAGAAAGAAAGAAAGAAAGAAAGAAAGAAAGAAAGAAAGAAACCGAGGGAAGTTTGGAAAGCATTCCTGGTATAGTGTGGGTGAACTACTGTTGAAGCAGGAATAAAGTCAAAAATTCCACTGAACATGCTCTTGGGAGCATCTCGAATGACCTTCTTGTGTAGGTTCCAGAAATTTTGAGGTCATTGGCAGCTCAGAAGGAGGGTCCCTTTGCCAAGAAACAGGCAACACCTGACCAGATGCAACAGCTGAGTGTAAAGTATTCTTCCTTTCATTTCTTTCTGGATTTTACCCTGAGATCTTATCTGTTATTGTGAAACGCTGCATTTTATTTTCAGAAGATATTGTTGCCATTTAATACTTATGTCCAAATGCTAAGGGACGTGGGTGGTGCTGTGGTCTAAACCACAGAGCCTAGGGCTTGCCAATTGGAAAGTTGGTGGTTCAAATCCCCGCGATGGGGTGAGCTCCCGTTGCTCGGGCCCTGCTCCTGCCAACCTAGCAGTTCGAAAGCACACCAGTGCAAGTAGATAAATAGGGACCGCTCTGGCGGGAAGGTAAATGGCGTTTCCGTGCGCTGCTCTGCTTCGCCAGAAGCAGCTTAGTCATGCTGGCCACATGACCTGGAAGCTGTACGCCGGCTCCCTCGGCCAATAGAGCGAGATGAGCCCTGCAACCCCAGAGTCGGCCATGACTGGACCTAGTGGTCAGGGGTCCCTTTACCTTTACTAAATGGTAAATTTAGAGATGTTTGTGATTTTCCGAAAAGGTCACACACCTATCTCTATCCGGGAGACTATGTATTCAGCATAACCATGCAGAATCAATTAGAAGCTCAAGGGAAGTATTTAAGAATAAAATAGTCCTCTGAGCCTCTTGCAATCCCAATCTCCTTCCTGTCATTTCACGATGGTGCTGCAGCAGTGACAGAAGGGAAGACATTTTTTATCTTTGCCACCATTGTATCTTCAAAGAACCATCCCATTCCTCTGAGAGAGAGATGATAAAACTGAGCGACCTAGCTACATTGTATTTTTAGCTTGTGAACCGGCCTGAGATCTGTGGGTGAAGGGTGGTATACAAATTTATTAAATAATAATAATAATACCCCCACCAGGGCTGTATGAAACACCCTTGAGAAAGTCTGATAGCCTTATCAAACCCCTTTCAGGTTTTCTCAGATGCTTTGCTGAAGTTGGAATCTTTATTTTTATCTTGAAATTTACTTCATGGTGAACTTAAGCAGAAACCATAGGAATGCACAGATTTCTCATCCCTTGAGAACTTTTGTTAGTCCCAATGGTTAAAAGAAGAGGCTCTGATGTGCAACGGGAATGGAATGGGAGCCACCACACTAAAGGCCTGATTATATTGTACTGAAGAGGCCTCACACACACTAAGTAGAATAATAGAAGCATAACCACCCCACCCCACTTGCCACTCTCCCTCTCCCCCCTTTTCCTTCCTTCCTTCTTCTTCTTCTTCTTCTTCTTCTTCTTCTTCTTCTTCTTCTTCTTCTTCTTCTTCTTCCTCCTCCTCCTCCTCCTCCTCCTCCTCCTCCTCCTCCTCCTCCTAATTTTTTAGACCAATTCATAAACCAAAAACGTATACATTGACCACTAATAATGAAACATATGTTGTAGATATTTTCCCACATTTATTATGCAATTTTTTTGATATACAAATGACATGAGAAACTTGGTATAGTTGTTCGTATAACATTATTCTTGTTTATAAAACCCAATAATAAAAAAATAAAAAAGAAGAAGAGGCCTCCTAATCTGGCGTTATCTGCAGCTTTCCTACAGAGCTCAGTGATTCTGCATATAAGGGGTGAGGCGGTCTTTTATATCTTGCCCTTCCAGGGAATACAATGTGGCAAACAGGGTTGTACCCCTTTTATCCTCACAGCAGGTAGTGAGGTAGTTTAGATTAAGTTTCATGGCTGAGTGGGAATTTGGATTTGGTCACCCTAGTCTGGCAATCTAAACACAACACCACACTAGATTATATCTTAGTCACCCTTAAAAGGAGGGGGAAAATGCAGATAGTGGGCCAGGGCAAATAAATTTGTGAGTTTGTGTCTGCGCCCAGATTCCAATCAAAGTTTTTCTGACAACTCATAGGCTTAGCCACTACGCTAGATTAGCCATTTCTAAAGATGGAGGAGGAATTTATTTGTTCTGCTTTTCTTAGCCCACCAAGGCAGACCAGAATATTCCCAAACTTGCTTGCAAATAGGAATGGAATTATTGGTGGTGTTGTGGTCTCCTCTGAATTTTGCAATGCTGTTTCAGTCCCCCAAAAGTGCGCAAATAATAATAATAATAATACACATATTACATACAAATGTGTGTGACAAGTGTATTTAGGGGGTTATGGGATGCCTTCGGAAGCATCGCTTTGAAAGCCGTGTACGTTGCAGGAAGCCTGTATACAAAATGCACACGAAACATGTACCATTTACCTGCAGATTTTCCATGCATTCTCTGGGAAGGTCTGCAAAGGATGGGATGGAGAAAAGGAGCAAAGCTGGCACCTAGGAGACTACTGGGCCAATCTTACGACAAGATCCACTAGCATGAGCAGGTCAGGGTGCAGTGGGCCTTTGTCTCAGCTGGCTAATTCCCAGATCAGCCAGGTTTAGTTTGCAGAGCCGTCTTTCCCATAGGGCTTAGTGGTGCGTTGCGCCAGGGCGCTGGCCTCTCAGGGGTGCCCTGGCGAGTAGGGGAGCTGCACGGCTTTCCCTTTCCCTGCGCGCCTGCCCCATCAACCATATGGCTAGCGTGCGTGCAGCTTCCCTCCCAAGCCTCTGTGGGGATTGCTCTCCTGCAGTGGCATAGGGGAGAGTTGTGCACCCCATCAGTGGTAATTTGGGGGCGCTGGGCGGATATTTGTGCCCTGGCACCACATCTGCTAAAGACAGCCCACTTTAGTTAGTGTTGAATTCTTAATCCCAGCTCAACCCAAGTATAGCCTGGTGTAACCTGCTCATCCTGGCACAGAAGGCTGAGCTGGGGCTGCTGTATGTCCCCAAATGGGGTGTTCCGAGAGTGTGGCAGAGGTGGCACCAGAAAAGAGTGACTTCAGCTTGATCCTAAGCCTGTTCAGCTTGGGCAAATAACTTGGCATCCTGGCACAGAATACAAGAAGGCTTGATTTCCCTCTACCAGACTTAGGTAGAGCAGCAGCAGTTGCCGCCTCACTGCTGAAAAATAGGGTTTGGATCTGGTGTAACATTTTACCTTGGCGTAACTTACCTTGGCTTTCTTTATGCCAGCTTCTTTATGCATAGGATTGCTACCTTAGGCTGCTTCACCCGTCCCTATCCATTTCCCTCCATGCTGAGGCGAACAGATTATTGTGCGGGGACAGATGTGACGAGAACCTTTTGACATGCCCACCAGCCATAGATCCCAGTGGAAATGAAGCTGCGGCTTTTCACACAGCGACTAATGTTGGGCTGCTGAGTACTTTGAAAATAAGGTCCGCAGCCTGGGAGTCATTTTGGACTCACAGCTGTCCATGGAGGCGCCGGTCAATTCTGTGTCCAGGGCAGCTGTTTACCAGCTCCATCTGGTACGTAGGCTGAGACCCTATCTGCCTGCGGACTGTCTCGCCAGAGTGGTGCATGCTCTGGTTATCTCCCACTTGGACTACTGCAACACGCTCTACGTGGGGCTACCTTCGAAGGTGACCCGGAAACTACAACTAATCCAGAATGCGGCAGCTAGACTGGTGACTGGGAGTGGCCGCCAGGACCACATAACACCGGTCTTGAAAGATCTACATTGGCTCCAAGTACGTTTCGAAGCACAATTCAAAGTGTTGGTGCTGACCTTTAAAGCCCTAAATGGCCTCGGTCCAGTATACCTGAAGGAGCGTCTCCACCTCCATCATTCTGCCCGGATGCTGAGGTCCAGCACCGAGGGCCTTCTGGTGGTTCCCTCACTACGAGAAGCCAAGTTACACCCGCCCTGTGGAACGCCCTCCCACCAGATATAAATAAATAATAATAATAATAAATTTTATTTATATCCCGCCCTCCCCAGCCAAATCTGGGCTCAGGGTGGCTAACAACAATAAAACAGTACAACAGTACAACACAATACAACACCTAAAATCTAATATCAAAGAGAACAACAACTACCAAATTTTTAGAAGACATCTGAAGGCAGCTCTCTTTAGGGAAGCTTTTAATGTTTAATAGGTTATTGTATTTTAGTGTTCTGTTGGAAGTCGCCCAGAGTGGCGGGGTATTAATAATAATAATAATAATAATAATAATAATAATAATAATAATGTCTCCTGGCCCAATTCAAAAGCCACATTCTAAAGGAAGCAGAAAGAGGGAGGAAATCCTTGGAGAAAAACACTTTGGAACTAAAGGGAATGTTGAAGCCGCTAGGTGGTAATGAGCTACACTTGCTCACCAAAACACGTTTTTTCAACTCTTTATTTGGCCTTTAAGATTTGCATCACACTACTAAAAATGTAATGTGTGTTTATTAATATTGACATGAAAACATCAGGTTTTTCCGTCTATTCATTTTAGCACTATCTCTAATCAGAAGCTGAAGTTGCTGAAGCAGGTTTGCAGGCAGAATCTCAATGCAGAAACAAGAATATCAACCGTGTGAAGAAAAACACACAGGAGGAATAAAAAGTTTGATGTCTTCAACAAAGTGCACGTCTGACCTCTAGTGGCCAGTGGCTGTTATTTCAAGCCTAGAGGAAAGTGGACACTTGTGTTACTGTGTAAACAGGAGCATCTTCAAAAGCCATCTGAGGGCGCGTCATACTTCTGTTTGGTCTGTGATTTATTCTGTTTGTCCCATGACTTCTAGGCATGAGTCCGAAAGGCTTTTCACCAGAATCGGAACTAATGTCTACTGGGTTTTCTGCAGATTGACGCTTGTTCCAATTTAGCGGTAAACAGCGGCTTTTCCCATGGAAAGCAACAACACAAAATAAAAACATATTGGACATAGAAACCAAGGGGCAATGGAAGAACCTCCCTGAGACCTCCAGGTAAAGGGCAGTATAATAATAATAATAATAATAATAATCTCATACAGAATTGTGGATGAATTTCAATAGGGACAAATGTCAGGTTCTACATTTAGGCGGGAAGAACCTTCTGCACAAATATAAGATGGGGGGGGGACACCTGGCTTGCCAGTAATACATGTGAAAAGGATCTAGGAGTCTAAATGGATGAAATAATAATAATAATAATAATAATAATAATAATAATAATAATAATAATAATAATAAAAAATTATTTATACCCTGCCCTCCCCAGCCAATAAAAACAAGTTGATTAAAATGCAATTTAAAAGATTAAGATACAACATTAAAACAAGTAGGGAGCAATCTCATCATAGGAGGAGAAAGGAAAAAGAAAAAGGGGGAGGGAATCAAACTAATTCTGAGCCAAAGGCCAGGTGGAATAACTCTGTCTTACAGGCCCTGTGGAAAGAGATCAGATCCTGCAGGGCCCTGGTCTCATGAGGCAGAGCGTTCCACCAGGCCGGAGCCAGAGTTGGAAAGGCTCTGGTTGAGGCTAATCTAACTTCCTTAGGGCCTGGGACCTCTAGGGTGTTGCTATTATATGGACCTTAAGGTCCTCCTTGGGGCATACCAGGAGAGGCGGTCCCGTAGGTACGAGGGTCCTAGGCCGTGAAGGGCTTTAAAAGTCAAAACCAGCACCTTAAATCTGACCCTGTACTCCACTGGGAGCCAATGCAGCTGAAAAAGCACTGGGTGAATATGCTCCCATGGCAGAGACCCTGTGAGGAGCCTTGCTGCAGCATTCTGCATCCGCTGGAGTTTCTGGGACAGCTTCAAGGGCAGCCCCGCGTAGAGCGAATTACAGTAGTCAAGCCTGGAGGTGACCATTTAGGAGGATTTGGTCCGGAATCACTTTCGCTCTGTGTGTGTCTCTCTCTCTGTGTGTGATCCATATTCAGCAGAGTTACATCTCAACACAGCTCCTTCCTTGGAAGTGTCTTGAGGGTTGAAGGTACACACAGTAGGCAATAAACACTCATGGATGCCATAAAGATTCAGTCAAGTGTAGTGGTTTACTTGGCAGGCATAAAAGCATATTGGTAGCAAATATATACAGACATTCACCACTGGCATGGCCAAGGCATGCTTAGAGTCCAACAAAAGTCCAAGACACTCTCTCTGCTTCTCTCTGCAAGAGACTCACAACAACTTACAACACGTTACACGGAACCATGGTTATCAGTTGCCACATTGTGCATGTCCAAAGAACAGTTCCCACATAAAATGTTCTTCCAGAGACAAAACAATCTCAGCCTTCTGCTTCTTCTTGAAACTTCTTCTCTGTTTCTGGAACAAATGAGTTTCTTTCACACGCAGAGAATATCTAACAGAGTCTAACATGAGCCAGCAGTGGGATGCAGCAGCAAAAAAGGCTAATGCTGTTCTGGGCTTCATCCACAGAAATATAGCATCCAGTTCAAGGGAAGTAACAGTATCACGCTATTCTGCCTTGGTCAGACCACACCTGGAATACTGTGTCCAGTTCTGGGTGCCATGATTTAAGAAGGATATTGACAAGCTGGAATGTGGGCAGAGGAGGGTCTGGAAACTGAGCCTTATATGGATTGGTTGAGGGAGTTGAGTTTGCTTAGCTTGGATAAAAAACCGGGAGGAGATCTGATATCAATCTTGAAATATCTAAAGAGCTGTCAAATGGAAGATGGAGCAAGCTTGTTTTCTCTTGCTCCACACAGTAGGATCAGAACCAATGGCTTCAAGTTACAAGAAAGGGATTCCAACTAAACATAAGGATGAATTTTCTGACTGTAAGAGCTGTTTTGACAGTGGAACAGGCTCTCTTGGATGGTGGTGGACTTTGCAAGACGTTGGACTAGATGACCCTCCGGGTCCTTTCTACAATTCTACAACTCTATGATTCTACGATTTGGCTCTAAACCACTGAGCCTAGGGCTTGCAGGTCGGAAGGTCGGCGGTTCGAATCCCCGCGACAGGGTGAGTTCCTGTTGCTCGGTCCCTGCTCCTGCCAACCTAGCAGTTCGCAAGCACATCAAAGTGCAAGTAGATAAATAGGTACCGCTCCGGCGGGAAAGTAAACGGCGTTTCCGTGCGCTCCTCTGGTTCGCCAGAAGCAGCTTAGTCCTGCTGGCCACATGACCCGGAAGCTGTTGGAGATAAGCAGTGTCCAGTGCACAGCGGAATGATGAAAAGTACGTGCCAACATGCTCTATATTACTTTATTTACACTTCAAAGCTGGTAATTTACAGAAAAACATTTTCCCTCTGCCGGAGCAGAGAAAGGCATCCTCTCTCCTCTAAAGCACGGAGAGAATCACACTGAACTGCAAAGAACAGTGAAAAACAGGAAACCAGTGTACGTCACATCCAGTCTCCCTTCCCGTGAGAAAACCCAACAGCATTTGACTGTGGAATGTAAACATTGTCTTGTGACAAGCACTTCGCTGCTCAGTGAAGGAAGCAGAAACCAACATCCTCCCCCTTTCTGTGAACATCACTGGGCAGCGTGTTCGTACAATATCAGTACAAACCCAACTTCTGCACATAGGTACAGTGTTGATCCCTTGATACAATCTTGGACAATACATCAGCAGGAATTTCATTACCTGGCATATAGGACACAGTTACGAGTCCCTTCTGAATACGTTCCCTAGCATGTTGCAACTTCAATTGCAAGTGCTTCGTGCTTTGCTTACAACCTTCAGAATTCAGCAAAGCCAAACATGCTTTGTTGTCCTGGTAAACCTGTCTTTGCACAATTGTAACATGTCTTTGCACAATTGTAACAACCATTCACAATCTTTAAGTGAATAAGACAGTGCATTCAGTTCAGCTTCACAAGTACTTAAGCTAACTGTTGTTTGCTTCTTGCATGACCAATCAAATAGACCCTGATTGTACTTATAGCAAACTCCAGACGTACTTTTCCTGTCTGTAGTGTCACTTCCAAAACTTGCATCTGCAAATATCTCAAGACCACCAGACTTCTGATTGTTAAATCTCAGTCTGTAATGCATAGTGCCTTTCAAATACCGCGCTATGCGTTTCAGAGCTTTCCAATCCTTAACAGTAGGATTGTTGACTTGTCTGCTTAGCAAATTACAGCTAACAGCAATGTCAGGTCTTGAACATCTGGCAATGAAGTTTAGCTTGCCTAGCACACTTCTGTACAGTGTAGTATCAGAAAATGCTTCTCCAGTGTCATCTACCTGATAACCTGTTGTCATCGGTGTGTCTACAGGGTTAGCATCCATCAGGTTTAGTTTGCTTAACACATCAGCAATTTTACGTGACTGGTGTACTAGAATGTTACCATCTTGATCTCTCTCTATTTCCAGAGATAGGTAGTTGTTTACCTCACCAAGATCTTTCATGTCAAAGTGCTCTTTCAATTGAGCTAGGGCATTATTGTACATTGTGACATCCTTCCAAAAGAATAAAAGATCATCAACATAAAACAAACAATACAGTTTCTTTTGCCCCTCCTCTTTGACAAATACACATGGATCAGCTTTCCCTTGCTTAAAACCTAGAGAAAACAATACTTCAGTGAGTTTTGTGTGCCAACACCGTGCACTTTGTTTGAGACCATAAAGGGACTTCTTCAGAGCACAAACAAATCCCTGTTTTACCTGTACGCCATCAGGTGGAAGCATATAAAGTGATTCATCTAGAGATCCGTACAGAAAAGCTGTATTCACATCATGGTGACTAATGTGTAGATTCTCTTCTGCAGCTAGCTTGAGCATAAGCCTAATGCTCTCATACCTCACGGTGGGTGAGTAGGTCTCGTGATAGTCTTCACCTGGTACCTGTGCAAAACCTCTGGCTACCAATCTGGCTTTGTGTCTGACTATCTTGCCATTTTGATCTGTCTTCGCTTTGAAGACCCATTTGCTTCCAAGCAGTTTCATTCCTGGAACTACTGGAACAAGGTCCCATGTTTTGTTCCTTTCCAAGGAATCAAGCTCAGCCTTCATGGCATTTAACCATGGCTCAGCTTCCTTTGAATCCAAATCCTGGATTTCTTGGAAACTTGAAGGTTCAAATACCTTCTTGGAGCTTTTAACAGCTGTTACTGCTATCTTAGCAAACTCATCAGCAAATCTCTTTGGAGGTCTGCCTTTTGTTGCTCTCTGTGACCTGCGAATTAGCCTTAAGTCTTCAACACTCTCCTCTTCCTTCTTAGGAGAAAAGTGACCTATTGTGAACAACGGTTCCTCCAATTCTTGATCAGAGCTTTCAGAGGGTCGCATAGAGGCTTTCGCACTCTTGAAATCCTCTGAATCACCCGATTCAGTTTCAGACTCAGAATCAGAACCTTCATCAGTGGGTGTGGGTTGTTGTGGTTGCTTTTGATTATCCTCAGTCTCATCACTGTCATCAGGATAACATTGGAAAATTCCCACATTCTCCCCCCACTTGGCATTGTACTCAACACTTCTTGTGAGCTTAATTGTCTTAGAGTCAGTCATCATTATTCTGTAAGACCCTTTCTGATAACCTAGAAAGATACCATGCAATCCACGCTTGTCTAACTTGGAGTTTTGTGGTGAGTGAACCCACATGTCAGAACCAAAAATTTTCATGTGTTTGATGTATGGCTTCTTGCCAAACATCTTCTCATAGGGGGTACAACCAATCGCTGAAGATAACCTGCGATTATAACTGTAAGTGAAACATGAGAGAGCTTCGGCCCAATAACTCTCTGGAAGATTGGCATCATGCAGCAAGGTTTTTAACCCTTGAAGCAATGTCTGATTTGCTCGTTCCGCAAGTCCATTCTGCCATGGCGAGCGAGGACTAGACAAATCGTGTTGAATTCCTTTCTCAGTCAGAAAAGCTTCAAACTGCTGAGAAGTGAATTCTCCCCCGCGATCACTGAAAAGAGTTTTTACCTTCTTACCATGCACATTTCCCAACCAAGCACAGAATTCCTTGAACCTTGGAAAAGCCTCTGATTTCTGCTTGAGATTGTACACATAAATATACCTGGAAAATGCATCAATGAGAACCATGAAGTACCTGTTTCCACCCAAAGAGGGCGCTAGTGGTCCAACCAAATCAGCATGAACAACCTGGTATGGTTCTGTAGCTTGCCTACTAGACACCTTACCTTTCGCAGCCATTTTTACCTTGTTTGCTGCGCATGCCTTGCACTTCATGTGGTACCTGCAGGGTTTAATAGTCATACCTTCAACCAAGGCAGGCATTTTAGATACTGCCTCAAAATGCAAATGACCAAATTTTCGATGAAAATCATGAATACATTCTGCATGCAAACTTTTGTTAGAACCTGCAATGCAACAAGTGTCATCCTGCACAACATCATCAAAATACAAAACATACAAACGATCAACATATTCAGCATGCAATACATAATCATTTTTCTTTGTGATGATGCACCTTTTGTTCTTAAAGGAAACGTCAATTTTCCGCTCATTCAGCTGTCCAACGCTGAGCAGATTATGCTTAGCATCTGGCACATAAAGCACATCCTGTATCGATAAGTCCAAACTGTGAAGAACAACAGTTCCGTAGCCTTTACTGGGAATTGTGTGGTCATCCGCCTGGTGAATCGCACCTTCCTGCGGTGTAAAAGACACGAACAGTCGCTTATCGTTGCACATGTGATGCGTTGCAGCCGAATCAACAACGAAGAAAGATCTAGACGTCTTCTGGACCTCTGCAACCTTTGGAGTGAAGCGTGAGACCATTGCCTTGTGCTGCGTTGTCCTGGACACCGGACCTTTGCCTTTGCCTCGGCCTTTTCCACGCGATGAGCTTTCGCTGCGCTGCTCTGTCTTGGCCCTGGGATATCTGCATTCCCTCTTCATATGGCCTAGACGTCCACACGTGTAGCATTTCACTGCCTTCAAAGCTTTGGTGCCATCTGGTGGTTCCACTGCACTATGGGATGACGTCTGTGAAGACTCCCCCTTGCCCATGCAGCTATCACCCTGGCGGTCTGCTTCATTCTGAATCATGGCAGTATCACAGGCTACTGTGAGTTGAGCATTTGGCTGATTGGCATCAAATTCCCCAGTTGCCTCAGCCAGCCTTCTGCAGCTAGCCATCATGACTCTGGCATTAGCCTTCTGCGTCATCTCTGCTGCTTTAAATCAGGCTGCTTTATACATGCTGCGTCTGTGTACAGCTGCTTCAATCCAAAAGCAAATTCAAAAGTACTTTCGATTTCCAGCCTCTGCCTGTGAACCTGTGCCTTTCTGCTTAACTGCTTTGCTTATCTGCAGCTGCTTCAAACCGCATTCCAAAGGCAAGTTCAAAAGTGAAAGTTCTCTCTGCTGTCTTAAATTCATGCTGCGACACTGCTGCAGCTGCTTTACTTTCGATTTCCCCCAGCATAGGAAAAATTTATCCTTCTAGCCTTTTGCCTGTGCCACGGCAAAACCGGCTATAAAAGTTCAAAGTCCAGCCATAAAGCCATTAATTAGAAGCTGGCAGGCTGCCCGGAGCTGTAGCACATACCTCATCAAATCATCTTGACGCGCAGAGATATCGTCCGATCCGGCCCTCTGCATTCCGATCCTTTGCCGGCACTCCAATTCTTTGCTCCTTTGTTCCTTTACCAGGAGCCCGACTTCTGGAGTCCATTCTCAAAACACTGCGTTTTTCTGGGCCCATAACCAAATGTTGGAGATAAGCAGTGTCCAGTGCACAGCGGAATGATGAAAAGTACGTGCCAACATGCTCTATATTACTTTATTTACACTTCAAAGCTGGTAATTTACAGAAAAACATTTTCCCTCTGCCGGAGCAGAGAAAGGCATCCTCTCTCCTCTAAAGCACGGAGAGAATCACACTGAACTGCAAAGAACAGTGAAAAACAGGAAACCAGTGTACGTCACATCCAGTCTCCCTTCCCGTGAGAAAACCCAACAGCATTTGACTGTGGAATGTAAACATTGTCTTGTGACAAGCACTTCGCTGCTCAGTGAAGGAAGCAGAAACCAACAGAAGCTGTATGCCGGCTCCCTCGGCCAGTAAAGCAAGATGAGCGCCGCAACCCCAGAGTCGTTCACGACTGGATCTAATGGTCAGAGGTTCCTTTACCTTTACGTTTTATGATTCTGTGATCTGGCTCATGTAGTATTGATGTAGACAGTACTAAACCAGGTGGGCCGAGGGTCTGATTTGCTGTGAGGCAGCACCCTAAGTCTGCAGAAAGTCTCCAGTAGCCTTTTCTTGATAAACTGAATCATGTAAAAAAAACAACACTTCTCTGAATTTGCAGTGCAGTTTTCTCCAACCAAGCAATATTTACAAAAATGCATGTATTAGGGGAAGATACACAGAAACTGCATATATTAGTGAAGATATCATACAGAAATGTATTATATTAGAACATGGCAGTTGCAAAAATGTGTGCTAGTTAAAACTGAATACAAATATGTGTTTATTTGATGAAAGCTGCCCTAAAATTCTGAGGATTTCTTTGTAATTGCAAACCACTGTGGACATATGGAGAACTGAATTTAGGATTGGAAAAACGAGAAACTTAGAGAAGCACAGCTGACAGATTTGTCCATCCCTTGTGGGAAGCAGAAAATAATAATTTGCATTGCAATTGGTTCCTAATTTGCAATCACAATTATCCTGACAGTGCTCATTTGCTTGAGCTGTTTAATTAACCTGCTGGTTGCAGTCCCAAAGATACTTTGGGATCAAGTCCCATTGAATTCAGTGGGACTTACTTCAGAGTAGAGATGCCTGAGATTGAGCTGCAACTGATCTGCTTCTTGATTAATGTTGTCACTCCAAGGCCAAAGCTGATTTGGGAACACCACCTCGAGACACAAACATATTTCGTATGAATTCTGCCCCAGAGGAAAGGTTTACAGCCCTATATGCTGGACCACCAAGTAATAGGATTTGATAAGGAACTTCCTAGCTATAAGAAAGCACTTTAAGACAAGCGGTGTAAATTCACTGCACATAAACCTTAAAAGGCCCTTTCTCTTAAGTTATAGTTGTACGTCATTCAATATCTAATAGTTTAAAAGCACCAGGATATTGAAAGTGCCTGTGATACTTCATTTGAAACAATAAACAATGAGGATTAAGGGTGAATACCGGTAGTTCTTGCTGAGTTTGAAAGCACTTAGTCTAAAACTTTGCCTATTCTTGCCCATTGCTATTTATATCGGTCCTGGAGGTTCTTTTAAACATGATTAGAAGGGACCAAATGGTTAAAGGTATACAAGTTGGAGCCAAACAGTACAAATTGAAAGCATTTGCCGATGATTTGGTATTGACATTACAGGAGCCAGAATCTAGTACTAAAAGAGTATTGGAACTGATTCAAGAATTTGGTCAGGTGGTGGGTTTTAAGTTGAATAAGATGAAAACTAAAGTTTTAGGGAAAAATTTAACAGTGATGGAGAGAGAAAGATTTCAGAAGGAGACAGGACTAACACTGGTTAAGAAAGTGAAATACCTAGGGGTTAACATGACTGCCAAGAATGTGAATCTATTTAAGGATAATTATGAAAAATGTTGGATGGAAGTGAAAAAGGATTTAGAAATATGGTCAAACCTGAAGTTATCATTGTTAGGCCGAATTGCTGCGATAAAGATGAATGTATTGCCAAGGATGTTGTTTTTGTTTCAAACATTGCAAATTTTGGATAAAATGGAGTGTTTCAAGAAGTGGCACAGAGATATTTCTAGATTTGTCTGGCAGGGCAAGAAGCCTCAAATAAAATTTAATATATTAACTGACGCTAAAGAAAGAGGTGGATTTGCCCTGCCAGATTTAAAACTTTATTATGAATCAGCTGCTTTTTGCTGGCTGAAAGAATGGATGCTTCTTGAGAACACTGACGTGTTGGATTTAGAAGGTTTTAACAACATTTTTCGGTGGCATGCATATTTGTGGTATGATAAGGTTAAAACACATAAAGCTTTTAAAAACCATATTGTCAGAAAAGCACTGTTTAATGTTTGGTTAAGATATAAGGATTTGCTTGAAAATAAAACCCCAAGGTGGCTGTCACCAATGGAAGCGAAGGCTCAGAAAAAGCTCAATATGGAGGCCAAATGGCCGAAATATTGGGAAATTTTGGAACAAGAGGGAGACAGATTAAAACTGCAGAGTTTTGAAAAATTAAAAAATAGAGTGCGAGATTGGCTTCACTATTATCAGATAATGGAGGCATATAACTTGGATAACAAAATTGGCTTCCAGGTGGAAAAATCAAAATTGGAAACAGAACTGTTAGATCCCAAAACTAAGAATTCGTCAAGAATGTATAACTTGCTGTTGAAATGGAATACTCAGGATGAAACGGTGAAATCTGCTATGATTAAATGGGCACAAGATGTTGGACATAATATTATGATGGCTGACTGGGAACAGTTATGGACCACAGGTATGAAGTTTACGGCATGCAATGCCTTAAGAGAGAATATAATGAAAATGATATACAGGTGGTACATGACACCAGTCAAGCTGGCAAAAATTTATCATTTGCCCGATAATAAATGCTGGAAATGTAAAGAGACTGAAGGTACATTCTTTCACCTCTGGTGGACATGCCCAAGGATTAAGGCTTTCTGGGAGATGATCTATAATGAAATGAAAAAGGTATTTAAATATACCTTTCTGAAGAAACCAGAGGCCTTTCTCCTTGGCATGGTTGGCCAATTGGTGCCAAAGAAGGATAGAACTTTCTTTATCTATGCTACAACAGCAGCAAGAATACTTATTGTAAAGTATTGGAAGACACAAGATTTACCCACCCGGGAAGAATGGCAGATGAAGGTGATGGACTACATGGAACTGGCGGAAATGACTGGCAGAATCCGAGACCAGGGAGAAGAGTCGGTGGAGGAAGATTGGAAGAAATTTAAAGAATATTTACAGAAACATTGCAAAATTAATGAATGTTAGAACGACGTTGGAATGAATTTATGTGATTTTAGCAGAAATGTTACAAAGATTTAGGAAAAAACAGACTGTTAATTGGTGAAAGGAGGGAAAGTAAAGTTATATTAATATCAAGATAAATTACAGGACAAAAATTTGAAAAGAGGGAAAGGATTTGCTGGAATCGATAATTGACCTAGAATACAAAAAAGGGAGGTGCGAGGAGGTCAGGGAAATAAGCTAATGAAAGATAAGTAATGGGAAGATTTGTTGTATTTTTCCTTGTTTTTTCTTTTTGTTTAATGGATTTTAATTCTCTGCTCTTTCTTTTTTCTTTTTCTTTTTTCTTTTTTGTATTTTATCTTTTTTTTGTTTAAGATGATGTTTTTTGTTTTCTCTTTTTGTACCTCTAAAAAATTTAATAAATATCTTATAAAAAAAATTAAAAAATTAAACTTTGCCTATTCTTTCCCAGTTGGTAATGTTATTGGCACCATGAAGCTAAATTCATGCCTGTCAGACGTTTGCAGCCTTGGGAGACCGTTGACTCATGGAATAATAAGCTCATTTTTTAATCAGGCCCCGTATCCACAACACATTTAAAGCAGTATCACACCACTTTAGGCAGTCATGTTGTTGTTCTTTAGTCGACTTAGTTGTGTTCGACTCTCCATGTCCCCATGAACCTGAGCATGCCTTGGAAATTCTCACTTTCTTCTCAAAGCTTCTCCTCCTTTTTTATGTCCATTGAGTTTTCTTGGCAAAATACTGGAGTGGATTGCCATTTCCTTCTGCAGGTGGATCACATTTTGTTATGTACTGAAGTTCTCACCCTGGGCCAGCAGGGGGATACTGTAGATAGTTCAGGTCCACATATGCAAATAAGGGATCAAAAGTGACATTCAGTGATTGGATAGTTACAGAAAATGGTTACTGTTGCATTCTAGTGGAGCTCTATATAAGCAGGCTGGCTGAACCCTTCAGTCCAGTTCAGTTCTGTTCTGGCCTGTGAATAAACAAGAGCTGTTTGAAGAATCGCTGTGTCGTCTGATATGTTCACCCACAACTTAACACATTTACCAGTAGTTTAAACTCTCAGCTATGACCTGTCCGTCTTGGGTGGCCCTGCATGGCATAGCTCATCACTTCTTGGAGTTATTCAAGCCCCTTCGCCACAACAAGGCAGTGATCCATGAAGGGGTTAGGCCATGGATATTGCCTTCTAAATCCGGCCCACGGACGGTCCGGGAATCAGTGTGTTTTTACATGTGTAGAATGTGCCCTTTTATTTAAAATGCATTTCTGGGTTATTTGTGGGGCCTGCCTGGTGTTTTTACATGAGTAGAATGTGTGCTTTTATTTAAAATGCATCTCTAAGTTATTTGTGGGGCATAGGAATTCATTCATCCCCCCCCCCCCAAATATAGTCTGGCCCCCCACAAGATCTGAGGGACAGTGGACCGGCCCCCTGCTGAAAAAGTGTGCTGACCCCTGGGTTAGGCAGTCATGACTTCCCCCAAAATATCCTGGGAACTGCAGTTTGTTAAGGGGACTAAAGGTTGTTAGGAGACCCCCATTCCCTTCCCAGAGCTACAATTCCCAGAGTTCCCCAGGAAGAGGGGCTGATCATATACCACTCTGAGAATGGTAGCTCTGTGGAATGAACAGAGGTCTTCTAGCTACAATCAGGAACCTTAACAAGCTAACGGTTTCAAGAACTCTTCAGCGGAAGCCATGGCTGTTTAAAGTGGTATGATACTGCTTTAAATGTATAGTCCAGACGGAGACTCCGTTGTGGTGGGAATTACTCTGGAAGACGCAGCAGCGCATTGAGTGGTACTAGAAGCTGAGGGGCTACTGGATCCTCTATGTTTGTTGCATGGCATCCTTTGTGCTGCTGTCAGCATCACCCTTGAGCCAGTGCCACTGACTGGACTCAGCCCCGACTGGGCCAGGCGAGCTGGGTAGCACTTCCAGAGACCACCTTCTGCACAGGAACAGGTCAAAGTGCTGTGGACTCACAGCTTAGAGTTGTGAGCACCGGATTCACTCCAACAAGAAGACAGTCGTCGCACAGCAGAGTACAGCAGAGTATAGCGAGCATAAACAACTCGGAGAGCAGCTCTGTAGAATATCTTCTTTTATTCTATCTACAGCAACTATTATACACAACTATGTACAGAGCTAAATGAGGTCTAAACGAAAATGCTGAACTGCACTGAGTGTCTGCAGCTGCTCTTAGCAGCAACCTTATCTATACACACGATCTCTCTCTAACACTCAGTCTCTCTCTCTTTGATGTGAGGCTGGAGCGGAATAAGTAGAGAGCAGAAACCGCCCCCTCCTCTCTACAGAATCAGCAGAGAACATCAGCAGATTCTTGGATATGGGAGGGGTGAAATCTCCTCAGCTGCAGCCTCGCCACACCTGGAAGGTAGAAGACTGGAGTCAGGGCCAGGAAATCAGGAAGAGATTTGTGCACATGTGTAAATCACCTGTATATCACTTTAACAAGACTGCAAATGCCCAGTGGGGAAACTGAGGCAGGGAATGACAGACCCTCCAAGGGCCCCTATTTTCCAGGGATGTCCCTGATTTAGAGAAGCCGTCCCAGTTTCTGATATGATTCTGGAATGTCCCGCTTTTCCTTAGAATGTACCTATTTTCTTTGGAGGGTATGGAGTTATCCGACCCCTGAGCCGTCTGAAGGCAACCCTGTATATGGAAGGGGTTTTTTTTTATGTTTAATGTTTGTTATGTTGGAAGCTGCCCATAGTGGCTGGGGCAACCCAATAAGATGTGTGGGGTATAAATAGCAAAAATATCATTATGGAATGGGACGTCCCTATTTTCATCAGAGAAATGTTGGAGGGTATGTGTAATGGTTCTAGGGGTTGCTTGTGCGTAAGTTGCCGTCACTCCTGGCTAGGTTACCTGGTTGAACCCTTTCTGTCTGGACAGCCTCTCACCCGTGGCTGTTTCAGTCGCTGGCAGAATCCGTCAGTGGGCGTTTCTTGAACTTCTTCCAGCAAAGAAGTTCTTTGACGCCAAGTCTCTGCCTACTCTCCCTGCGCGGAAGTCTTCTGCGCAGGGAGAGTGTGGGCAGCGGAGGACCCATGCTCTCCCCGCTGGTCTCCGGTGAAGAGTCCTGGAGCCTCCTCGCCGATTCCCCCATCTGCCCCCCTTCTCCACTGGTGTTATGCCATTCTCCCTCCAGACACAACTTTGGGAGGATATTGCTCTGTTTTGTTAATTGCTTAACACTTCTGTAAATAATATCATTTATGTAAAATCCCTTAATTGTGTGCTGCTGTTTGCTGTTTGCGACTTTTATGTTATTTACCCTCTGTATAAATCCTTTCTTGTGAGCCCCTTCAGAGACCTTTAATGAAGACATTTGGTAAACAAAACTAATAAAGGAAAAATAGTTGCATATGCACACACACAAAATTTCAGATCAGAAATTAATATTCCTCTGGAGCAACTGAAGTTACCAACACTTGAAAGTACAGATTCTGGTACATGAAATAAACTGGTGTAGTAAGAGCACTGAGCAAATCTTATGCTTTTGTTTGTGTTGGGGGGGTGTCAGAGAGAGAAAGAGAAAGAGAGAGAGAGAACAGGTATTTTTGCCTGATGCAGGAACAGAGTCCAGTGACAAAATTGTTTCTTCACCTAAAATGCAGGTGGACAACTTCTGGCCTAGCTGCATTTTCTGTACGTCCTGGCACTGCCTAAAACATTCCCATTCTTCTATCCCAACAGAGTTTTATTTTTCCTGCCTTAAACATGTCTCTTCTTTTCACATAGTTTCAGATCAGGAGGAAGACATAGTGTTTTATCTGATAAAAATACATGTTTCAATTTTTTTATTTTTCCGCATTTGTGTGCCTTACAAATAAAGTTGTCAGAAAACAAATTGGTAGGCTACCATTGTGTGTGTGTGTGTGTGTGTGTGTGTGTGTGTGTGTGCAAGTTTCCAGTGGTTGCAAGAACTCACCTATGAGCAATGGCTCAGTTGGTAGAGCATGAGACTCTTAATCACAGGGTTGGGGTTCAAGCCCCATGTTGGGTGAAAGATTCCTGGATTGCAGGAGGTCGGACTAGATATTCTTCAGATACCTTCCATTTCTATACTCTATTAATAGCACAGGAACATTTTCCCCAAACCTCCAGAACACGCACAGGAAAAGTAAATGTGAAGAGAGTTGTCTGAAGGTCAGAAGTTCCCTGAAGGTAGAAAGTTCAGCATAGTATTTTAATCCATGAATCTTGGACCTCCGTTGACTAATTAAAATTAAGATTTGACTTTTGTCTTGAATGGCAACATCAGAATAATAATGCTCTAAGCCGATAATATTTCATAGATAGTACTCGGAAATAACAGTGCTGCAAAAATGAATGGGTAGACTTCAAAGGTTATGACATTCCCAGGGATCTTAACCACACAGAAGGTTTCTGTAAAAAAAAACCCCTAATGGTAGCAGAAACTGTGAAAGGAAAGGAAATATTTTCTTATTTGACCTTTGCTAGATCGAAACAGTGAATCCTTGGGCAAAAGGTTTTGTCTACCGGGTCCCCAGCAGACTTTGTTAAACTGAAAAATGTTTGGTGGATATCTAAGCCTAGAAATGTGGGTCTCTACAGAACAACTGGAAAACAGTTCCAAACGGAGATATTGAGTACTTAACACTTGCAAAGTGCAAACCACTTGATTCCTGAGCACCTGGTTTTTGGAGCGGTCTGTGTGATGATGGGGTGGTAAGGCAGAGCGACTTACAACATTTACCCTGGTGGGGCAGGGTGGTAGCAAGGTTAAGGCTGCTTAGGTGCTCTGGTGGGGCCCATCCTGCACTCTCACCAATGCGTCCATGCTGTATGCATTAAGGACTGCCTGCTGCACCCCTGCACCATCTTGGTAAGCTGCAGGGATGCAGGTTTTGGGAGGGCTCTCTGTGCATGCAACTGTACATGCATGGAAGTCTTGCCTGCAATCAGGAAGCATGATCACACCAGGATCCACAACCACACTTGTACAGATACAGAGCCCTTTTTTAAAAGGTAAAGTAAAGGTAGGGAGGGACACAGGTGGCGCTGTAGGTTAAACCACAGAGTCTAGGACTTACCGATCAGAAGGTCAGCGGTTCGGATCCCTGCGACGGGGTGAGCTCCCGTTGCTTGGTCCCTGCTCCTGCCAACCTAGCAGTTCGAAAGCACCTCAAAGGTCAAGTAGATAATTAGGTACCACTCTGGCGGAAAGGTAAACGGCGTTTCCGTGTGCTGCTCTGGTTTGCCAGAAGCGGCTTAGTCATGCTGGCCACATGACTCGGAAGCTGTACGCAGGCTCCCTCGGCCAATAAAGCGAGATGAGCGCTGCAAGCCCAGAGTCGGCCACGACTGGACCAAATGGTCAAGGGTCCCTTTACCTTAAAGGAGGAGCCGGCGTTTGTCCACAGACAGCTTCTGGGTCATGTGGCCCGACTAGGAGATTTAGGGGTTTTGAAATTCCTGGGTCGTAGGTTTGGGATGGGTTTTTTGATCCAGTTCCTTGCCATAGCCGGTTTATGCTGCAGGTAGCTGATGCGCACCTCTATTAGTGCTGCTGTATCACCCGAATCTCCTGATTGGTTGTCTGAGTGTATAATAGCATCATTTAAAAATCTCCTTTGAGGAAGGGAATAGTTCCCTTAGCCTTGGTCCTTGTGTGCCATTAGCTTCAAAGTCTCAGCAGTGCAGACAGTTCCCCCACATGGAGCACTGAGCCAAGGGGGTGCAAAATTGAGAAGATCCGTAATTCAGAAGATCCATTTGGGGGTGCCATATTACAAAAGATTACCGAAGTCTGCCCCTACTCCTATCATAGTGGCAGCTTCTTCTCTCTCTCACTCAGTCAGCCAATTTCAATACAGTCATTTCTCCCAATTGCAGAACAAGAGAGCAGGATGCTAGACTATATGGGCCTTTGGCTTTTCTTATGGTCTTAGGCACTAATCCTGAGATCCACATTATGGTGTCCTTGGATATTCCTCTTTGATGACAGCAAGGCACCTTACCCTACCCAATCTTTTACTTTGTTGTTGTTTAGTCGTTTAGTCGTGTCCGACTCTTCGTGACCCCATGGACCAGAGCACGCCAGGCACTCCTGTCTTCCACTGCCTCCAGCAGTTTGGTCAAACTCATGCTGGTAGCTTCGAGAACACTGTCCAGCCATCTCGTCCTCTGTCGTCCCCTTCTCCTTTTGCCCTCCATCTTTCCCAACATCAGGGTTTTTTCCAGGGAGTCTTCTCTTCTCATGAGGTGGCCAAAGTCTTGGAGTCTCGGCTTCACGATCTGTCCTTCCAGTGAGCACTCAGGGCTGATTTCCTTCAGAATGGAGAGGTTTGTTCTTCTTGCAGTCCACGGGACTCTCAAGAGTCTTCTCCAGCACCAGAATTCAAAAGCATCAATTCTTCGGTGATCAGCCTTCTTTATGGTCCAGCTCTCACTTCCATACATCACTACGGGGAAAACCATAGCTTTTACTATACGGACCTTTGTTGGCAAAGTGATGTCTCTGCTTTTTAAGATGCTGTCTAGGTCTTTTACTTACTCTTTTATTTAATATTTTTTGGGGGGTTGGGTATAGCTGTTTTTCTCCGGGGTTTTTGGTGGGGAAGTTCTGAGCATCCCTATTTTTTCTTTCATTAGTGAAAGCAGTATTTTATGGCACCCATGACAATTTCTTCGTGATCATACACCAATCTAAGTATCGTCACAATCACCATCTAGCTGCTTTGCTCACAAAAGTAGCTTTCAATATAATATAAACACTAAAACCATTTATGACAAGCAAATCAGTGAAAAGCTAAAAACACATTTATACAAGCAAAATACAGAACACCTTTCCTTTTGTCTCAGCAATCTCTGAAATTGAAAATTAAATAGGAATGTCCAGTTTTAGAGGATCAAACTACCACTGCTATGATTTTGTAGCAAACAGCTCTTCACTTTTAATCTATCCACAAGATGGCACTAGAGGTTTGTCAGAAAGGGTTATTCTTAAAAGCTTACATCAGTTTACTATATTTTCTAATCGGATTCAGTTGCTGGAATGGGAAACACAGGAAGTTTCCCACAAGTATCCAATTGGCCATTGGCTTGATTCAGCAGCCTCTTCTTATTTTCTTATGCACACAATAATCCAGATGCTTTAATAGTTCACATCTGCAAAAATGTGCAAAATGATCCAAGCATGTTTTTGTCGTACAAAGTGCATGCTTCAGTCTCAGAAAGCTTATGCCACCATGAACTAGTTAGCCTTTAATAAAATGCTACAAGCATTTTTAATCCAGCTAACGTAGATTAACTCTGCACATGAGGGGAATGGGTCTTGAGACTTTTAAAGCATTGCTTTGAAATAATAGAGAAATTGATCATTATAACCCTACACTTAAGTAAGCCTTGCTTATTTAAGTTGGAGCTACTCTCAGGTAAGTACTTTGGAAATGTGGCCTTAAAAACTCTGCTCATGTCTTGAAAAGCCTCTTCTGTTCTGAAAGATGCTGCTGAATTGCATATTTACCAATACTACTTTTTTAAAGAAGAAGTAGAGTGCAGTCGACATGCTGCAAAAGCTGCCGCCCCACTTTGCGCCTGGCAGTGATGCCAGCCAACCAGAAGAGAATTAGACTGATAAAACCCACCTCTTCCTTCCTGCATATACAAAAAGCCCAAACCACCCAGTTTCAAAGTCAGTCCTGAAGCTACTGACAACTACTTTGGTGAACCTGAATTATACTTTTATAAGGGGGGCGGGGGGCGGAAATCTATCCACATGCCTTTCTCTATACCTTCCATGTCCAATGATATGTTGTTGTTGTGGTTGTTGTTTAGTCGTTTAGTTGTGTCCGACTCTTCGTGACCCCCTGGACCAGAGCACGCCAGGCACTCCTGGCTTCCACTGCCTCCCGCAGTTTGGTCAAACTCATGCTGGTAACTTCGAGAACACTATCCAACCATCTCGTCCTCTGTCGTCCCCTTCTCCTTGTGCCCTCCATCTTTCATGGTTCTTACATTCCAGGTTCCTATGCAATATTTTTCTTCACAGCATTGGACTTTCCTTTCGCTTCCATGCATATCCGCAACTGAGCAACCTTTCAGCTTTAGCCCAGCCGCTTCATCAGCTGTGATTCTACTTGTACTTGTCCTCCGCTCTTCTTCAGTAGCATGTTGGACGCCTTCCGACCTGAGGGGCTCATCTTCCAGCGTCATAACTTTTATATGCCTGTTGTCTTTGTCCATTGAGTTTTCTTGGCAGGGATACTGGAGTGGCTTGCCGGTTCCTGCTCCAGGTGGATCACGTTTGGTCAAAACTCTCCACTATGACCTGTCCATCTTGGGTGGCCCTGCTCAGCATAGCTCATAGCTTCTCTGAGTTCTTCAAGCCCCTTCGCCACGGCAAGGCAGTGATCCATGAAGGGGGTCCAATGATATACTTCTTTGAAAAAAAGAAAGTGTTAGTTTCTAACACTGGACTTGCTTCCTGAAAGCGTGTCCTCCTTCATGGAGAGCACGTGTTGCGCTGGGGGCCGCCAGGACACTCCAAAGTTGGGGGCGGGCTAACTGATCGTTGGCCACTGATGCGATTGGGGCTTCCCTTGTTGTTGGGAAGAAATTAATGTTGCCATTTATTGATTGACAGCCAGAAATGCTAAAACTCCTTGCACGAGGCTCTTTTCGCCCGTGCAGCGGATTGATTACAGCGAAGGGAGACGGTTGCATTTTTCTACAAATTACCTTGTGTCTTTGGCCTGCTTTAATTGCATTAGCTTCTATTTAATTTATATTTTAGTCCTATTAAATTTTCTTTTTCCTGTGTAATATTTTCTTTTACTCTGCTTTCCCCTTTGGTCTTTTAATTCCCCCCTCCCCCCTCCCCCCCAGCTTACCTTAACGTTGAAGCCTCGGCCTGGCCTTGGGCAGCCTTTGTTAGGCCTTTTTCGGTGGCGCCTGGTGCCTCTGGCCTTGCCAGGCCCTTGGGAGGCCTTGCTGTGAGCTCCCCCCGCCCTATTCCTTCAAGGGCCGGTTTGGGCCTTGTTAGCCTGGCAGGCCTTGCCTGGTGTCTGCCAGGGCTGCAGGGAGGCAGGCGTGGCCTAATTGGGGCCTGGGAGCAGGCCCCCTTGTGATCGCCACCTTCCCTGCTTCTTTTTGGTGGGAGCGCCATTTTTGAGGCCTAGTTTGCTGGGGTACTGCAGCACTTGTTTTTATTGCATTATTTTAGGCTGACATTGCAGCCTGTGTAATTCAATGGTAAAGAGAATATTTTAGAGACGAGCCATTTTGGCTTAGTGGCTAGAGTGCAGGACTGGGTCCTGGGAGACAGGGTTCATATACCTCACTTAGCTATTGTTATAACAAACCCCCCCAAAAAATGGGTTTCTTGAGGGGGTGCTTCCCTCTAAAAGGGCAAGCAGGGGTACCTGCACTGCCTCAAGTCTGTTACCTCATTGGAAACATTTATATCTGGCCTAGCAGGTGATCCTAGGGCTTTGCTCGAGAATTTGATAGCCTCTGGCAGCAATTTCCAGCCCGAATAGCGTCCCCATGTGGTGCACAAAGCATTGGTTTCACCGGTTCCTCACATTGCTTAGTTTTTTGCAGACTATGGCAGGGCCTTTGCAGATGCCTCCAGAGCTTGTCTCTCCTGCAGAGGATGACTTGCTGATGCCCCAGGTGCCTTCTTCCAGAAGGAAGCTCTTCGGAGGCGGCAGTCCAGGAGGAGCGCAAAAAGGAGCAGGGATGATGCTTACACTTCCTCACAGGTACTTCATTCCTGGGCTCTGATGACGATTAAGACGTCACCTTGGACCTCTATGGGGTCAGGGTGAGGCTGTCCCAGGTCTTTAAGGATCATCCTGGTTAGCTCAGCGGGTCAGCACGTGGAGCCAGTAATGCCTAGGTTGCAGGATTGGTCCCTGTATGGGACAGCTGCATGCTCCCCCATCGTTCTAACTGGACAGAAGCCGGGTTGCAGGGGGCCGGGCAGAGGGCCTTCTCGGTGGTGGCACCTGTCCTGTGGAGAACCCTCCCACCAGATGTCAACTACCAGACATTTAGAAGACATCGGAAGGCAGCCTTATTTAGGGAAGCTTTTAATGTCTGATGCATTACTGTATTGTAATATTTTATTGGAAGCCACCCAGGGGAAGCCCAGCTAGATGGGCGGGGTATATTTATTTATATTATTATTATTATTATTATTATTATTATTATTATTATTATTATTATCATGGAGTAGACTAGAAGTTTGTTGGTGTCCCTTCCAACTCTACGATTCTATAAGTAGCAATTCACTATGATGGGAATGTTAGACGCAGGGCTGCCATCATCCCCACAGCTTGCTGGGATCGCAGGGATGGGGACATGTGGACCACTTGCACAGCTCCACATTTCAAAATAACTTCATTCCAGGCAGACAGCTTCTCCATAGGCAAGCGGTATGTTTGAGCAACAATATCCCTCTGGATCCCCAAATAATGATTGGCTTGCCCTGCCAGGCTCAAGGCCAGTGTACATGATGAAGAAGGGACCCCAGGCCATGAGACAACCTGGCCAAGCAGGAACGGAAGGGGCAGCCTGGAGCAACCACCCTGCGTGCAAAATTTAACTGACCTAGCAAATGATAGGATTTGACAAAGCAACACTTGCTTCAGAAGAAGTATAACAAGAATAACTTCCTTGAAGGCAAACAGCTGACCAGCATGCGCTTAAAGTTGAGGAGCATTTGCTGGTTCAAATATGTAGCACGGCTTTTTTCAGTCGCCTTTTCTTTAGCCTTTTTGGCGCCCTGAGGGTAGGTGAGGTGGTATTGGAGTTCACCTGCGGCAGAGAGTCAAGGGGACTGCTTTTGCAGGACATAACTTTATCCCCTTCGGAGGTGGTCCTGTTTATCCGGAATTCGAAGACAGACCAGTTAGGCAGGGGTGCCACTCTTAGGCTGCCTGCCACTGGGAATAAGGGTCCTTGCCCGGTGGAGGATACCTCCAGGTATTTGGATCTCAGGCCACGGGGGAGGGTCCATTCCTTATTCATGAGGATGGTGCCCCATTGGCTAGGCATCAATTTGCTAAGGTGATGCGGAAAGCGATTGCAGCTTGTGGTTTGAAAGCAGCAGGTTACGCCCCTCATTCTTTCCGCAATGGTGCTGCCACTACAGCAGCTCATTGGGGACTGTCTGTAGAAAGAATTAAGAACATGGGCCTTTGGAAGTCCAATGCATTTTGTGGATATGTGCATAGACATCGCTGATCACCCATACTTAATTTTGCTTGTCTTCTCTTAGGTGTGGCTGCTGTTCGCATTGTGGGCCACAGCATTGTCTACTGGGCCGGTATCAGAGCAAGGGAGTCTAGACTTGGACTCAGTCTTGGCCTTCCTCAACACGCGCAAGTGTCTTGGCTGTCCAGGCGTGGAATGCTGTGGGCCGAATTGCTTCCCCTTGTTCGGAAGCGTGTGAGGTTGGAGGGGCCCCCTACAGCTATCGTGCTGCAGTTAGGGGGAAATGATCTGCCTGCCACGGACTGTTGTTCTTTACGTTTTACAGTTCAAAAGGACCTGGCTGAATTGGCAGAGTTTTTACTGGGTGTGAAAGTTTTTTGGTCCCAGTTGCTGCAGAGGCGCACCTGGCATGGCAGTCGCTGTCCAGCTGCCACTGAAGGAGCCAGAAAGTGCGTTAATAAGGTGGCAATGAAAACAGTCATTGCTCATGGTGGTTCCGTGATTGCGCACCCCAATATCACCTTCAAGGAGGCCGTCCTTTTCAGGGACGATGGTGTGCATCTTTCCCCGTTGGGAAATGACACAAGGTTAAATTCTGTTGTGTTGGGTTTGAAGGTGGGGTTGCAGCTGTGAGTGGTTGGCGGCGAGCTTGAGTGCTCGGTGGCGGTTAGGCATTGGTTTATGGTTTGGTTGGTTGAGGGGCATGGATTGGCTGTGCCTGCCCCTCTAATGCTGCTGCTGCAAGGGATTCCGTTAAAGGAATTGGGGGCTAACTATGGCTTGTCCACTCTGTCAAGGGGGCTCGGGCCATAGCAATGAGCTCCTGTTGCATTTGGGGTGAGGGCAGGTTCCCTGCTCCGCGTAACCCCCAAGTGTATTCCCCCATTCTGACTTTCGCATCGTGCGGAATGTCAGTCTGTCCCCCATGGTGGGGGCAGATAGTCGCAACCAATGCCTGGTTGCATTTGGGGTGAGGGCAGGTTCCCTGCTCCGCGTAACCCCCAAGTGTATTCCCCCATTCTGACTTTCGCATCGTGCGGAATGTCAGTCTGTCCCCCATGGTGGGGGCAGATAGTCGCAACCAATGCCTAAGCAACCACTCACAAATTTGTATTTTAATAAAGTTGTGGCCAAAATTATGCCAAAAACCTTAAACAAAAATTCTGTGTGATGTGTGAGTTATTGGGGTGGACCTGGGGACCTCAACACGCAAACAACACAATAAGAACATATGCTGGATGTAGGCAAATCATTTACTTTCCTAAATAGATTGGCATGTTAAGCATTTGGCAGTGTGTACTTTTTTGTGTTTGTGTGTACAGCCATCTCCACCTTCCCCTGTTACCAAGCGCACAGCATAACCTGTTCTATTGCCTTGAATTCTTCTTTCAAGGCTAATTTTGGGGTGGGGGCAGAGTGGGGACATTTGGCAAACCCTGCTCTAAAGGACAGTTGCTTCTGCATGCTAACAGGAAATTGGGGGGGGGGGGTACAGGGACCAATGCAGAACAATGCAAAATTTAAAAACATCAAACATTTAAAATGCTGTTGAATGTGAAACCCTGAAGAAGCACATGCTTTGCTTGTACACAGATTGTACATAAATAGGTTTTATATTTGGGGGGAATTTCACGGATCTTAACCCTACCCCCTCCCTTCTTGCTATCTCTGCCCCCCCCTTTCTTCCTCTTTTTATTTTCAACAAAAAGTTCTATTTCATCAAAGGGAGATTTTATGTAAAACTCAAGTGCTCCCGTAGTATGACTGGGCCATAGAATCTTCTAGCTTGAGTCAACATGATTCTAGCCTGTGGTAGAACCATTTCCTTTATTTATTTTTAATATTTCCCTTACTGTTGAACTACTAACACCCACAGCGTGTTAAGTGCATATTTTCTTCTTTGTGCATAACTGAAGCCGTATTCCATTAACATTTACACTTCAAGCCTCTTTAGTCTGCTTTATGGATAGCTTTCAAGGTTGGGCACGTCGGGAATTTAATGTGCAAACATTGTTTCATGTTTAAAGAGCATGTGTCAGACGTGTTAGCAAGCAGCTTCTAGCTGTTCTGATTCTGCAGTGCTGAATTTCTCATGTCAACTACTCAGGTCCAAACAAACTAATGAGACAAACTCACCCACGTGGCTCAGGAGGAGCCGCAGATTGTGTGCCCTTCTGCTTGCCACCTGCAGAACTCAGCAATTCCTGGGTGCTAAAGAGCTGATCTTTCTCCTATTCCTGCTTCTTTCTCCTTTTCTAGTTCTTGAATCTACCACTTTGCTTCTCTCTCCCCATTTTCCCTGCCTGCCAGTGACTTTGCACAGTTGGCAGGCAGCTATTCGAGAGGCTTTTTGAAAAACATGTTTGTTAATGTGGAGGAAGAAGTGCGGGAATTCCCCACCACCCATTTTACTGCCAGCTGACCATGCAGAATAGTTCGTGGGCAGTTGCTTAAGAAACCTGTTGAAAATGTGAGTGTGGGGAAAGAAATGTGGGAACTCTCTCCCATTGCTGCTGTATTTGTTTTGTTGCCTGCAGACAAATGGAACAGGAAGCTGCTTGAGAGCAGCCTCAGATGAATGTAGGGCCAACATTATATATTTTTATTTGTGACTAAGGCTGGATCTACACTGATTTGTTTAACATTATTTCTCCCTAAATAGAAATGTCGTTCTAAAATGACACAGGGCATACTTGTTAACTAAAACTGTTTTACCTTGAATTTGTGTGTGCGTGTGTGAAATGTAAGTAATACCGGGTCACATTTTCCAAAACGCTGTTTCTTTCCCTGCTGGTTGCTGGTTGCTATGTTCTACCCTCTGATGTGACATTTTACTTCTTCCTCCCTCCCTGAACACTGCTCCTCAAATACCATGGGGGGGGGGGGTCAGAAAGTTTTTCACCAATAAAGGTAAAGGTAAAGGGACCCCTGACCATTAGGTCCACTCGTGGCCGACTCTGGGGTTGCGGCGCTCATCTCGCTTTATTGGCCAAGGGGGCGTACAGCTTCCGGGTCATGTGGCCAGCATGACTGAGCCATTTCTGGCGAACCAGAGCAGCACACGGAAACGCCGTTTACCTTCCCACCGGAGCGGTACCTATTTATCTACTTGCACTTTGAGGTGCTTTGGAACTGCTAGGTTGACAGGAGCAGGGACCGAGCAACGGGAGCTCACCCCGTCACAGGGAGTCGAACTGCCGACCTTCTGATCGGCAAGCCCTAGGCTCTGTGGTTTAACCCACAGTGCCATCCGCGTCCCAATATAGTGTACTTATCCCAGGGGTGATACTAGGCTTTATTTCACTCGGGACAAAGACCCAGTTTGGCACACCCATGCGCATTTGCGTACACACCCACATAGGCTGGGAGGTTCAATGGTGCCCCTCTGGAGGCTTCAGCCGGGGTAAAAAAACTTGGCTATGCCGGTAGCTACAGCTCTGCTTAACGATAAAAACCACAAGTGTAGATCTGCCCTATGTTTGTATGACTAACTTTCCTAATTTAAAACTACGCCTTGTCCAGTTATCTTTTATTTTCTAGCTGTAATCTACAACAACACACCAACAACAGCTGAAACTTAACAATAAAGTTTTGTTTCTTTAAATATATATATATTGTTAATAAGAAAATAATAATAGATTTTTCCATATTTGGACCTTGATATGTTCCCAACTTTTATTTTTATGCTCTTCTGGAAGTGCAGACATTTTTGTTAGGCCATACCGCTGTTGGCAGACAGTTTATGACTTCGCACCTTCTCAAAATGCCAAATGTGCCTTCAGATCCCAAAGGTTTGGCAGCCACTGCCTTGGGACTGGTAGTGTCTCTCCCCAATTTCAGACATGGCTTTCTCCTCACCATACCTAGTGATGTGTGGGGTTGAACCTGGGATCTTATGCATGCAAGCAGATGCTCTACCAATGGGTAGGAATGTTCCACAGGTTGAATCAGTATTTACTGCCTCTGCAACTTTCTTATACCATGCCGCAAAACCTGTAGGACAGTTTGTGTAGGTGCCTGGAGAAACTATTTTTCACTGGCAATTCTTAGTGCAGTATTCAAGGCTGCTCTAGAAGGATGACATAATCTTTTCCCAGTGAATGGACTTGCGCTAACAAGAATGTGATCTTTCTTTTTTTAGAAGAAGAAGAAAAAGAAAAAGAAGAAGAAGTCAGCAATGAATTCCACACTTTGGTTTGTATTTGCTATAAATGCTAATCCTTTGTAGAAATTGTCTGTGAGAATATTGGCCATAATCCCCACCTCGCTCCCAACACCCCCAAATATGCATTCTGGTAAAGATCAGTAGAGGGACGTGGGTGGCATTGTGGGTTAAACCACAGAGCCTAGGACTTGCCGATCAGAAGGTCGGCGGTTCAAATCCCCGCGACGGGGTGAGCTCCCTTTGCTCAGTCCCAGCTCCTGCCCACCTAGTAGTTTGAAAGCACGTCAAAGTGCAAGTAGATAAATAGATACCACTCCGGCGTGAAGGTAAACGGTGTTTCCATGCACTGCTCTGGTTCACCAGAAGTGGCTTAGTCATGCTGGCCACATGACCCGGAAGCTGAACGCCGGCTTCCTCAGCCAATAAAGCAAGATGAGCGCCACAACCCCAGAGTTGGTCATCACTGGACCTAATGGTCAGGGGTCCCTTGCCTTTACCTTTAAAGATCAGTAGAGTTGTAGCAGATTATTCCATGGTGAACCTGGCGCAATATTGGCAGCTGATCCATTCTCCTGGTTTCGCCCTAGGACTCTTGCACCTTTTTGCCTTCCAGACTTCCTGAATTAAGCAATTAACTACATTAGTGTGGTTGATGGCCTCGTCTAAAGAAGCAGTAATAGGTTCCTACAAGATTAATAGCATCAAGATACTTTTATCATAGAACAGCTGCAAAATAACCATTAAACATATTTGTCATGGTAATATTATTTGTAGTTCCTGAATTGGAGCCTTCCACAATCTGCTTATTTAGTTGCTGTTGTTTCTAGAGAGCCAAGAGTGGATCTGGCAAGCAAGAGGCGTAGTATCATAGATATGAATTCAGTTACAAGGTCTGGTTTGTTATTTTAACCAGGATTGTTATTTTAGAGCCCTGACATTTTATTATAGAATTTACAATCTTGTATATGTCTCCGCAAAGTAAGCTGCACCAGCCCCATTGAATTCAATGGGACTTTCACCCAGGTAAGAGTCTATAGTTCACATAACTGAAGTAAGACCAAAATAAACAAAGTTTCCATGTTTCAGATAGCGTTGTTCAAGTTGTGTTCTGACTGAGCAACTTAAAAAATAATTCACCAAACCGCAGACTCTCAAATTGCAGATAATAACTAGTGTAATTTGACAAATATGCGTATTGCCATTTCTTATCATTGTAATTACATTGCAAATAACTGGACACCCCTTGTAGGAAATTACTCTTCACAATGCTAATTAGCAGACTGATCAGGGATCACAGACCAGCTGGTCACCGAGAAGCACATAATTAGAAAGGCAAAATGAAGCCAAAAAAATAAGGTTGGGACAATGTGGCAGGTCTTGATGTTAGTTTAAAAGGACAGTGACTTTGCTTGTCCTTGGCAATTTTGTCTCTCTGCCTTAGAGGCACGGTGGCAACACCACAATCTTGTGCACTGCCTGGGTGTGGATGAATCTGTGAAATAGTTGCAGGTACTATATTTTCCCAGTCAATAGATCCAAGGAGAATCATTCAAAAATATGCACATCCATGGAGCGGGAAATGCAAGCTAGCCGTATGTTTAAATTTAACTTTATTTTTTAATAAAGTTTTATAAGTTTTTTAACATATCATTTTCAACAGTAATTAAACATACTTTTACATCTTATTCACTTTTTTTGACTTCCATCAGTCCTGTCTGAAAATTTTCCAATTTAATCTCTTAGTATGCATTTCTAATCTTCCCTATTACATTTTAAACTCATAACCAATATCTCTATCTTTTTTCTACTTTGTAAGACTTCGTATATTTCTCCGTACAAAACTTCTTTTAGTTCTACTAAGCTAGCCATATGTTTTAAAATAGAAGCTCCACTTTCAAGCAAACCCAAACTATGCTTTAGTATTATGGACAGACAGATAGACAGATCCCTCAAGCATATTAGGGTTATAATATTAGTAGCCTCATGGCGTTCAAATGGCCACAGGGTGTGGGGCTGATACTGGTGCATTGTCTTTCTTTGGTTGATGCCCCCCAGCAGGGCCTGTAAGCACCCTTCCTATGCATGTATAAAGTGTTGGTGAAGAAAACATGGGTTGCCATAAGGACAACTGGCTGATCATTCTTCTTCAGCAGAAGGCAGGCCTTCCCCACTGCCTTATCTGGCTGAATGCCACCACCTCCCTCAATGTAGTAGAACAGGCACGTCCAACTTTATACAGACTGCTCCCAGTATAATAAAACTGGCCGTGATCTACCCATTGTCATTGCCCGCTGTTGTTGAGCTTTTCTTAGGGGGACAGACCAGAGTTGTTGGGCTTTTTTAAAGAAACATTGGCAGGAGTTGTTGAGCATTAAAGCATGCATCCATCAGTCCACAGCCGCAGTGAATAAACGCAGGAGCATCGATGGAGGCAATGGGGCATAGTGGGGTGCGTCAAGATTGCTCAGGAGCTAGCAGGCGGTCTCTTTTTTTACTCCCACAATCGACATGGAGAACCCTGTCGATCAACCTGTCAATTGTGGTTGACCGGTTGGACATTGCTGTAGTAGAACAATAGCCAAGAGCTAGTCTTTTGTATTAGTATAGTCTGAGGCTGGAAACAGGAAAGAGACCCAGGCACTTGACATGTTGCGTGTGCTGAATCCTAAGCTATGGCTTTGAGGATCCCCTAGGAAGCCAACGGGGAAGCAAGATCTACTGGGGTTGTTAATGCAGTGAGCCCTTTCATCTTGCACTCAGATTGCATATATGTGCCAATAAAACCATGTATCCTAAAAGCACCATAGTTACCTTCCACCTTCATTCCAAGGTAGTCAAACCCTGGAAAAGTGCTGGCACAGCGGAAGTCTCTTGCCTCTCTGAGACTGGGATGTGTACAATGGTACTATTGCTTCTTCATTTATGTAGCAGTTTGGAGCATTTCACATCTCAATAACCCCTACCTCCTTAAAGTTCTTTACTTTTATGGCCTCGTCCTGCAGATATGAGGGTGGGCAGAGGCATCTGTTACTTGTCTAAGGCCATCTAGCTGAATCCGTGAATGAGATGCCAGTGAAACTAGGGACACAGCTGTCCACTGCACAGGAAAACATTTTGAAAACCACTGGAAAGTGCACATATGCCACTGTTGCAAACATATAAGCAATGCAGGCCTGAGTTTGCAAATCCTTCAAGAAAGTGCCCTTCATGATGCCGCCTCTTTTTGCCAGCCCTTCGGACTACGGGCTTACTTGAGTGTAATAGTGTGAGCTGGCAATTGCATTTTAAAGATGCTGCATGGCATCCAATGTTCCAGGATGTTGTGGGAACAGTTATGGACCACAGGTATTAAGTTTACGGCATGTAATGCCTTAAGAGAGAATATTATGAAAATGATTTACAGGTGGTACATGACCCCAGTCAAGCTTGCAAAAAATTATCATTTGCCCGATAATAAATGTTGGAAATGTAGAGAAAATGAAGGCACCTTTGGTGGACGTGCCCAAGGATTAAGGCTTTCTGGGAGATGATATATAATGAACTGAAAAAGGTATTTAAATATACCCTTTTGAAGAAACCAGAGGCCTTTCTCCTGGGCATAGTTGACCAATCGGTGTTAAAGAAGGATAGAACTTTCTTTATGTATGCCACAACAGCAGCAAGAATACTTATTGCAAAGTACTGGAAGACACAAGATCTACCCACCCGGGAAGAATGGCAGATGAAGGTGATGGACTACATGGAATTGGCGGAAATGACCGGCAGGATCCGAGATCAGGGAGAAGAGTCAGTGGAAGAAGATTGGAAGAAATTTAAAGACTATTTACAGAGATATTGTAAAATTAATGAATTTTAGAATAATGTTGGATTGGAACTAAGTGGTTTCTAGCTGTAATGGGTTAAAAGAATACGAAAAAATGGGTTTATATAAGTAAAAATTCAAGATTGTAATAATTTAAGAATAAGATTTCGGTAGCAAAAAGAGGGAAAGAAATTGTTGAATTAATAATCTGATACAAAAAAGGGTGGTATGAGGAGGTCTGAGAAACAAGTAAATGAAAAATAATGTGATGGAAAGATTGATTGTTTTTAACATTTTTTATTTGACATTTTTTCTTTTTTTCTTTTTTTCTTTTTTATTTTTTGTAATGTAAAAACCTTAATAAAAATTATTTTTTTAAAATAAAATAAAATAAAAATGGTTGTTTGCAGTTTGCCAGTGGTGCTGATGGCAGAGATGGCAGAACAGGCAACAATGCTGGTGAACACAGAAGTTACCCCAAGGGACTGGGTGCTGAGGCTCAGCAAATATGTTTGTGCAAAGGATCCCTGGATGGTTAAGTCCAGTTGAATTTGACTATGGTGTGCGATGCTCATCTCCACTTTCAGGCGGAGGGAGCCAGTATTTGTCATTCAAGAGGCTCAGTGGTTTAGTCACTAGCCATTTTTGATGTCCCTTGTTCTGTTTCTCTGATTCCCCCGTTCCATATATGTTCATTGCATGAGCATGATACTATAGGCATGCTTGTTTCCACTCACTTTGTTGCTCTCAATAGAGCAGGCATCCCCAACCTTCAGCCCTCCAGATGTTTTGGCCTACAACTCCCATGATCACTAGCTAACAGGACCAGTGGTCAGGGATGATGGGAATTGTAGTCCAAAACATCTGGAGGGCCAAAGGTTGGGGATGCACAGATTTCTCTCCAGGACCCATGCAAAAGGCAGCCCCCCTGATTTTGCCTGTGATAATATTTGTGTAGGCCGCATTCGGACTTGATCAACATGTAGAGATTGAGCTCCTGTACAATTGTCCCAATCCCCTCCCCTCCCATACATACAGAATACATCAAAAGGATGTCTGTTTCCCTTGTTAAGGATGGGTGGCAACAGGGATTTGTTTCAGACTGCTTTTTAATTTGAACCCATATAATTCACACTTCCCAAATCAATAAAGTACTGTAGACTGAAACACAGCAATCCTTCAAAATGAGCAGTTTTCCAAATTTTGTGGTGCTATTCTCTAACTAAGAAATATGTGCAAAAAAGTGCATGTTGGGGAAAGAAAGGGCTGCATAAAAAATGCATGTATGAGTGACAATAACACAAATTGTGTAATATTGGGGGAAATTGCTTGCAAAAATGTATACAGGTAGGTAGCAGTGTTGGTCTGCCGTAGTAGAAACAAAATAAAAAAAATTCCTTCCAGTAGCACCTTAGAGATCAACTAAGTTTGTTATTGGTATGAGCTTTCATGTGCATGCACACTTCTTCAGATACCTAGTTGGTCTCTAAGGTGCAACTGGAAGGAATTTTTTTATTTTGTTTTGAAAAATGTATACGTTAGGGGAAATTGCATACAGTTTTGCAATTTAAGCAAAACTGTGCACTAAAATGGTGATGAATTTTCATGAGGACTTTAGGGGGGGGGTGCATTCTAATGCAGAAATATGGCAAACAGAATTTAAAACTGGAAAAACGAGAAATTGAGAGAAGCCAAAATTGACAAATTTGTCCATCCCTTCAAACCAGGAACACATACAATGCCTTCAAGTACATCAATATTCAATATGCACGGTTTGATATTAAACTGAGTCTCTCACTTCTCAGGAGGAGCGCACCTCTTTCAATAGTCAAATCACATTGTGTCAGGGACGGAAGGGATCTGGTTCATAGCAGGCTTTCAAGTTCTGATTTAATACAACCCTCCTGTGTCGTCTCCCTTGCAGATAGCTAGACAGCTAAGTATATAATATATGTGTTTTTCTGTTATTACTTTTCTGCCTTACTGATATCAGTAAGATAAGAATATGCAGCACTTCACAGGATGTGCTTTGCAACCTTAAACGAAAGGTTATAAATGAGGTGGGTTGTTTTTTTCTTTTATGAGAACGAGGAAAATTATAGTTAGAAATTCTTAGTGCTCTAGCAGCAAGAGAGAAAGAGACCCTTGTCTCCAGCTGTTTCTCTCTCCACTTTACCATTAGCCAAAGGACACCTCCAGCAAACATATACTTTTAATTTTGACCATGTTGCTTCTGTTGCTGCTACAATTGTACTAATTTGCATCCTGATCTTTAAGGGCTTATTTCAAGTACCCTCACACAAGCCTGCTGCACTAGAAGATTAGTGCTTTAATATTTTACGGGGAGTTTTATATTTTTGTTGACATTTGCGTCTCCTGCTGACACTGATTATTTTTTGGAATCATTCCCAGAATCATGATTTGGTTCTTTGCAGACATAGTTTTAGAAAGTACTTTATGTATTAAAAAATCCAATTTGAAGTCTTTAAATGATTCAAGTGTAAACTAACTTCAGCACTTGAGGACGTTCCTGCCCTGTGGCCTCATTCCATAAGCTACTATGTTTTAATATATATATATATATATATATCCATTCAGACAAGTTTTTGTTTTACAAATACAAAAATTGTCCATGCATCTACCATCACTCATCCTGTAAATTGCATGTTGCTTATGCTATATAATCTAACACTTGAGCCTAGCCACCCAAATCTTTCAACTCACTAATACTAAAAGCCTTTGTACTTAGCAATATCTATTTGTGGGCTGAAATATTTAGCTTGAGTTGACTCTAAGAGGGCAATCCTATGCAGGGCTGGCCTACCAATGAGGCAAAGTGAGACGACTGCCTCAGGTGACAAAATCCACCTCGGGAGCAGGGGTGGAGCAAGCTGATTAGGTGCCTAGGGTGGCGCACATGCCCTGCCCCCAGGGGTGGGGCCAGCAGTCCACAGGGGGTGGGGCCAGCCGGGGCAGGATGCCCCATGGGGCCTCCGAGGAGTCCGCTTGCCTACTGCAACTCAGCCACCCTACAGCTGAGGAGGATACGGAGGGCAGTTTGGGGGCAGCGCGGAGCCTGCGGGCACCCAAGCCACCACATCACTCCCAGGAGAGACGTGTGGCTCGCTGCACGCCCTGCAGTGAGTGGCACCCAGCATTTTATCACCCCCCTCAGTGGTGACACCTGGGGCAGACCGCCCCCACTGTGCCAACCATGCCCCTTTCTCCACCCCTGCTTGGGAGGCAGATCTGACCTCCAAGGAATGCAGTCGTTGGCAGTCTTCCTATGCCATCTATACAGTGGCCTCTCGGCAAATAGGAGGCACTGCTGGTCTCCTGCCATTCCTTGGCACTAGCAGTTATGGTGAGAAGGGTGCCTCCTGTGTGCTATGTGCATAGCATCCTGTTTCAGCTTTATTCAAGCCCACCAGAGACACAGTGAAAAATCGGACAACCCTTTAGAACAGTCTCCAATACAATTCTCTTTTGAATCTGAAAGCTGGAGAGTTTTGGTGCATGTATAGAAAACACTGGGCACAAAGAGGTGTTTTAAAAAAATAAAATCCCAGCTATGGCCCTGATCAGATAAATTGATGTGAGATGTGAAAATAACTGTTCTAATAGCTCACTAATGATGGTATATCTGGGTACTTAGCAGAATATACACCTAACATATTCCTAAACATATTCCTAAACATGCCATACCTAGAGCCAGTGTGGTGTAGTGGTTAAGAGTGGTAGACTCGTAATCTGGTGAACCGGGTTGGCGTCTCTGCTCCTACACATGCAGCTGCTGGGTGACCTTGGGCCAGTCACACTTCTCTGAAGTCTCTCAGCCTCACTCACCTCACAGAGTGTTTGTTGTGGGGGAGGAAGGGAAAGGAGATTGTTAGCCGCTTTGAGACTCCTTTGGGTAGTGATAAAGCAGGATATCAAATTCAAACTCTTCTTCTTCTTCTTCTTCTTCTTCTTCTTCTTCTTCTTCTTCTTCTTCTTCTTTTTCTTCTGACCAAGGCAAATGCTACCCTAGGCTAGCTGTCGTTGTGCCAGAGATAACTCCAAGTGGCCCTTGTGCTGAGGGCTAGCCGGAGTTGTTTTGCCACTGTAGGCAAAACTCCCCAATGGATCCCAACAGATCTGGGTTCCCACCCTAGCCACTCTTTGTCCCCAGCATCACAACTGCCTTGCTGCCTGCCCTGCCACTGCAACTGTAGTAGTGGCAACAGAGCTGGGTTGGCGGCACAGGTGAAGCCGCAGTGGAGTTTGCAGTGGTGGGGTGGGCTCCCCAGACTAACAGTCCAGACACTCAGCTGCCTTGGGGTTGTGACCACTGTCTGCTATGCTGCACACAATTCAGCTGCCCCAATCCCATTTTCTTTAGCTGCATTCATAATTTATGTATTGCTTGACACTTCCCCAAAATGTTAGCAAACTGTGTCTCTGTTAATAAAGGGAACACTAAGAGTCATTAACTCACTTCCTAAATAATGATAGTCTTCCAATTATGATTAAGCCTCATTGCCATGTGCTAATGAATATCTTTGAATATTAACACAGAGAAAATGGTTCAAGTCATAAACTTTTAATATGACAGTATGGTCTAGGAAAGTTCTGAATGTCTAATGTTGGAGCAAAAGAGCTAGGGTGTCAGAATAAATCTAATGAACGTAATGTGTGTGTGTGTGTGTTTTTTAATTTCATGAATCGAATGTTTTCAATCAAGGTTGCTTACAAATAATCTGAAGGCCAAGAAAGGTTTGCATTAACATCATTTCATGAATACTGTCAAATAACAAATAAATCTGAGGCCATTGTAATCTGATCACACAGAATTCATGAGCAGGAAGGGAGAAAATTCAATGAATAAATTAGAATGATTCATTCTGCTCCCCTTAATACACGCAGAACACGGGGATACGGGGACTTTCTATCCAGTGATTAACAGCAAAATGTCATTCCCCCAAATTTCCCTAGGTTTGTGCAGTCTCAGGAGAAACATCTGTAATTACTGGTATGTATCAAGTACCCCCATGCTAAACACACCCTGCGGCCACTCAGCTCATCCACCTCTAGGAGGGCTCAGCTAATCCATTCATGAATATATTCAGAGATAACATTTCTGAACATTGTGTCACAACGTTCATTGTATACATACATTTTTATTACCAATAAAGATATTGTTACAACGCACTGTTGCATTTCCATGTTAGAAAGAGGACGAACACTAGCTGACAAAAATTCAACAGGTACGTTATGATTAGTCTTCATCCTCGGCCCTTTTAACAAGCGGCCCCCATTGAAGGTATGAAGGAGAAACAGATTTGCACCCACACTTGTCCTACCCTAAAAGGCAAGGAGCCCACAGAATGCTGAAAAGATGTGCCAGGAGTTAGGAAAACTAAGGGTGGATCTACACCTGGGGGGGGGGGGACAGGACACACACACAATATAAATAACTCAGAAATTAAATTGTTATAACCAAAGGGGGAAGGAATCACTATGTAAAAATTGCATAGAATTTTTTTGCTCTCTGGCGCCATCTGGTGTTGCATGTTTATAACGCATTCAGAATATTGTTTTTTGACTAATGTAGCTGAGTCCTAAGAGGCAAGAAACTCAGATGAAAGAAATGTGCATGATAGGTAACAGGATGAGAAGGATGAACCTCAAGGAAGGGCTCCAGACTTTCCATCTTCACTTAAAGAGGATCTCAAGTTGGAAGCCGAGGAGCAATCTCTGCTTGAGAATCTGGAAAATCACGGCCAGTCAGAATATAAAGTGCTGGAGCACTGTACTGACTCAGTATAAAGCCATTTCATACTTATGCTTTCCCTTTGTTTCCCCCTTGTCTTTTAAAACACACACAATGTGGATGTAACTGAAGGCATATAAAATACAGTTTGTCTCAGCATCTCAATAGAGTGGCTTTGCACCCCACAATCCTCTCTAGCTTCTGGGTGAACTGACTGTCATGGCCTGAGAAAAGAGGCTCTTAGCATGCTGACTGAAAGCTCCTGTTGCTGCTTCCCTTTCTTTTTACTAGGTCAGGAACAGCCAGGTGTTTTTGGACTACAACTCCCAGGCAACGATGGCTGCGGCTGGTGAGGACTATAGTCCAACAATATGGAGGATACCATGTTGGCTAGCCCTGCACTAAGGGGCTGTATAGAAGGCCATTTATGAAAGGGGAAGGTGCAGGATGACTGGCTATCCAAACTTGTTGATGGACCTCTGTGTACTAGCTAGTTTTTATGGCAGTTCAGAAGTTTAACTTGGGTCAAATTAAGATTGCTCACAATTCATCATTATTCAGTGGCTTCAACTGAGGCAGAAAATGGACTACTACTACTACTACTACTAATTTTATTATTTATACCCCACCCATCTGGCTGGGCTTTCCCAGCCACTCTGGGCGGCTCCCCACAGAACCCTAAAAACAGAATAAAACACCAAACATTTAAAAGTCAGAGAGTTGTTTATCTGTTTGACATCTGATGGGAGGACGTTCCACAGGGTGGGCGCCACTACTGAGGAGGCCCTCTGCCTGGTTCCCTGTAATCTCACTTCTCGTAATGAGGGAACCGCCAGAAGGTCCTCAGCGCTGGACCTCAGTGTCCAGGCAGAACGGTGGGGGTGGAGACGCTCCTTCAGGTATACTGGGCCGAGGCCGTTTAGGGCTTTAAAGGTCAGCACCAACACTTTGAATTGTGCTCGGAAACTTACTGGGAGCCAGTGTAGGTCTTTGCCCGGCTGCAACAGAGAGAGACACTCCATCAGCTTGGGTTAGTAACCAGCTGCCTTTATTTCCTCCTCTTCTTGAGCTGCTTCCATTACAGGTGGTCATTATACAAAATGTCTGCCCTTAAGAACAGGTATATGAGTTTGCTTCTTCCTGCTTCCTAATCCCCCTTCCTTTTTACCTTTTGTGTCATGTTTTTTTAGACTGTCTTGCTGTTTCCTTATGTAAGAAGGACTCTGGGAGTCCTTTTGGTTTGAAGAGCAGATCAATATGCTTTAAGACAACAAAGACTGGCTTGCTGTCTTCCAAGCATTGTGAAAAAGACCTTGCTGTTAATGCCCTGGATCCGATGAATCAAAACAACAGTCTTCTCATTCTTGATCTTGTGGACCCATGGCATTACCATTAGCAAGGCAGAACAGGCCGAAGTGATTCATGCATCCTGTTCTTCCACTCTTGCTGTAATGAGTAAAGCAGAAACTCACCTCTGAAGGAACTTCCCTCCCACAAACTGGGAATCAGAAAATGAGAAGTTGAAATTAATAGCCTTGTATGACCCGTGGACACTTGCCATTTCCAAAGCTGAATTTGGAAGACTAGTGGGAGGAGTAGGGGAAAGGTCTGTGGTGTCCTATTTGACACTGCTGCATTGCAAAGAATTATATTTAAATTGTCCACCCAAATAGTTTTGCAGACCAGACAGAGATGAGCATGCAGCACTTCACCTTGTCTACCACCAGGTGGTGAGATCCAACACTACTACATTGCTGAAACATTGCCTTCTGGGAAATACACAGAACTTCCTTTTCCCATTGGGGATGGGTACATGCACAGCTCCAATTCTTTGCTTACTCTGAAAGCCAGGAATCAATTATACTGAGGCTGGAAATATCTAAAAAGAATTTGCCCCGAATGTATTCCACAAGGAAAGTTTTTTAGCTGATTTAGCAGCATGGCTCTAGTGTCAACTGAGAAATATGACTATTAGGGGAGGCTCTGTGATAAATGGAAAGAACCAGTTACTTAAAGGAGGATACATATGATTATAGTGGAGGAAATTGTAAATTCATGAGCACCCATGGGTACTATCTTACTTGGTAAAATTTATGTGAATATTGTGTTGTCCACAGGCAATGATAAGTGGCGTCTGAAAAGCTGACTTGCCATTCTGTCCAGTTTTCTTGTGCAAGGCTGTATTAATCTTGGTTACAGAAGGGTATTAATCCTCCTTATACGCTTCTCAGCAAAAACGAAGCGTGTCATGCACAACATGAATATGTGAAATAGATTGGCAGAAAATATGAGACCGGGTTGATGTAAACAAGGAAGAACATGTAAAAAATAATAATGAATAAAAACCCTCAGAACATCAAGAGTTATTGTGCCAAGATCAAAAGTTAAGCCAGCGAGTGAAATGAGTTTCCCCTCTCTTGGTTTGCAAATGTACAAGGAATAATAGTTTTATAAGCAGTAGCATCACTTTCTGCATAATATTCTAATGCAACACTCCTTCACGATTTAGCTCATTTCTCCGACAATTCCAAATATTCAATCTTTTCTTTTTTATCTGTATGCCCACAGACCTAACTCTGGGTAGACATCGGACTCTTGTCAGTCATCTTCCAGGACAGTAGTTTGTGATTTGTTTATTTAGACATCAGATCATCACAACTATGAGCAGTATGAAAAGTCACACAAGTTCACATCAATAGAATTTAACTCAGACCCAAATAAACTACACCATAAACAAACTTAAAACGCTGAATTTCTGGCTTTTCTGTGTGGCTTTGATTCTTGACAAGGCAAAGTCCTGGCAAAGTCCTTGACAAGGCAAAGTCCTGGTGCACTGGGCCCTAAAATAACTGCATAAAAATAAAAACATAAACACACTTTCTTGGGAGTGAATCCTATTGAACTCTGTGGGACTTACTTCTGAATAAACATGCATGCCATAGAGAAAAGTACTGTCAATCTCAGCTCAACTGAGGAAGATTGATTTCATACAGCCTTCTATGAAAATTTGTGCTGTTCTGAACCCCACATTCCACTTTGTGAAAAATTTCACACATACACATGGCAGGTGTCTGCCTCTTTCCTAGAGGAGAGGAGAACTTCAGTACAATTGTTGAATAAGAGTTTGTAACTTATCTTAAGGCTTAAGAGGCACCCCTCTTGGGGTGTGTGTGTGTATGTGTGTGTGTGTGTGTGTGTGTGTGTGTGTGTGTGTTTGCTTAAAGAAATTCTTGTGGGCTTCCTAGTAGCCCCTGGGAGGACGACAAAGAACAGGTGAGTGCCTGAGACTGGGGCTGTGTGCAAATCATACATTTAAAGCACATTTATGCTGCTTGGATTCCCCCAAAGAGTCCTGGGAACTGTAGCTTAACCCTTGCAGAACTATAATTCCCAGGACATTTGGTGGGAGTTCTTTAAATGTGCCTTAAATGAATGATGTGGAGGCAGTCAAGTGTACCCCCTTCCAAAAAAACTCAAATCCTCCAAAGCAGGTGAGATGGGGTCACTCTGATGGCTTCCCAGTGGGTGGGTTGCTCTTGCTTACCAGGAGGGGAAAGGTGAGATAGCATGGAGGTCACTGTGGTGCAAATGCACCAGAAGGAGCACCTGAATGGCTCTCCCAGTGCATTTGCATTGCACCAACTGCCTTGCCAGCTCTCCTTTCCCTGTGCAGACTGGTCCATTTGCCAGGAAGCTATCATAAGAACTCTCTCACCCACTTCTGCTGAAAGGTTCTTCTTCCTTTTACCATAAAAGCAACAACAAAAGCCTCAGGTAATCCTGTATTGAGAAAGTTCTAAGGAAGCCAAGGTGGAACTGGACTTCAGTGAAAGCTTCAAGAGCTCCCTTTGAAGGTTTACCATTATCGTCTAAGCCTGCTGCTGTGTATCCTTTCAGAAGCCGCCTCTTCACATATTACAACACAGTGTTTCTGCCTACCTGTTCTTTGGAGTCATCGCTACAGAGGCTCTCCATTTGACCCATGCCACATTACCTACAACATACAGGAAACCACAACAGCCTTTAAATTAAGGCTGTGTACACGCCATATCTTCAAAGCACATTTGAAGTACGCCCTCTCCTCCCCAAAAAAACCCCCCACAAAGTGGTTTGTAATGGGTTGCTGGGAATGTAGCTCTGTGAGGGGTGAATTATGATGGACAGAATTCTTTGAGGGAAAGGAAATGTTCTGGGTAATGTAGCCTTACTGAACCTTTTGCAAAATTTGCTTCTAATTCGCATTTGCTTGTATAAGTGGCAAAGCCGTAATATCCCTGTAGCAGATGTGCTTCACAGTCAGGGATTTCTGTCTCAAAAATTTGGATGACATTTGGCAGGAAAAAAATCTAATAGGTGCTTGATATATCGCTGGCAATACTTTCTTCCTTTGGGCCATTTTTAAAAACAAACTTTTATTAAAACAGCAAGAGAAAGAATCCCTGACATATGCTACATTAGACCAAGGCAAGAGGGTTGTGTATTGAGTTTCTAAAAGCGAGCCCTGATGATATCTGTGTGTTCAGTTAGAAGTGCCAGATTGTTTATCTCAAGCTTTTCATGCAGGGATGAGACTGCAATTACAGGAAATCTTGAATCTGGAAGCTTAAAGTCATAATGTGACTTCAGGAGCATTTATGTTCTTCCTTTTGATCATAAGTTTATCAATTTATGGTTCCCATACCAGTCCAAATCCATATCAAGGTCACTCAGGTAGCATAAACAGAATAGAGTGATCTCCCATTTTTTGATCCTCATTGGTTTCATTGTTTTGAGATTCAGTAGGTTGAACTGCTTGGAGAGAGAAATTTCAGTAATTACACTCCGGCCAAAATTGCAAGCCCATGAATCTTAAGGTATTGCAAGAAGTTTCATATCAAGTAATGGTAAAAGTTTAATAGGAAACAGAGCAGCTCATGCAACATTTTAATTTACGTTTTGTTTATTAGGACCTCAAAGAACAGAATGACAATAGGAAGTATATCTTAAAGAAATGTTGACCTTTTAAGTACAGTGGTACCTCGGGTTACATATGCCTCAGGTTACAGACGCTTCAGGTTACAGACTCCACTAACCCAGAAATAGTATCTCGGGTTAAGAACTTTGCTTCAGGATGAGAACAGAAATCGTGCGGCAACAGCAGAAGGCCCCATTAGCTAAAGTGGTGCTTCGGGTTAAGAACCGTTTCAGGTTAAGAACAGACCTCCAGAATGAATTAAGTTCTTAACCCGAGGTTAATGGGAGGCCCCATTAGCTAAAGTGGTACCTCAGGTTAAGAACTGTTTCAGGTTAAGAACGGACCTCCAGAACGAATTAAGTTCTGAACCTGAGGTAGCACTGTACAAACCTACTGACTTTGCTAAAGTGGTACCTCAGGTTAAGAACTGTTTCAGGTTAAGAACGGACCTCCAGAACGAATTAAGTTCTGAACCTGAGGTAGCACTGTACAAACCTACTGACTACATGTATAAAGCAAATTCTTCTTCCTCCTCCTCTTCTTTTTTTATAAAAATATTGAATACATACAATTCATTTGAGTACATCAACTGTCATGCAACATTCAACAAATGAGAGCCAAACTAGATGCAATGTTATTTATGCTTTTAGCCCTGAAACGCCTGCACACCCAGCTGGTGACGTGTGAGAGCTGGATGGGGAAAGTGGCATGAGGGTAGGAGAATACAAGACTTTGCTCTCATCGTGGTTTTGATCAGAAATGCCTCTTCAGCACCTGCCATTCACAATTGGGAAGACCACAAGACCACTGTCATCTGCACCACCGGAAGCTTTCCTTGTATTGTGGCTGCACCGGGAAATAGAAAGGCAAGACATCGAAGGTTGGGCAAACTAGGACAAAATTATTTAAATATTTAAATGCAAAACCAATCTGCATAGAGGAAGAAGGTGAAGGACCTAAATAATATCTGCAGCTATTTGCCTGTCCTCCCTCATTCCCTGAGTGGCTGAAAGAGCTCTTACTTCAGGTGCACCAGGCATGGGACTGTGAATACCCGACATGACTGGGATCATAGCAAGTGCCACGGGTCTCATTAGATCTGGGTCCTTGGCAGCAGTTATTTCGCTTCTCCAAACGTCCCGATATTCCAGGGACAGTCTTGGAATTACAGAAACCATCCCAGTTTATTACTTGACCCCAGAATGTCCTGGTTTTTCTTTTTCCTGCCCTTCATGTCTCAGAGAACAATTAAAAGGTGTGTCTGTATGGGCAAAAATGGGGTCCTGTTTATACTGAAAATTAAATATCTGCACCAAATGAAGGAAATGGTAAATCCCTTCCTATAATTTTAAAGAAAATGTAACTAATCCACTTAAAATTCTTAATTGCAATGCTTCAGCAGCCATCAATTTTTTAAGGAAACATGTGGAGTGTTTATTCCTTATGGTAATGTGTGCCTTCCACTGCAAGCCTTTACATATCTGCTTACATGATGTAAATGTTTGCGGGAGATCAAACATGATAGAAGCTTCCTGATGTAGAAGAAAATGTCCCTACATTGGTGCCCCGCAAGACAAACGCCTCGCAAGACGGAAAACCCGCTAGATGAAAGGGTTTTCCGTTTTGGAGGCGCTTCGCAAAACGAATTTCCCTATGGGCTTGCTTTGCAAGACGAAATGTCTTGCGAGTTCCTGCGGGTTTTTTCCCCCTTTCCCCCCTTTTCCTAAGCTGCTAAGCCGCTTATCAGCTGATCCGCTGATAAGCCACTTAACAGCTGATCCGCTAAAAGCTGCTAAACCGCTAATAGCGCTAATCCGCTAAGCTGTCAATGGGCTTGCTTCGCAAGACGAAAAAACCGCTATACGAAGAGCCTCATGGAACGGATTAATTTCGTCTTGCGAGGCACCACTGTATTTTCATCTGAGAAATGTTGGAGGGTGTGTTATTTAGGTTTCCCTAAAAGGTGGCATAAAGGACGTGGGTGGCACTGTGGTCTAAACTACAGAGCCTAGGACTTGCCGATTAGAAGGTCGGCGGTTCGAATCCCTGCAACGGGGTGAGCTCCCATTGTTCAGTCCCAGCTCCTGCTAACCTAGCAGTTCGAAAGCACGTCAAAGTGCAAGTAGATAAATAGGTACTGCCCTGGCGGGAGGGTAAACGGCATTTCCGTGCGCTGCTCTGGTTTCGGCAGAAGCTGCTTAGTCCTGCTGGCCACATGACCTGGAAGCTGTATGCCAGCTCCCTCAGCCAATAAAGGAAGATGAGCGCCACAACCCCAGAGTCATCCGCAACTGGACCTAACGGTTAGGGGTACCTTTACCTTTAAAAGATGGCATGTCAGGGCTAAAGCTGTGAATAGCATTGCCCCTAGTTTTTCCCTGAGACGAATCATAGAATAGAATCATATAATCTTAAAATTAGAAGGGACCCAAGGGTCATCTTCTCCAACCCCCTGCAATGCAAGAATCTCAGTTAAGCATCCATAACAGATGGCCTTCTAGCCTCTGCTTAAAAGAAAGAGAGGCTCAGTAAAGATAAAGTTGCTTTGAGACTCACATCTTCATTTTTAAGATTAACTCCAATCCTTGATAGCATCATATTTTTAATAATAATAATAATAATAATAATAATAATAATAATAAGTATTCTATTCTTAAGTGTTAACACTTAAAGTTTTGTAACATCTTATTGCATTAGCTAGTACAGTTTAGCTCCCCGCTACAGTCTTTTGTAGCAGAGAGGACAACTTTAAAAGTGATCTGAAATGAAAGATAAGATGAGGGCTAGCCAATATGATGTCATTTAGCTGTTGTGGACTACAACCCCCATCAGTGTCAGTCAGCCCTGCCAATGGCCAAGGTTGATGGGAGATGTAGTCCAGCAACATTTTGCAAGCACAACTTTGGCTGCTCCTGATTAGACAGACAGTCTCCTGTATGCAGAGCCCTCCATTTGAGAAGTTCAGCACATTAGGAATGCGTTTAAGGAACAGGTTTCCTAATGATAAGACGATTTTGCATATTTTTATCTCCTTCTTTTTTAAGGTATTATGGTAGCAGCGACTCCACTTGATTGGCATTTCACAGCATACTTTCAGGAAAACTGGCTGAAGATGCCCAGCACTGCCCCAGGAGTTTGAAGTTGATTAATCAGAGAGACTGCAGCTTGGTGAGTAAAGTCCACCTCTTGTCAGTCTGGTGACAGTCAGATTGAAGTTACTGACAGTTTGAAAGACACAGAGACCAAATTCCAGGAGGCAGTCATTTTAATTTCACACACCACTACGGTGTGTCAAGTAATGTCATTAATAAAACCATTCAAATCATTAGTGGCATATCTTAGAAAGAAAATAGTTTCCCCTCCTTTCCCTAAAAGTAAACTTCGGTGTGAAGTTGATACGTAAAATTAAGACAGTGCCATCAGTGGCATTCTAGAGCTGCCGGAGGGTTAGAAATGCGACTTCTCATTATCTTCACAATTTATTGAAAAAGAAGGGCTGATAGACTGTGTGACTTCAGCACCGCTAGCAGGATTCAGCTGCACACAGTTCTTCCTTCATTTTCTTTCTTTCTGTCTCTTTTGTCTTTAATAACCTTCCATGCAGAATAGCAGGCAAAATGTCTCAAGGATACACATTAATTAAAACTACACTTTATCCTTGGGGTTCTGGTAAAAAGAGAAGGTGGTGTGAACATTGCTAGATGGGTATATTGGAATGCTATGACCACCACCCGCCCCAAAATTAAGAACTTGGTTAACGGTTTCCTCCATGTTTCCCTTTGTTCTTTTCCTGATTCACTGACATTAAGTATTATGACATCAGACGACTGGCCAAATATGTCAACATTTGCTTGGTTTCAATATTTTGCCTGGCGGATTAGTCATATTATTTGCTTCATAATTAGCCATAGATGTCCAGGCCACTCAGCAGAAGAGTGTCTATAAATATCTCCTGGAGACCTGAGAGAGAAATTAAGAAAAGCAAGGAGTAATGGCAAAAGTGCCCAGTTATTAATATACAGTGCTGGAGCTGCGTCTGCAGCAATTGTTTTGTTGCCACTTCATGGTGGTATTCAGTAATAATCCTACCCAGAACAGACCCACTGCAATTAATAGGCACGGGCAACTTAGGTCCATTTATTTCAATGGGACTTCTGAGCATACGTGGCTTGACTACAGCCCTCAGTCAATGAGTGCTGGGGTTAATTCAGATAAATGTGGGCAATGGTATGCTGAAAACACCTTAAAAATATGATGTGAGCATGTCTTGTGGTGTCTTCTTTCTGGTCAGATGTACTTTCCCACAAGAGGTGCACTTAGGAGCTTGATTGCAGAAGTACCGACTGCCTTGCAACCAAAATGAGTTGGAGATGGGATAGAGTCACAGCCCTTACTTTCAGAACATTTTGGGTCAATGCAGTGAAGCCCAGAGGCTAGTGTGACTTTGACTTGAAAAGGTTTCCCTCACTCACACACAATAATAACACAGAACAGCACACAGACAACTTGAAATGCAAAGATCAGATCATCAGAGATTTGGTTTCGGATTCAGGTTAGTCTTCCTTGTAGGGCGTGACCCCATACATGGTGTCCACCAACTGGTGGAACAGTAAAAAGGACAAGGGAATATAGGAATATAATAATAATAATAATAATAATAATAATAATAATAATAATAATAATAATAATTTATTTTCACCAGCCACTCTGGGCGGCTCCCAACAGAATTATTAAAAACATTATAAAACATCAGACATCAAAAACTTCCCTAAACAGCCTTCAGATGTCTTCTAAAAGTCAGATAGTTGTTTATTTCCTTGACATCTGATGGGAGGGAGTTTCACAAGGTGGGTGCCACTACCGAGAAGGCCCTCAGCCTGGTTCGCTGTAACCTCACTTCTTGCAATGAGGGAACCGCCAGAAGGCCCTCAGAGCTAGACCTCAGTGTCCAGGCAGAATAATGGGATGGAGACGCTCCTTCAAGGATGGACTGGACTACCACGACTCAATCATCAGATCTATACTCACCAAAAGGCATTTGACCTTGAAGAATGGAACCCAAATTAGGTTCTTGCTGCCCATTATTTGGTTTCAGTCACCTGCCACCGAACTAGAGGAGAAGGCAACTCCATTTCTAACATCAGATTGTTGGGGAAAATATCAAGGTGTCCCCAGTTCCCCAAGTGGCTCGACTGGATGACCCAATCAATATCAGACACTAATCAGACTAATTAACAGTCATTTATTTAGCATTGCAATGTGATGCAAAATGATGCAACATGACCTCCCCGCCCCCTTGTCAGAGAGGGAAGTTGTGCAGTGTTGTCTGCATGTAAAGAAAAACCTAGGTTTACAATAGATTGAAGGGTAGATTGAATATTTTGAGGGTGGAACGAAAGTTGCATTTATTAATGCGCACTTTCATTTGATATGGTAACTTTCAACAACTGAACATTCAGTAGATATTTGTTAACTTTTTAAACTGGCTTGGTGTTGTTGTTTTTTTTTGGGGGGGTGACTGCCCTAAAGCAGACATTACCTTAGCACCACACAAAGCCAAGAATGTTGACCCAGCGTGTGACAAAGGTGAATGCTGTGCTAGAGATCTTTAGAGAAGGAATTTAAAATAAAGCTGGCATTATCAAAATGCCATTATACAGTACAACTGCACTTGGAATACCATGTATAATTCTGGTTGCCTCATCTCAAAAAGGCTATTTCATAGATAGAAAAAAGTTCAGAAGAGTACAACCAAAATGATGAAGTATCTGGAGCAAGTCTCCTATAAAGAAATGTTACAAAAAATGCAAGTAAGAGGGAACAAGACAATTTTAATATTTGCAAATCAGGCTATTATGCCAGACTATTGTGCAGAAAGAGGGGGCCATATTTTTCTGCTACCTTGCTGTGCTTGTGTCCTCTAGTGAAGGTGAGAAATCAATGTCCATAAATAGATGCTATTTGCATACTAAAACGAATCAGTGCTACAAATGATAATATGACCCTATATTTAGATATGCATACCAAATCCCCCAAAACCCTTGTTTGAAAAGAAAGAAGGGCTTTTGGCTTCAAACCTTAAATTTTTGCTCCATGAATGGAAGAGATATGCATTCACAGGAGAGTGAGTTCTGCTCATGGAAGGACAACTTATATAAATTCAGCTCCCCTCCCGTGATTAGAAGCTCCTGCCATTCGCAAAATAAAGGTTTAGGGCTCAAGCAAATATCTGACCTTGCATGACTATAGCAATTTCATGAGGTATCATGGATACTCACAAGAAATCCTCTTAAAATCCTTTTCTTATTCAAATCTAATCTTCAATATGTCCAAGAACTAGGCTTCAAACATGGCTGCCAAACTTGCCTCCCCCTATTGACATTTGCAAGTGTGTATCATCTCACACCTCCATTCCAAATGTTGAATAGTTATCCTGCTGGGTTTTTTTTTTAGGTGATGTGACCTACACAAACATTTCTCACCACCTACAGTTGCTTTACCAAATCATTGCCTATCATTTTCCGAAGTTACATAAACTGCTAGAGATGCAGCAGGAAAAAGACCAAAAAACAGAAGTCCTGTAAGGCCAAGCCAGCAAATGTAATGGCTGTGATGAAAGGGTGATCGAAAGGCTATGCTGAAACACAAAGAGACCTAGTGAAAGTACAAAGAAACAAAACGACGCACTCTAGAAATGCAACATGTAAAAAAATCCACTACCTATTGAAAGATAAACATTAAGAAATGTAACTAAGCACAGGATCCAGATCATGCTTTTTTCTCACAGTTGATTAATGTGGTATACATTTTCTCCAAAGGAAAATGAAAAGGTCATTGTATGGTTTTTAAACTTGCTCAATTTTAGGCTCTTTTTGGCCATTCGATAGGGTTTTGCTTATTGGAATAAGAATGCTTAAAAAAAAAAGAAAACAAACAAATGCTCAGAACATTGAAATATTGCAGTTTTGACCTTTCAAAATATTTCATGAATTATATTTTCTCTTTTCGTTCTGCTTTTAATTGAGCAATTATATTAGCTGGTGCCATTTAAGGAAGAGAAACACCCCACTGCCTTTTTTACATCACCTGGGATTATTCCCCAGGAGCAGTACTGTCTCTAATCATTATAAAATGCAGGCACAAAAATCTTCTTAGAGTATAACTTTTTATAATTTACTGTTTAATATTTTGAAGTCTTTTTTCACCCATTCTGTGAATCTTGCTTCCATCCCATCCCTAATATCTCTTTGCGGTCCCTGTTGATATTGGCCAGTGTTTGTACATTTCTTTATCTACAAATATCTTGTAATGTGTTAGTTGGTGACTAATCCCTGCTCAAGTATTCCCCATGCCTTGCCAGTTAAATGTGATCCATACTCAACATTTATAATTTATTTGTATTCCTTCCTTTATTAAAAAAAGTTACAAAAAAAGCAAATGGCTGCCAGGGTAATTCAAATCCATGCTAACACAGTTTTAAAAGAATATCAGGTTATTTATGCCACAAAAAGAAAACTTACACAGTGGAACATCGGTTTTTGAATGTAATCCATTCAGGAAGACCATTCGATTTCCAAAATGTTTGAAAACCGAAAACTGAAAGTGGAAGCTTCAATACAATAGGGAAACTCGAAACGGAAGCCGCGTGGCAAAAATTATTCAAAAACTGAAGCATTTCCAGGGTTTTGGCATCCTCAAGCCGAAAATTGCGTCAACAGAGACGTTCGACAACCGAGGTTCCACGGTACCAACACCAAAATACTTGTTAATCAACCTCAGCAATCTATTCCACAGCCATAATATACAAACCCATTTGGTGGCACCCTCATCTGGTTTATCTGTCTACACTATCTATAATTTGTCCTTCACAAAACCCAAACATTAATCTTTGCAAAGATTACCTAGAGACTTTTTACAGCACTTATGTATGATCTCAGGAGATGGACAGCTAGGTGACTGCACCACCTGTCAAATTGGTCTGACCTAGAATGTGCCTAATTCAGCATCACTGCAGGGGATTCTGGGTAATAAAAATGTCAGCACCATTGGCTGGGCCAGCATCAATGGTTAGTTATGCCTTGGTGTCCAATCAGCTGCCTGACAATGGCTGGTACAGATGCTAGGCTTGGATGAGAGCCAGCAAACTGAAACTCAATCCAGGTCAGACTGAGGCACTGTTAGAGGTTGGTTCCCTAGACCAGATGGGTGGGAGATCGCCTGCTCTTGATGGGGTTATGTTTCCTCTGAAGGAGCAGATTCGTAGCTTGGGGGTACTCCTGGATCCTTTGCTGTTGCTCAAGGCTCAGGTGGCCTCAGTGGCCCGGAGTGCCTTCCATCAGCTTTGACTGATATCCCAGCCATGCCTCTATCTGGACAGGGATAGTCTAACTACTGTCATCTATGCTCTGGTAACCTCAAGGTTAGATTACTGCAATGCGTTATACATTGGGCTGTCTCTGAGAGGCCGCAGAATTCAGTGGCCAGGTTGCTCACCGGAGCAAGACAGTTTGAGCATATTACACTGATCCTGGCATGACAGCACTGGCTGCCAATTAGTTTCTGGGCACAATTAAAAGTGCTGGTTTTGACCTATAAAGCCTTAAATGGCTCAGGACCACAATACCTCAAAGACTGTCTCTTTCCATATAAACCTACCCGGACCCTGAGATCATCTTCTGAGGCCCTTCTTCATGTGCCTCCTCCTTGTGAGGTCCAGAGGGTGGCAATATGAGAATGGCCCTTCTCTGCAGTGGCTCCCTGTCTGTGGAATGCCCTCCCCAGCGAAGTTCACTTGGTGCCTTCATGTAGGCACCTTGAGTCTAACCAAACTGCGGGAGGCAGTGGAAGACAGGAGTGCCTGGCGTGCTCTGGTCCATGGGGTTACAAAGAGTCAGACACTACTAAATGACCAAACAACAACAACAACAACAACAAGGTAGTAGACAAAAACGTTCCTTTTCAACCAGGCCTTTGGTTGATTTGATTGACATCCTATGCCCTTTTAAAATGTGTGTGGTTCTTTTTTTTGCCAGGGATGTGTGTGTTATTGGGTTGTTGTTGTTGTTTTTATTTTGATTATGGATTTTGCGGTTTTATATTTTGATTTTACTCCGTAAACCGCCCTGAGACTTGCAGGTATAGGGCGGTATATTAATAATGATGATGATGATGATGATGATGATGATGACAACAGGGAATTCTCCATGGGGCTCAATTAAGTCATTCTAACTTCCCCACTCTTATTCCTGCACACAGTGCTCTTAAATTCAGTGACTTATTTGGATAGCACCAGCAATGTTGGTATTTCTTTAGTGAGGTCTGTTTGACAGAAGGCTCTTATGTACAGCCTGCCCATACCCAATGCCCATGCTGGTTCTTAGGACAGTAATTCATTCATTGAATTTATCACCCGACCTTCCTCCTGAAGGAGGCAATAGGCTTCCACTGACATTAAAAGAGTCTCATTGCAGCAGAATTAAAGCACTGTGGGTTATTCCTTCCCACATGAACAAGTTTCTGTATGTAGCTCTGTGGCTGTGGGAAGAGATACTGTAGATCATGCCACTGTTTCCACTGATGTTTTGAAACCCAGATTTATTGTTGAAAAAACACAAAACACAAGCACCACCTGAAGGGAGATATGTTAATTACTATTATTACTGGACAAGATTCAGTAAAGGTTAAACATATTCAAGTCCCATTTTAATGGGAGAGTTAAGCACATGCTTAACATCTCTTCCATTAACATAAATGACACTCAAGGGTGCTTAGCCATGGTTGGGTTGTGCCCAATATGATGAACTCATCTGTAGTTCAACAATATTTAGTTTTCTGGTTGCTATTTGTAGCTAAGCAGAATTTTGAGCCCACACAGTACATCCTTGAACTGTCTTAATTAACACTTGAGATTTGCAGTGATTACAGAAATAAAGAGAACAACAGACTCTGCTCTTGTTTCCCAATTAGTGTAACTGCTGTTCCTCAGAAAAAACTGTAACCAAGATGAATTGTCTTTCAGGGATTCAAAGAAGCTTGAACCTGTCACAGCTCTCAAAGTTAATATAATGTATGTTGTCTTTAATTAGCTGGAAAGTCTTAATTTTCCATCTTTTGTGGAACCTATGCTAAGAGTTCCTTGACTGTCGTTCAGTTAATGTTCTTTAAAGAGCCAGATACAACATATTGTGTGTTGAACTTATTCGTATGTGACATTATTAGTCAATTATTTACAAAACCAACTTGTTTAACGTCAGCGTTAAGGCTATCTCATTTTGGCTCAGGTTCCACAAAGCCTGGAAATAAGAAGCTATGGCCAATGCCTTAACAGACATGCTCCCTATGAGCGATGATGTTGCGCGATGTCACAAATTGTGCCTGCTTACAACTTACCATCCATACACCCACTCTTCTCCTAAATGTTTCAGATACAAACCTAGACGGGGAAGACGGGATGACTGGAACCAGGAAGATGTTGCCACTAAGCAAGCAGTAATTGAGACATATAATTTAAGACATAAAGAGGACGTCCTGGAAGTCTGTATGACAACCCTCTGCACACCACTAAGACTGTCCCTTCATCTGTTGACCCCTGTGGGGAGGCAGCTCTGTGAAGGTGACCGGAAATTCATACCAGGCAAAGCACATGTGAGGGATTTGCCATCCCTTGCCTTTATTTTGTTACTTCCATGTCAGTGACTAATGGTCAGCAAAATCCCACATGTTCATTCATATAAGTGGAGGACATTTCCCTGATGTTCCTTTGAACAATGATGTTCTTCGGTCCCAATGGTGACCCAGCAAACTCTGCTAAGCAAAGCCCCTAGAAAGAAATTCACTCTGAAGCCTGAGTGTGCTGCATCCATTAAATCAGAAATGCTACCCGAGCATCATTTTGCAGTGTGATTTCTGATGCCTTAGACAATGCGATAAGTGCTTTTTTTGTGTGAAGGAATCCTTGAAGCATGTGCAGTATTGCTCCCTTGGCTTGCCAGCATGAATGTGCCCTGAAGTTTTGGCTAGGCTCACGGTGGCTTCACCCAGTGTCAGCTCTGCCCTGCTTACCTGAACTCAACATTTGCAAAGTGGGGAGACCAGAGCTCAGAACTAGGCTCCTTGGGAGACTGCCTTATTCTACCTGCAGGAGAGCAGATTCTTCAAGTTCCAAAGATATATATAGCTCCACAGTTACCCTGAGCAGAGCTTATCAGGGTGCCTATCACTTTACAGTGGTACAGTGTCCCTGTTAAGATGTGACAGGTGCCCACTAACTGCATTTTCCAGAAACAACCGAAGACATTTTTGTTTCAGCAAGCTTTCCTAGCTGGTTGAGTAAATCTCTGCCATAGAGGTCCACTTCATACTGTTCTTAACTTTGTCTTCTGTCAATTTTTGTGTGCTGTTTTTAACTGTTCTTTAGTTCTTATCCTTGTGTGTTATATTTCGACTTGGGACAGATTTGGAAGGTGACTGATAAATAACAACAATTGCATGTCGAGGTCCCCAAGCCACCCCCCAAATAAATCACAATTCACACAGAATTTTTGTTTAAGGTTTTTGGCATAATTGTGGCCACAACTTTATTAAAATACATAAATGTGAGTGGTTGCTTAGGCATTGGTTATGACTATCTGTCCCCGCCCAGGGACAGAACTGACCTCCAGATTCCAGCGAAAGCCAGTAAGGGAAAACATTTTATGGGGAGTAAATGGAGCCGGGCACCAGACCCTCACCTCTCCCCGCATGCTCCCAGGGTCTTGTGCGGCCCAAGCCCCACGCCAGGGATTCAGATGAAAGCATGGCGAGCCCCTGGATTCCTTTAATGGGATTCCCTTGCAGCAGCTGCATTGGAGGGGCAGGCACTGCCAACCACATCCCCTCCACCAACCAAAAAATTAACCAATGCCTAACCGCAACCTTACAAGTTGTGACAATTTGCTACGCAGTAGGCAAAAACCAAATGGCACCAGCCAATCTGCCAAATGGACAAAATTCCTACCAGGCCCCTGACCCTAAAGCAGAAGACCCCTAGACAGGCATAGCAAGATCAAATGCAAAAGCCCTAAATTAGGGAGGGCGGGTGGGTGACCCAGTGCACGCAGCGAAAGAGAACGCTCAATGCTGCATACTCAGTATATAAAACCCTTGGTCCATCCCACAAATTGGCAACATTAAAATTTCCCCAGTAACTCAAACAGCTCAATCACTGCTATGGCCATCTATACAATCCAGCCCAGCAACAGAGGGGTGGCCTGTCAGACCCCACCGCAACACATGCTCTTCATGAAGGAGAGCATGCTTAATCAATAAACAACAAAGTCAATAATATTATTGTCTCCCAGGAAGTGTTTTGTGATCATTCCCTGGCTCCTGGATCCAGTCCCCATGAACTGCAGAGGCTCCGCACTGCATCTTGAACAAAGCAAAAGTTTCTGACATCTACCCAAACCTGAAGTGCCTTTTCCTGCCCAGCACCATCTCTTTGATTCCCCCTTTCCTGTGGGGTACATTATAAAAAAGCACCCCCAGGTGCCTTCTAACATACCGTACTGTTTATATGCCATAATATAGTTCCAACCCACCTGCCTATGGAATCAAACTGCTATCTTAAATTACTCCTGAGGCCCATGTGCATGAAGGCAGATTCAAAGGAAATTGTTACAGCCTCAGTCCAGAGGTTCTAAATGCAGGTGAGCATTTAAAATGTTTAGGGGTGTGTATATTGGGTGTTTCTCAGAAGCAGCCCTTCCATCAGGCCAATAAGCATTTCTTTTCTCCCTTCTCTTCTAATGTGCACAAGTTACTTCTAGAAGCAGGACTTTATTTTGTTTTTTCTGGGCTGCTGGCAGTGTGACTCAACCAAGCCTGTTTAAACAGCAAGGTCTTGACAGAATAGCAGGCCTGGAAAATGCGATGCTTTGGTTCAGGAGACATAACACCCAAAATGTCGACTGTACGCCATGTCATCTACCTTCAGTTACATTCAATCCCTGTCAAAGAGACTTTTAAAGTAAAGCTTTATCACTCTGAAACTCCACATGTCCTCAAGCTTATCTTGCAAAACAACAGCATCAGCGCTATTGACTGGGCATGAATCTGAATGTAGATTTATGGTAACCACTGGAGATAAATTACAACAGGGGATGTGTTTGAGCAGCTTGACAGTATCAACATTGCATGTGTTTGCATTTGGGAGAATGGAATCTTTGCCTGAGAGCTGTACGTCCCCCAACCTCTTGGATTCTGTTATTTACTTAACAAGCACCATCGAGTCCAGATCTCCCACAAAGGACAAAACGTCATCACACCTTTCACAAAAGGTGGCTCAGCTCTTGGTTTTCTTCTTACTGCACACAGATGCTCAAACCCATGGACCTTTGCCATGACGGTGTCCTTTTTGTGGAAGCCCAACAGACCAGATTTTGACTGAGATTTGGGTGGGTGGGAGAGAGAGAGAGAGAGAGAGAGAGAGAGAGAGAGAGAGAACCCTAGGGAGAAAAACACTTCACATGTACACTTTATATTTTGATCCCCCAGCCAGCCAGTACTTGGAATGTTGTCATGGCAGAAGTGGCTCCCTATTTGGAGAAAGTGTATATCTATCATGGGATGGGCTACTGTTACTTACATGGAGAGGGGTGAGGTTGTGTAGAGGTTGGTGCAGTGCAAATGTATTGACAGGAGTATTGGATTGGCTGCATAGGTGTGTTTGCACCATGCCAACCTCTCTGCTACCACACCCTTCCCCTCTAGGTCTGCAACAGTGACCTGCCTGCCAGAAAGCTCCAACCACCTGATGAACCACTGGGGGGGGGGGTAAGAACAGGAGGCAAAGAAAGAGAGTGCAGCCCCAGTCAGCAAGACCAATGGCCAGGAATGGTGGAAGTTGTAGCCCCAAACCTCAGCTTCCCCATCCTTGTCCTCCAGCTACTGTAAAAGAAGGTATGATTGCTCAGTATGGTCTGGAAAAAAGCCTCTTTCCCTTCAAGGAACCTGCTTTGCATAAAAATATGGGCATTCTCCTTTCAGTCACTTATGAATTCTGAGTAACTCATAAGAAAATGAAACAGTAGTGCCTTGTGAAAGGGGCGTTGAAAAATGCTTTGACTTTTAGAGGCATGTTAGGAGCCTTTTCATTTTGGCTGCTCCTGCCAGACGCTTTTCATCTATTTTAACTTTATAAAAATGTACAGTTGCTAAGTGCCAAATTGCTAGGTTCTCTCCCTGCTAGGCAGCAGCTGCTCAGTTCGCTCTTCAGAAATCCTCCTTTCCAGGTGACATTGGGAGTCTAGCAGGAGACTTCATTATTGATGAAATCAGTTGGTGGACTATTGTTGGAGGAGAGCCAAGGTAAGAGACAGGCGGCACAGATAAAGCAGGAGGGAGGCAGGGATAATGGGCTATAGAAACAGCTTCTGAAGATTCTTTTTATGGTTCTTCATCTATGGTTCGTTCTTCTTACCTGCATTAAGACACAATAGTGGCAGATCCATGTCTCCAAATGATGGTTGAAATTGTACAACTGTTCACTACCCAACAGCTGTAAAAAGGGGGTGGTGGTGCTTGAATTATGTGTGAGGAAAAGGCAGGTGGCTCTTTAATGAACTCCACAGGTCCTGTCCCTGACTCCTTCCAATTTTAAACAGAGTGATACCATAGTCGATTAAAAAACAAAACCTAAGGGGGCCATCACAAAAGGTAAAGCAGGCAACAAGGCACCCTATGACCATTATGAAATTCAAATAGAGAACATCAGTGAGTTTGGGTACAGCATATGAGTAAATAAAGCAAAATCTAGACTGCATTTCTCAGCCAGGCAACATAGTAAGCGAGCAAGAGCAGTGCTGGATTTACGTATAAGCTTAACAAACTATAGCTTAGGGCCCCAAAAGAAATTTAAAGGGGAAAAAATCTGGATGTACATTTCCAAAATACAAGATAAAAAAACAAACAAAATAAAACCTACATACAGCAACAGTGTTTTGTGTTCTCTAGGCCCTATTTGTTATGTGCAAATGGCTTTAGATACCTATTAGGTCCATAAATTACCATATAGCATATATTCAACACAAAAAACAGTGACAATTTGTTGTTGACAAAGGACAGCTAGACATATAATGGGCCTCATTACCTTCAGTAGCTTAAGGCCTCATCAAACCTAAATCCGGCCCTGAGCAAGAGATATACTGGAGAGATCCACGCAGGGGGAGACTTTAGGTCCCTTGAATAGAAGAAGTGGAGTCATATATTGAACACCAGAACCTTCTAATACAGTGCGTATATTAGGAGAGAAGCATACACATTTTCAAGTGGACTTTTTTTTAAAAGAACAATTCACAAAATGAGAGAAACTGAAATGGAGAGATCCACTATACCTAAAACTAATCTGTTGCAGGATCTTGGAATAACCGCTGCTCATCCGATGGCTCATACCAGCCAACAACAAATGGTTCTGTTCATCCCTAATGCTGCTCAAAATGTGAAGCAAAGCAGAAGAGAAAGGGTCCCACATCACCCTTGTAGACAGAGTCACAGCTGTATATGTGTCGGATTTTGTGTATAGTGGTACCTCAGGTTAAGTACTTAATTTGTTCCAGAGGTCCGTTCTTAACCTGAAACTGTTCTTAACCTGAAGCACCACTTTAACTAATGGGGCCTCCTGCTGCTGCCGCGCCACCGGAGCACGATTTCTGTTCTCATCCTGAAGCAAAGTTCTTAACTTGAGGTAATATTTCTGGGTTAGCGGAGTCTGTAACCTGAAGTGTATGTAACCTGAAGCGTATGTAACCCAAGGTACCACTGTACATCTTTAGGTCGTGGAGAGCAGTGGCAAAACATGTGGTCCAATCTCCCTCCCCATGTATGTCAATTGTGAAGAGGGTGATAACTGATACACAGAACTGCCAACACTGGCAAGTTAGTAGGGGTGAATTTCTGCAATGTTTATGCAGTAATGACATTAAGTTCTGCTGAGTGATGACTTGTAGGTGTGAAACAGCTGTCAAGCTCAGCCACAAGACCTCGTGTTTAAATACGATTCAGCCCTCGGCAGGCCTATTTTAGTAGTGCTTTATATGCAATGATTTCAAGTAAGTAAGAACAGTGCTTTTTTCTCTAAAAAAAAGAAAGAAAAATGTTTAGGGGTACTTTCATTTTGACTCTGAAAAATCACCATTTTATAGTTCAAATCGGGGAAAATAAATACAGTAAATGGACAAAAGTACAAAGATTTTTTAAAAAAATGTTTAGGGGTATACTTACCCCTGCATCCCCCCAGAAAAAAGCACTGAGTAAGACCTTTGATACTTACTAACAATTTCAATGCAAATGTGTTCCCATGCTAGATATACTATATTTGGTGGCCCCAATTCACTATGGACTGATACTACCTGTGACAATTACTATGGTTGCTAACCACCCATTGTTTTAAAGGTCCAAACAACATCTAAGCAGCATTCCCATGTTGGCTTGCATTGCATCTGTGGGATAACCAGCCTCATATAACCAACATGTTTAAGTCTAATTAATGCATGAAGGAGTTAATACCATAGAGTAAGCTGTCCTGCCAGGCTTAGCTATGACTGCTTCCTTTACCTTGGGAGGATATGGGTAATCAAGCCTATTGTTCAACCTCCAGTCTATCCGAGAAGCTCAGTGTGTGAAGAGGTTTGAGCTGGTTGCTCCAGCTTAGACCGCATGGCTCTCACAAGCCACTTTAGGAACTCTCACCACTTTGTAGTTAAGCTAAATTCTCCTGCCTGTTTTCTGAAGCACATGAACCTGAACTTTGAAGTTGTGTAATTCAAATGCTCTCACACCACTATGTGAAGATTAGTTGGTCCTAACAGAGATTTTATCTTACTATTCCTTTGTGATGGACCAACATGGTTTCCTTTGGGAGGAAGGCCAGGAGATAAATTCAGTCAGTCAATAAGTGGTTATGTTTGGGATAATCATTTTATTAAATTGTACCTGCTAGAAAACTGGTATGTTTTCTATTTGATAAAAAGGTTTCATTATTTCAGTTTGTACCATTCATAATGAAAAAATCACAATTGTCTTACATGAGGCATAATTAAATGCCATTTTTGTCCCTGGTTCCTAATTGGATGAAATTCTATTATCCTTGACAGGAAACATTTACAAGTAGCCTTTACAGGCCTTGAAACTGCACTGTACTGGGCCTGCTTCATAGGAGTCCACCATTATACATACTTTTTAAATACATTATTCCGATATAAAGAATAATTTAAAATATATGGTGGCCCCCAATTCAAATGCATGCTGCGCCGGCTGGCTATATTAAGGAGAAGAAAGCAGTTTAGCTGTGATGGAACAAGGTGGCTCAAAATGGAAAAATCTTATGTGCCTTCTGAAAATTATTTTCTTTCTTTTTTAAAAAACCGAGCTGAGATAAATAATGCCCTCTGCTGGTGTCTCAACTTTATTTTCATAAGAATGCAACTGTGTTGACAGTAGTGAAGACATTTGTATGACTAATAGCTGGAAGAAGCTGCTTGGTCACTGATTTTTATGGCTATTAACTACTAGTATACCCACCTGTTTGGAAGCAGGCTGGAGAAAAACAACTTGGCGCTTTGAGTGTAGCCAGCACAGGAATCAGAAGCTTGAGACTTCAGCTAGCTGAGGCATCAGGTGGCACTAGGGGGTAGAAGACTACTTAGATTATCATCTGAGTGACCAGTGTGAAGCAGTGGTGCCACATCATCACTCTGCCCAACAGCAGAGTCATTGAGGTTTATTGGAACAACGCAGCAGGCAGACAACAGGGCGGCTGGGACTGCATGAGGGTGGTACCAGATTGCCAGTGCAGCCACACAGTCCCAAACTTGCCACCATTTTGTCCTGTCCTCCCCCTCTCTTGGAAAGTGGCAGCAGCTCCAATGCTGGGAGTGTGGTGGCACGACACTGCCCTTCTGCATTGGCCATGCCCACCCATACTATGAGACAAGACAGGTAGTATTTTTCCACTTTTCACATACTGAAGACGCCTGATTAACAAGAATGCTCTTTTCAGATTTTTATTCCATTTATTCCTTTAAAAAAAGGAATAAATAGCACATTTCTCTGGATATTATGTGAATTGTTCCCTGTAACATTAAAGCAGGCAGTCAAGTGGTCTTTATTACTGTTCTTTAAAGTGTGTAATTTAACAGCGGTTTGTGTTCAGCGGGATGCAACTCAGAGCTCATTTTCGACTCCAAATAGTGTGATAATGAAAGTTCTTCCTTGGCCTTTCCTGAATAATTTGAAAGATTCATTCATGAACTAAAAGCTAGCAAACCTAAAAGGAAATGTCTCTGTTTGTAGATGACAAACAAAAACAAAGGGGATTTGAAACGGTTTTTCCAAGTAAAGAAATGCCATTTTGCAATTCCAGGGGCAGCTGTGTAGAAAAATGAGACAAACAGTAATTGGCAGTAGATGTAGCAGACACCTTTCTGCTATTCAGGAGAAGTGAAATGATTGACAATAGATTCAATTTACGAACATAAGCTTGGGAAAAATGTGATAATTTGGTAATTAAATGTGAAACAATAGCATAATCCCAAGAGCTGGGCAGAGTATAATGTTATCACAATTCGAGTAAAATCATTTAGACTGACACATTACAATGCAGTAAAAGTAGACTGTGCTTCTGTCCAAGCATAAATCAAATAGCAAATGCACTGAAATGAAAAGCTCCTCTTTCTTTCACTTTTAGGACCAGAGTGCCCTGATACAAACCCTTCAGAAGTCATTGGGATTCTTTTGACAGATTTGAAATCAAACACAATTATATAGATTTATGAAGAAAAGACCTAAACATGCCAGCAATGTTTTCGTGCCTGCCAGTTCCAGGAATTCTTTGCTTGCTGACTTGTTTTCAAAGAAACACCATTTTAAAATGTACAGTAGCAACTGGAAATGGAAGGTGCCGTGTGAAAAAGAAAGTCAGAAGAGTCAGGCTGTGTTAAAGCAGAGACCCATCTCATCCAACACCCTGTTTCTCCCAGTGGCCAGCCAGGTGCTTATGGAAAGCCCAAAACAGGGAGGAGGGCCATAGCACTCTCTCGCTATTTTTCTCCAGCAAAGCGTGTTCTTCTTCATGGAGAGTACATGTTGCAGTGGGGTCTAGCAAGACACCCCCTCTTGGTTGCTGGGCTGGACCGTTTGGATGGCCATGACTGTGATGGGGCCAATTTGGGTTGCTGGGGAGATTTTGATGTTACAGTTTAGAGGGTTGGCCCGAAGGTTATACATTCTTGGCACACAGCTTGCTACAGTCTCTTTTGCTGCGTGCAACGGATCGCCCGCCCACCCTTCCTAATTTAGGACTGTTGCGTTTGACCTTGCTATGCCTGTCATGGGGTCGTCTGCTTTTGGGGCAGGGGCCTGGTAGAAATTCTGTCCATTTGGCAGATTGGCTGGTGCCATTTGGTTTTTGCCTACTGCTAGCAAATCGTCACAACTTGTAAGGTTGCGGTTAGCCATTGTTTAAAATTTGGTTGGTGGAGGGGTAAGGGCTGGCTGTGCCTGCCCCTCCAATGCTGCTGCTGCAAGGGAATTCCATTAAAGGACTCCAGGGGTTTGCCATACATTTGTCCGTATCCCCAGCAAGGGGCTAGGGCCGTGCAAGCCCCTGGGAGCATGCGGGGAGGGGTGACAGTATGGTGCCCAGCCCCATTCTCTCCCCAATATTGTTTTCCCTTACTGGAATCCGGAAGTCAGTTCTGTCCCGGGGTGGGGGCAGATAGTCATAACCAATGCCAACCACTCACATTATGTATTTTAATAAAGTTGTGGCCAAAATTATGCCAAAAACCTTAAACAAAAATGTTGTGTGACTTGTGATTCATTTAGGGGGGTGGCTTGGGGACCTCGACACACAACTGGTATTCAGAGGGATGCTGTTTCTGTAGCTGCCATGATTAGGAGCTCTTGAAAGTCCTATGCTACCTGATTTTGTCCAACACCTTCTAAAGCTAGAGAATGGGCACTCACCCTCCTCAGGTGGGCAGTAGTTGCAGACCTTCACCCTATCCACTGACCCCAGCAGCAGAAGCCCATGTGTTTGCCAGCCATTAGGGGAACACCAGCTGGCAGAAGTACTGTGCGGGAATCCCCATAGAAGTCTCTGTCCAGAAGCCAAGTGTGGGGCAGGCAGGCCATAGAGCTTTCAGCAGAGGCCTTAAGACAGCCATCTCAGTTGATCAGTGTCTTGGGGGAAGCCTCATTCTGATCCTGATGTGGTTTCAGACCTCCGGCAGGAGGCTGAAATGGCTATATGCCCAATTCCTGAACCAACATTCCACCTGCACCTGCCATTAATAAAGCTGTGGCCTTTTTGAATCCAGTTCATTGTCTGCTTGAGTTTGTTCTATCATACCTCTTAGTATGGGATGCGGGTGGTGCTGTGGGTTAAACCACAGAGCCTAGGACTTGCCGATCAGAAGGTTGATGGCTCGAATCCCCACGGCGGGGTGAGCTCCCAATATCATGTTGGTTGGCCCTTCACCTTTTCCAGCTCTACAATATCCTTTTTGGTATTCAGTAACCCCAACTGTGTTCCAACTGTGGTGACACTATTTATTTGTGTAAAAATATTAAAATATTGGCACTTTTATTTTCAATCCCTTTCCTAGTGCTGCTTAACATGTAATTCTTATTCACAGCTGCCACACATTGGGTCGGTATTTTTAGAGCTATCCAGCATTAAGATCTCTTTCCTGGTTACTTCACCATCAGCTCAGACCATGCTAGTGTATATATGAAGTTAATTTGTGTTAGCATTTCAAATAGGCAGACGTGTGACATCTAGTTAGGACCATAACATGGAAACTTTGTTCTTGATGCCCACCTTTGACCATGTGCAGGGATGTAACTGGACAAGAAGATCTTCCATTTTTTCCACACTTGAAGTGGGTGGGAACGATTGTCCTGAATATTCATCTGTACTTCTTCAATGTCACCTGTATTTGCTGGTAGTAGAAGATAACAACAACAACGACATCAACAACCTGACGATTTGCTGCCCTTTAATGGCACTCAGAATTTGTTACCTGGAGCACCCACCTCAGGCTTTCAAAGTAGCCATAAAGATCTAGCATCTCTGATGTGGTTGCAAGTACTTTCCCTAAACTTCCAATGCTTTAGTTAAGATTAATTCCGTATCGAATGGAGTTAGTAGAAGGGGCAATGACAGCCCAACGACCCTCATCCATTAAGAAGTTTTGAGGAAGAACGTGATAACGTTATTTACACTGGTAGATTTATTTCTTTTCATTTTCAGTAAGAGCTATTGTGTAAGAAGCTACTAGGGTAAGCAGTTTTCCATACTGAGTTATAAGTTTCAGTGGCAACTTTATTATGTGGAAAATGGTGCATTTGTTTTCAGCCCCGATTAACATAATTTAAGGTAGGGAGTTTCAGATCAGATCCTAAATCTCTCTCAATAAACTCTGAGTGTTTAATATTGAGGCTGAGGAAATAACTCAGAAGAAAAAGAAATCAACTTATTGATCCCAACACAATTAATTTGTAATGCTGTTATGAACCATTTTAATAGTATTTTGAGAGTACAAAGCTATCACAATTTTTTGTGTGAGCTAGGTTTGGGTGTACAGCTTGTTCTGAATGGCCTTGCATTCCCTCTGAAAAATCAGATATCTATCTCGAAGGTTCCTGGATCCAGATCTAATTTCTGGCTCTCCGGTGGTGATGGGAGCCAGGAATGCTTTTTACCAGCCTCAGCTGGTTCATTACTGGCAGACTTTCCTAAAAAAAAGCATAGCTCCACTTGTAATTACCGCCACCACCTCCTTTATTTTCATCCATCCATCCATTTCACAGAATGTATATACTGTTTGATTGCAAATAGAACCTCCAAGCGGTTTACAGGAAATAAAAGAAACATTAAAGGTGTCAATAAAAGGCAAAGTTAAAGTTATTTCCCTTTACTCCCAAAGCAGAAGGGGCTAGAGAGCTATGGGAATTAATCTAAGAGGAAAGAAATTATTAGCAAGACCTCTGGGAGGCTCAGAAAAATCTCTAGACTCCCCTTAAATTTTTGTAACATGGTTGAGAAGTTTAAGCAGTGAACTAAGTTTGTTTGGCAGGGCAAAAAGCCCCGAATAAAGTTTAAGATATTAACTGATGCGAAAGAAAGAGGGGGATTTGCCCTGCCAGACTTGAGGTTATATTATGAATCCGCAGCCTTCTGCTGGTTGAAAGATTGGATCTTACTGGAAAACACTGATGTCCTAGATCTGGAAGGGTTTGACAATGCTTTTGGGTGGCATGCATATTTGTGGTATGACAAGGTTAAAGTGCACAAACTGTTTAAAAACCACATTGTCAGGAGAGCAATTTTAATGGTCTGGACAAAATATAAAGACTTATTGGAGAGTAAGACTCCGAGGTGGCTCTCACCGGTGGAGGCCAAGGCACGTAAGAGACCTAATATGGAAGCCAATTGGCCTAAATATGGGGAAATTATTGAAAAGATTGGAGACAATTGGAGGTTGCAGAGCTTGGAAAAACTAAAAAACAAGGTGTGAGATTGGTTGCATTATGCACAAATTCAAGAGGTCTTTAAAGTAGATAAGAAGGTTGGATTCCAGGTGGAAAAATCGAAACTAGATGGAATACTCAGGATGAGACAGTCAAATCCGCAATGATAAAGTGGGCGCAGGACTTGGGGCATAACATTATGTTTGAAGACTGGGAAAGGTTATGGAACACCGGAATGAAATTTACGGCATGTAGTGCCTTGAAGGAAAACATTATGAAAATGATATACCGGTGGTACATGACCCCAGTCAAGCTTGCTAAGATATATCACCTGTCTGATAATAAATGTTGGAAATGTAAGGAGGCGGAAGGGACATTCTTTCACCTCTGGTGGACCTGCCCGAGGGTGAAGGCCTTTTGGGAAATGATTCATAATGAACTAAAAAAGGTACTTAGATTTACCTTACCTAAGAAACCAGAGGCCTTCCTCTTGGGCATGGTGGACCAGAGGGTGTTTAAGAAGGATAGAACTTTTTTTATGTACGCCACCACAGCAGCAAGGATTTTGATTGCAAAATATTGGAAGTCACAAGATTTACCCACACTGGAGGAATGGCAAACGCAGTTGATGGATTACATGGAACTGGCCGAAATGACTGGCAGAATCTGAGACTTGGGAGAAGAAAAAATCGAGGAGGACTGGAAAAAATTTAAAGACTATTTGGAAAAACATTGTAAGTTGTATGAATGTTAAAAAACGCACCTTTTAGGAAATTCTAGCTTCAGTAATGTTAAACTAAAGAAATGGAAATTAAGGTAAAAGAAGTCAGAGATAGAATAATGAAACAACTTTATTGTGTTAAAATGAAAACGTACATGATTTGGGTCATAATATATTTGAAATTGGGTAACATGATAAAATGAAAGATACAACAAGTATTGAAACAAGTTAACAAATTGCTGATGTAATGTATCACAGAGAATGCAGGGTTGGGAGGACGCGGGGAAGTCCAGTAGATTTGGAAAAAAGAACAAGAAAATTTGTAACTTTCTTTCTCTACTTTTATAATATGCTCTTTATTCTTTTTTCTGTATTTCATAAAACTAATAAAAAATATTATAAAAAAAGAGAAGTTTAAGCAGTGAGGAAAACCAATCCAGGCTAAACAGATAGTTGATAAACACCAGGCATCAAATTCATGTAATTTTATTCAGAAGAGTCAATATAAAACAAGTTTTATAAAAGTTATGGTATATAAAAGCCAACCAATGGTTTACATGGTAATAAGTACAGTTTTATCATGCTAACATTGTTCGGCAGTCTTCTGGTCTTCTGAATGAAGATGGAAACATGGTCAGAGCTAGATATTTTATGTTGCTTTCTGGGCTGGTTGTTAGGTGGCACGGAGGAAAGCAAGTGACCAATCGAATACAGAGTCTTTCATATATATATATACATGTTGTTTGGTTCAATGAGGCAACTATAAACGGTGTAGCAGAGCAGATGTCTCCCTTCCTCCTAGCCAGAAAGGAGGAAAACATCCATTTGTGCAGGGGGAATGATGGCAAAAGTGGGCATGTGCTATGATTTCCCTACCCTCCAAGTGCCCTGATTTTCCAGGGACAGTCCTGGAATTACAAAATCCATCCCAGCTTCCGATTTGATCCCAAAATTTCTCCTGCTCACACCACTGGTACTTTGTGTGCCCACATCTAATCTTGCCCCTTTCTAAAATGTACCATATTTTTCGCTCCATAGGGCGCACCGGACCATAGGGCGCACCTAGTTTTTAGGGGGGGAAATTAAGAAAAAAAATCATTTCCCCTCCCCAGCCCCAAAGAGCAAAGAAGCCAAGACTGTGAGCGGGATCCCACTGGCTATCTTGGCTTCCTCTTTAGCCACGCACAACCTCTCCAGCCGGGAAAGGCTGCGCGTGGGTTTGGCAGAAGCCAAGACAGCAAGCGGGATGGATCCTGCTCCCTGTCTTGGCTTCGTTTTTAGCCACGGGGCTGGGGCGGGGGAAGCCCGAGCTTCCCTCGACCCCAGCCCCTAGAACAGGCTGCTATCTGCAAGCCTTTGGAGCCCAGTGGGCACTCCCGCCGCACTCTGAAGGCTTGCGGATAGCTTCCTGAAGCCTGCATTCGCTCCATAGGACGCACACACATTTCCCCTTCATTTTTGGAGGGGGAAAAGTGCGTCCTATAGAGCGAAAAATACGGTATTTTTGGTGTGTGTGTCTCTCTCTTTTTGCAAATCTACCAAAGAATAAAATAAATAAACTTGGGACTAAGGAGTTTTCTTGGGACGGTGGAGGGCGTGTGTCCAGTTGGTGTCGTGATAGCGGCACTCACCCTTCTTGTGATAGGAAATGCTCTGCAGAGGAGACACAAAAACGAGGGGTCAAGGAGGGTCAGTTTGGGGGAGAGTGAGAAACGTCTCTATTTTCATCCGAGTAATGTTGGAGAGTATTGGTTTCCTATATGATGACATACAGTGGGGGTAGCCAATGTAGTACCTTCCAGATATAGTTGGACTCCACCAACCCTCAGAAATGATGTAAGTCCTACAACATTTTGAGGGCACCACACTGACCCTCCCAGCAAAGAGAATCTCTTGGAAATTGAGGATTTTCTTACTGAGGCAGAAGTACAAGATGTCCCATGAATTAAATATGTTCTGTCCATAGGCAACTTGCGGTAAAGTTGGATTAAGTGCTGACAGGTTGCAGTGTTGGTGTTGCCTGTGAGCTACAGGCACAGTTTTTCATAAGGGCAAAGTTCTGGGATTTTTTTGGAAGTTAAAAGACTAGAGAAATTATACACACATCCCTGCTTCCTGTAAATGCCCACAGCACTCACTGTAGCCTTGCAATACATGTTTTGCTATGTAGAAAAATAGGAAATGGCAGCAAATAAGAGAACAGATGGAACGCAAAGGAAATTTCTGCATGATTCTGCCAGATTTAACCACTTTTCAGACTCATTGATTTCAATGGGAGTAATTTAAGCATATGCTTAACTTTCTCATTAAATCAATAGACCTTTGAAATGCTTCATTTTGGCTAGATCATAGATGCTCCGCCAAAATAGTCCTTAAAAAAAAACCAGAAGCCAGTAAAAGCCTCAAAATGGGCTTGGTTATTATTATTTTATTACAATGTTTTGCTCAATACATTTTGTGTCAGCTTTTTAAAAACAACAACACAGTAGAATTCCACCTGGAGTCTGCAGGTTTAACCTACTATAAAGTTAAGGAAGCACATCTACCACAATAACATTAGGCAAAGCTTCCCACCGCTCCCCACCAATTGTAAAGCATATCTCCATTGTGAAATGCACCATTAGCATTCTTCAGCAATACACAAGGATAAAACAGCACAATCAGAGCCCCTCCCTCCAAAGCCAACCACTACCCACAACCCCACAACAAGTCACAACACACAGCTGCACTGGATTTAAGGGGATGAGGGCAGTTGCCCTGTACAGGGCGTCAAGCCAAGGGAACACATAACCACCACCACCACCACCTATATTTATATGGGTACCTACTGAGAAGATCCATTAAGCAACTGTGCCAAAATGAATTATTGTGAAAATAAGAAATGTCTTGAGAGCCCCATGGACTGCAAGAATATCAAACCTATCCATTCTTAAGGAAATCAGCCCTGAGTGCTCACTGGAAGGACAGATCCTGAAGCTGAGCCTCCAATACTTTGGCTACCTCATGAGAAGAGAAGACTCCCTGGAAAAGACCCTGGTGTTGGGAAAGATGGAGGGCACAAGGAGAAGGAGAAGACAGAGGACAAGATGGTTGGATAGTGTTCTCAAAGCTACCAGCATGTGTTTGACCAAACTGCGGGAGACAGTGGAAGACAGGAGTGCCTGGCGTGCTCTGGTCCATGGGGTCACGAAGAGTCGGACACGACTAAACGAATGAACAACAGCAACAACTGAGAAGATCCATTAAGCAACTGTGCCAAAATGAATTATTGTGAAAATAAGAAATATTTAGGGTGGGGTGGCAAATCTTGTCCTCACTCAGGATGCCATATTACCAAAGAGACCCACGCGCATAGAGACATATAAATGAAAGGTAGAAACATAAATAGTTCGTGTCTTGAAATTTATGATGCATTTTGTAATGACTTGGTTGCAAATTAAAATGGTTGTGGAACCAATAGGTGTTTTTTGACTACAGGATAGATTTTCATGTAGACAGAGAAGGCAGGAGAAAGCAAAGCAGGCGCAATATCAAAGATGTAAGTCTGCCTGGTCCTGGCTTCAGCATGTGGGTTCGTAGGACTATATTTTTCCTTCTGATTCCATTTTCTGAAAAGAAAGCAACCCTGGGCAACAATGATTTTGGGAGGGGATAAGCATTTACAAGGGACGTGGGTGGTGCTGTGATCTAAACCACAGAGCCTAGGGCTTGCCGATCAGAAGGTCGGTGGTTCGAATCCCCGCGACGGGGTGAACTCCCGTTGCTCGGTCCCTGCTCCTGCCAATGTAGCAGTTCAAAAGCACGTCAAAGTGCAAGTAGGTAAATAGGTACCGCTCCATCGGGAAGGTAAAGGCGTTTCCGTGCACTGCTCTGGTTCGCCAGAAGCGGCTTAGTCATGCTGGCCACATGACCTGGAAGCTGTACGCCAGCTCCCTTGGCCAATAAAGCAAGATGAGCGCCACCACCCCAGAGTCGTTCACGACTGGACTTAATGGCCGGGGTCCCTTTACCTAAGCATTTACAGAGAAGTATGGAATGGGGACGCAGGTGGCGCTGTGGGTTAAAGCCTCAGCACCTAGGACTTGCCGATCGAAAGGTCGGCGGTTCGAATCCCTGCGGCGGGGTGCGCTCCCGCTGCTCAGTCCCAGCGCCTGCCAACCTAGCAGTTTGAAAGCACCTCCGGGTGCAAGTAGATAAATAGGGACCGCTTACCAGCGGGAAGGTAAACGGCGTTTCCGTGTGCGGCTCTGGCTCGCCAGAGCTGCGATGTCATGCTGGCCACGTGACCCGGAAGTGTCTCCAGACAGCGCTGGCCCCTGGCCTCTTGAGTGAGATGGGCGCACAACCCCAGAGTCTGTCAAGACTGGCCCGTACGGGCAGGGGTACCTTTACCTTATGGAATGGAAAGCCTTCAAATCCTTCTTCTGTTTAGTTTTTCCCCATTGCTGATGCTGTCCATTCTTCCTCCTGCTTACACTCTTACACCAGAGCGCCAAACCAAAAAATGGGACATCCAGGAATCAAATAGAAGCTGAGCTTGGCAGTTAATGGGTATGTTTAAGTTTCCCCACTTATAATTAGCAAATTTCAGATTTTTTGTAACACAGAAGTGAACCTTTGTTATGCACTGGAAATATACCTATAATGAATTAATATTTTTAATAAATAAATAAATATGAAACCATTGCTCCTAGAAAATGTTTTCTGGGCTCTTTGGCTATAGGATTTTGCTATCTGAAAGTCCCTAGGAGATTAAACAACCTGTTTAAAGTTCACATTTTATTTTTCAAAAGGTTTTGGTTGACTGCTGGCTTTAGATTTCCTAAAAAACGGAAGCAAATATAATGCCTAACCTTTTATATCTAAAATAGATTAGATATAATCTGTAATTAATAAGCATCTATTCATTTGTAAATAGCACCCCAAATGACAGTTTTATGGGCCTATTAATAGCATTGGAAAATGTCAAAGTACTGAAATGTCAAGCCATTTTCTTTATCTTTTAAGTATTATGATTACAAAAAAATAGTAATATACCTGTATTTCAGAGATATTGGTAACTTAACTCCTGATTTAATGCTAGCAAATGTCTTACTATCATATTCTGTATTTTTATGCTGAACGATTTTTTCTCTCTTCTAGATATTAAACAACCTTCGAAGGACTTGTATTTACTATTAAATAGAAACAATTATACCTGGCAGAGTTTATCATGTACATATCTCAACAGATTTTGAACATTCTACAGGCAATATGCACAATATGCGACAGACCATGGGGGGAGTTCAAAAAAATCTATTCAAAAGTTACAATACATTTTCAATCAATATATCCCCTCCACAGACACCCCTGTGATGATGGTGGCATTAAAATATCCTGCTCTTCTTCAATAAAAGAGAAAAAGGAAGACCAGATCGTGTCAAAGGTATCTTTTTTGGAGATGCCTTTGATTAGTTGCTGATGGTATGTGAGGCGTTCTAATATAGAGCAATGCTCCAGATATTATTCACCCAAGCCTCTATTGGTATTTTAAAAGTTTCCTTCCATCGTTGGACAATAACTAGTCTAACTGCTAGGAAGGAAAATAATTCTTTTGAGTTAAGGGTCAAATCTAAGGGTAATAGGGCAATTGATGAATTAGGAGGGATAGATTGTTTAGTGATTTTGGACGTCAGATTAAAAACTTTCCCCCAAAAGTTGTGGACCACAGTACACTCCCACCAAACACGAAAACAGGAACCTCGTTCTCCACAGCCTTTCCAACATAATGGAAATTTCCGTTAAAACTACCTTTTGGTGGCATTGGACCACCACATGCCTTGCAAAGAAAAATCCTTTAAACGGATGCTTTGTTGATTATTCTGTATGATTTATGCTGTATTTGTGATCGTCTGCTCTGTTACTTGTTGTTTGTAAGCCACAGGAAAGAAAAGCAGCATATAATAACTCAAAATCAAATCAAACCATCAGATCCAAACCCCAGCAGCAGCAGCAGCAGCAGCAGCAGTGAGGCTAGTGCTGTTCTGCAGAGGGAAAACAAACCTTTAAAATAGTATTCTATGCTGGAGGAATTAAAGAACCTTTTATTGAGGGTGAAAGAGTGCAAAATATGGTCTGAAGCTCAACATCAAAAAAACAAAGATCATGGCCACTGGTCCCATCACCTCCTGGCAAATAGAAGGGGAAGAAATGGAGGCAGTGAGAGATTTTACTTTCTTGGGCTCCATGATCACTGCAGATGGTGACAGCAGCCACAAAATTAAAAGACGCCTGCTCCTTGGGAGAAAAGCAATGACAAACCTAGACAGCACCTTAAAAAGCAGAGACATCACCTTGCCAACAAAGGTCCGTATAGTAAAAGCTATGGTCTTCCCAGTAGTGATGTATGGAAGTGAGAGCTGGACCATAAAGAAGGCTGATCGCCGAAGAATTGTTGCTTTTGAATTATGGTGCTGGAGGAGACTCTTGAGAGTCCCATGGACTGTAAGAAGATCAAACCTCTCCATTCTGAAGGAAATCAGCCCTGAGTGCTCACTGGAAGGACAGATCCTGAAACTGAGGCTCCAAGACTTTGGCCACCTCATGAGAAGAGAAGGCTCCCTGGAAAAGACCCTGATGTTGGGAAAGATGGAGGGCACAAGGAGGAGGGGACAACAGAGGACGAGATGGTTGGACAGTGTTATAGAAGCTACTAACATGAGTTTGACCAAACTGCGGGAGGCAGTGGAAGACAGAAATGCCTGGCGTGCTTTGATCCATGGGGTTACGAAGAGTCGGACATGACTAAACGACTAAACAACAACAACATGCTGGGTTGCCAGATCAGGTGACTGAGCTGGGCTTAGGATCCAGTCTAAGTGCCCGCCTCATTGCACCCCAGGAACACCCCTGAGATGGGCAAGTCTCCAGGGCCGGACGGGTTAACCTCCAAGTATTATAAGACTTTGAAAGACTATTTAATTCAACCATTAAAGGAGGTGTGCAATGAGATTATGGAGGGGAAGAAGGCACCGGAGTCGTGGAAAGAAGCTTTCATCACACTCATACCAAAATCCGAAGCTGAAAAGGCACAACTTAAAAACTATCGTCCCATATCCCTTTTAAATGTGGATTACAAAATTTTTGCAGACATTCTAGCTAATAGACTGAAAAGAGTGTTAAATGAAGTAATACACAAAGATCAGGCAGGCTTTCTCCCAGGTAGACACCTGTCTGATAATACGAGGAACATTATCGACATATTGGAGTTATTGCAGACAAACACTAATACAAAAGCAGTGTTAATCTTTATTGATGCGGAGAAGGCCTTTGACAATATTTCTTGGAGTTTCATGAAAAAAAACCTTAAGGGAATGGGTGTGGGACGAGGGTTTGAAAATAGCATAGAAGCAATCTATTCGGAAGAAAAAGCAAAATTGATAGTCAATAATGTGGTGTCAGAAGAGATTAAAATTGAAAAAGGAACACGACAGGGTTTCCCTATCTCTCCATTGCTATTTATTTTGGTCCTGGAGGTGCTCTTGAATATGATTAGGAAGGACCAGTTGGTGAAAGGAATTCAGGTCGGAGCCAAACAATATAAACTTAAAGCTTTCGCAGATGACCTGGTTTTGACGTTGCAGGAGCCAGAATCTAGTACGAAAAGAGTTTTAGAACTGATTCAGGAATTTGGTCAGGTGGCAGGATTTAAATTGAATAAGCAAAAAACCAAAGTATTGGAGAAAAATATGATTTTAACGGAAATAGAAAAGCTTCAGAAAGAGACAGATTTAAATGTGGTGAAGAAAGTGAAATACCTAGGGATAAATATGACAGCCAAAAACCTGAACTTATTTAATGATAACTATGAAAAATGTTGGTCAGAGGTAAAAAAAGATCTAGAAATTTGGTCAAACTTGAAGCTCTCCTTGTTGGGTCGAATTGCTGCTATAAAGATGAATGTATTGCCAAAAATGTTGTTTTTGTTTCAGACCTTGCAGATTGTGGACAGGATGGATTGTTTCAAGAAGTGGCAGAGAGATATTTCTAAATTTGTCTGGCAGGGCAAAAAGCCCAGAATAAAATTTAAAATACTGACTGATGCTAAAGAAAGAGGGGGGTTTGCCCTGCCAGACATGAAGCTATACTATGAATCAGCAGCTTTTTGCTGGATGAAGGATTGGCTACTTCTGGAAAACACCGACATTTTGGATTTGGAAGGGTTCAACAATGCGTTTGGGTGGCATGCATATTTGTGGTATGACAAGGTTAGAGCTCACAAAGCATTTAAGAACCATATTGTCAGGAAAGCAGTTTTTAATATCTGGACAAGGTACAAAGATTTATTAGAAAATAAGACCCCAAGGTGGTTGTCACCTATGGAAGCTAAGGCTCTGAAAAGACTCAATATGGAGGCCAAATGGCCAAAATATTGGGAGATATTAGAACAAAATGGAGACACATGGAAATTGCAGAGTTTTGAGAAACTAAAAGATAAAGTGCGAGATTGGCTACATTATTACCAGATCAGAGAGGTCTTTAATATGGATAAAAAAATAGGTTTCCAGGTGGAAAAATTTAAATTAGAAACGGAATTGTTAGAACCTAAAACTAAGGTATTGTCAAGAATGTACAACTTGCTGTTAAAATGGAATACTCAGGATGAAACGGTCAAATCAGCTATGATTAAGTGGGCACAAGACATTGGTTATAACATTATGTTTGCTGACTGGGAACGGTTATGGACCACTGGTATGAAATTCACGGCATGTAATGCTTTGAAAGAAAATATTATGAAAATGATTTACAGGTGGTACATGACACCAGTCAAGCTTGCAAAGATATATCATTTGCCTGACAATAAGTGTTGGAAATGTAAGGAAACTGAGGGAACATTCTTTCACCTCTGGTGGACATGCCCAAAGGTTAAGGCTTTCTGGGAAATGATCTATAATGAACTGAAAATGGTATTTAAGTATACCTTCCCTAAGAAACCAGAGGCCTTCCTCTTGGGCATTGTTGACCAGAAGGTGTTAAAGAAGGATAGAACCTTTTTTATGTATGCAACAACAGCAGCAAGAATACTTATCGCAAAGTACTGGAAGACACAAGATTTGCCCACCTTGGAAGAATGGCAGATGCAATTGATAGACTATATGGAACTGGCAGAAATGACTGGCAGAATCCGAGACATGGGAGAAGAACAAACAGAAGAAGACTGGAAGAAATTCAAAGATTATCTGCAAAAACATTGTAAATTATTTGAATGTTAAAGTGATGCAGGATAGTGAGATAATGTGGCATTAGTGACAAAGTTGAAAGGAATGTGCAAAGATGTTTCATAAGTAACAAGTAAAGAATCACAGCTAAATTAATCAATGATGGGGGATTAGAAGATAAGTGGACAGCAGTGGGAATGGTTAATTTAAAAGAAATTAAGTAATATTAAAATTAGTCAAAATAGAGGAAGAATTTGCTGAAACTAAATTGGAAATTTGAATACAGAAAAGGGAGATGTGAGGAAGTCGGGAAAGTAAGTTATATGAAATTAAGAGTTGAACTTATATATTTTTGTTTGATTTTTGTGTTTTTTACTGTTTATTGTTTGTTATTGTGTTGTTTTGTCTTGTTTGTTATTATAAAATCTGTTGAAACCTTAATAATTTTTTTTTTTTTAAAAGGAACACCCCAGAGATGTTGATGAGCTGGGAACCAGCTGGGCTGAGCCAGAGATCATGACATAGGATTTCTGCCTTAGTTACTCTGCAACCTGGTACGTTTAACCAAGAAAAGCTTACTTGATTCATTTTGATAATTTGATTCATATTGATATTTAAATAAATAAAATGTAAGCTTCCGGCAGCACTTAATTATAGGGAGTGCTATTTTTCACTTGCCATTAAGCCTTGCGATTCCACAGTGGTTGCTGCCATGTGCAGAAGCCTTGCATAGGTGGGCACAGCTTTTGGCTGCGTCAAAGCCTGTGGCATAGCTCCTCTATATTTAACTGGATGTGTTTCGCCCCATAAACTGGTTTGCCAAGCCAAATCACGCAACAGCCTTACATCAGCTAAACAAGCAGTGCCACCCTCTTCGACCATGGCTCCAAAATTCAGTGAGGCATTAACAAGCTTTCAAATTGCTACATAAAAAAGTTATGTTATCATTTGATGTGATTACAGAATAAGAAAAATAAAAGCAACTTCACAGAAATCAATATTTATCCTTTTTTATTACATGGTTAAACAAAAGACCTCTGAAGTCAAATAGCACCTGCAATTCCGTTATTTTAAATTACTCATAGTGTCATCCTTCAATGCTTTGTGGGACATAAATGATCTCAAGAGCATATAAAAATGTTTAAAGTATTTTTCTCTATTCTGAGATACTCCCATACTACATACTCGCATGTATTCGTTTACAGTGGTACCTCTGGTTACGAACTTAATTCATTCCAGAGGTCCGTTCTTAAGCTGAAACTGTTCTTTTTATACTACTACTACTACTACTACTACTACTAATAATAATAATAATAATAATTTATTGGTTTTTACACATATTTTCCCTCATTCTTTTAAGCATCATTTCCAAATCTTTGGTTATCACAGCCTAAGACTTCCTTCAACCTCAACTGATGGGTTTCTAAAATCTTTTCTCATTATGCATTTTGTTATTATAGTTATTGCTATTAATTCAAATCTTAATACCTATTCTTAACTCTTTTCACAATAATTTATATATTACTCCTTACAAAACTTCTTTTAACCCTACAAGTGATGTCAATTGCCTACAGTTGCTTTCCAAGTATATCAAAGACTTCTTCCATTCCTTTAGGAAAGTCTGGTCCTGCTGGTTCCAAATTTTCCCGGTTAATCTCGCCATCCCAAGCTGAAACCGTTCTTATCCTGAGGTGCGCTTTTGCTAATGGGGCCTCCCGCTGCGCACACGCCTCTGGTGCACAATTTCAGTTCACAACCAGGAACAGCTACTTCTGGGTTAGCAGAGCTCGTAACCTGAAGCGTTCGTAACCAGAGGTACCACTGTATAAGAAATTGGCTAATTGTTCTGTGGTATTTTAGTTTCTCTTTCATTATTCCTATTGTTGGTCCTGTTGTTTCATCAACATGGCAGATAGGCCACAATTAAAATGAATGGGCAAAAATGAAACACTATATGTACCAGATCAGAGGTGGATTTCGGGCAGTGAGACCTAAGTTCCACCGCTCTGTTGATGAAAGATAATTTATTTTACTTGCTTCTTTATAAAGGTGAACATTTAATATATGAGATGAGATCCAAAAGAATATTCTGAGCAGCCCCAAATCCCTGAGTGCGCCTAGTGGAATTTTTGTTCTTTGAAGAGATTACCTTCAAGCCATATCACAATTTGCTTTTCAGCCATACTAATTTATCAAACAAAGGACGCGGGTGGCGCTGTGGGTAAAACCTCAGTGCCTAGGACTTGCCGATCGCATGGTCGGCGGTTTGAATCCCCGCGGCGGGGTGAGCTCCCGTCTTTCGGTCCCAGCTCCTGTCCACCTAGCAGTTCGAAAGCACCCTTAAGTGCAAGTAGATAAATAGGTACCGCTTTCTAGCGGGAAGGTAAACGGCGTTTCCGTGTGCTGCGCTGGTGCTGGCTCGCCAGAGCAGCTTCGTCACGCTGGCCACGTGACCCGGAAGTGTCTCCGGACAGTGCTGGCCCCCGGCCTCTTAAGTGAGATGGGCGCACAACCCTAGAGTCAGACACGACTGGCCCGTATGGGCAGGGGTAACTTTACCTTTACCTTTACCTTAATTTATCAAACAATGTAACGACTGCTTTTCAAAGAATGGCACATGCACATGCATCTAACTAAGTGTCCTCATCACGGAGGGCACGTGTTGTGGTGAGATCACCAATACTGATCTCACCGTTTGTGTGGGTGGGATCATTTGGATAGCCACAACAACCCGATCGGGTCCCTCAGTTGTTGGGGTAATTCTGGCCAATGGGGCTGAGAGAATTTGCAGTCGGGGGACCTATTTATACCGCTGCATGTTTTGAGCTTCCTCTTAGCGCCTTGTGCACCCTCCCTTATATTTAGGGTCTTGCTATGACCTTGCTATGCCGTCGTGGGTCATCTGCTGTTGGGGGCCCGGTAGGAATTTCCCCATTTGGCTGATTGGCTGGTGCCACTTGGGTTTCGCCTGCCGCGTAGCAAATTGTCACAACTCTGTAAGTTTTGGCGGTTAGGCATTGGTTCAAGGTGTGGTGAGGGGAGGTTGTCACACCTGCCCCTCCCAATGTGTGATAGGGTATTCTGTTAAAGGAATCCAGGTGCTTGCCATGCTTTTGTCCAGTCCCCTTCCAGGGGTTAGGGCCACGCCAGAGCACCTGGGAGCATTTTGGGGTGAGATTGCGTTTGTGGTAGGACCAATGCTCCCTCAGAGTGTTTACCCTTACTGACTTCTGCCAGTGTCCAGTTATCAGTGCTGCCCTGCCAGAGGTGTAGGTGCGGCTAGTCAAACCAATGCCTAAGCAAACACTCACATTCTGTAATCAATAAAGTTGTGGCCAAAATTATGCCAAGAACCTTAAACTAATATTGGTGTCAACTGTGTCTTTCTTTGGGAGATCTTGGGCGGTCTTCACATGCAACTGTCTTCTCAGGTAAATGCGTAGTGTAGTTAGTCTTTTCTTGCACTGAGAGCCACTTTGACTCAGTCCTCCAGGGCCTGACACATTAATGTGGCTATTTTCAAGTTTCATCTTTTTCTTTAGGACATGTTTTGGGGGTATAAGGTAAAGGGACCCCTGACCATTAGGTCCTGTCGTGGCCGACTGGGGTTGTGGCGCTCATCTCGCTTTACTGGCCAAGGGAGCCGGCACACAGCTTCTGGGTCATGTGGCCAGCATGACTAAGCTGCTTCTGGCGAACCAGAGCTGCTCACAGAAATGTCGTTTACCTTCCCTCTGGAGTGCTACCTATTTATCTACTTGCACTTTGACGTGCTTTCAAACTGCTAGGTTGGCAGAAGCAGGGACTGAGCAACAGGAGCTCACCCCGTTGCAGGGATTTGAACCGCCGACCTTATGATCAGCAAGTCCTAGGCTCTGTGGTTTAACCCACAGCGCCACCTGCGTCCTTTTTTGGGGGTATAGGGGATCACAAAAAACCCTTTTGGTACCACCGAACCACAGCAGGGGACACACAAAACTCACAAACTGATGTGGAAATGTAGCAAACTGAATTTAAAATTGGAAAAATAAGAAACCAAAAGGAACTGACAGATTATTCCAGCCTTACGTGGTTTGCTTAAGTTCATCATCTCCCCCCACCCCTTTTCTTCACCAGCAAATGTTAGGAAAAATACATCTGAAAGTATCTGAAGAAGTGTGCATGCACACGAAAGCTCATACCAAGAACTGACTTAGTTGGTCTTTAAGGTGCTACTGGAAGGAATTTTTTTTGTTTTGACTATGGCAGACCAACACGGCTACCTATCTGTAACAGGAAAAATACAGTTATGGGGTTAAAAAGGTACAATTCAAGTATGGTTTAAAATGTTGTGGTTTGTGCACATGAGTAGGAGGTGTGGATTGTGTCTTGCTATTAAGGATGCCAAGGAAATTAGCCAAAATTAGCCAACCAGATGTTTGTGACATAGGAAGGAGACTTTATACTGAAGTAAATTGCTTAGGTATTCAACATTTTTTAGGCTGTCTTCCAAAGGGGCATTTACTGAAAAGTAAGAGCTTATGAAAAGCAATGGGACTTGCTTCCAAGTAAATAAGCGCACAAGATACTTAATGAAGCTAATATTCCTAATGGGCATCTCTTGGTGATATTAATTACTTTAGAAGATTCGTTAGGAGGGCAATGAAAAAGAGTGCTACTATTGAAGCAAAGCTATATTTGATACATAACACCATTATTGTTTCCATAAAAGGACACTGCACCTTCATATAATTTTATGAAATGTTAATAATAGGAAAAGGGGAAGCAGTTATCCGGAATGCGCTCAGAGAAATCCACTGGGTACCTATCTTCCCCTAGAGTCTTCCTTGGATTTATTTGAACCATTTGTTTCACTAGAAGACAGAGGCATATAAAATTGCAGGATCATTAGGTTTGCGGATGTGGAAGTTGATTTTTCTCTAGCACGTCATTTATTTATTTCTGGAATGTAAGAAGCACAATTGGCACAATCATTTACAAAAGTCAGAGAATAATTTGTTAATTTTGGCCAGCGAGGCACTGAAAAGTATCAGAACCTTGAGAGCTAAGAAGTTAATGTTTCAGTGGTTGCAGTGATCCCTTTTAATTAGTTGCTATGGCAGGAACAGATCTGTTACTGTGCAGTCATGTATCTTCCCCCAGTCTCTACCACTCCCTACCTTCCATCTGTGTTGCAACTTAGGAGATATCTGTTCTCTCCATCTCTGGGAGTAAAAGCTCCAGTGAGTCAAAATTGTACTGATACCCTGGTTGTGTAATTGTCTTTAGAATTTTATTACATTACTATTTTATTATTTTGATGTGCAGTGCTGGAAAAGCACTGTGAAAGCTAAATTGAGCCTCCAGCGAGCCAAAACTGTTCCCACCACACGTAAAACGTTGGTCTGTCATCACTGTCACCTGATTTGTGGAGACTTAAAAGCAAGGGACATTCTCTAGACAGGACGGTCTGGATACAGCAGATACTGCCCGCCTCCTTGCCACGAATTTAGTGCTTTCTTTAGTTCCCCGCATAGCAATTTGGGAATAGCAATGCCTCAAAGGATTGTTTTGCAGCAATTGAACAATCGTGTTGCACAGCAGCCCAGTCACAGAGCAGTGTGAGATTCCAGGGGTCGAGGCGCTTATCCAGGGTTTGTGTTTCCTTTGGAAATGAGGCACAGCAGAAAATGTCGTGTCTTTAGAATATATGATTTATTTACAAATATATACAACTGGAGGGGCTTATGGCATTGATTTCTCAAGAGGTTCTTGTTTCTCCCATAGCCGCAGCAGCCTTAGATTCCAGAAGCAATCAACCATGGCTCTCTGAAATCGTGTCCTCCATCATGGAGAACACCTGTTGTGGGAAGAGCTCCTAAACTGCCTCCTTGTTGTTGGGATGAGACCATTGGATGCCCCTCGGTTGCTGGGATAGAATTTGGCTTGCTGGGACTCTGATTGGCAGCCGAGGGCCTATTTAAGCCGCTGCAGGATTTAAGCCGGGCAGGAGATATAGAAGCATGATAAGCCACACCAACAGGTTAAAGAACAGTTTCTACCCGTGGGCCGTGAGACTGCTGAATGGAAGAGAGCAACACTGCAGCCGACGTTCAGGGGTGGTGGCTGTACAACAGCACATAGAGTGTAACAAGGACTTAGAGATTGTGGTGGGGGGAGGGGGGCTTGTTTAATCTCACTGTAAACAAGTGGTACAGTGACAATAAAGTATTTCCATTCTATTTCTATTCTATATGCACGTTGTGTGGAGCTTCCTCTTTTCTTCCTATATTTTTCTGAATCTTTATTCATCTTCCATCCCCCATACACATTTATTTCTCTAATCAAAGAATTCAATTTTATTTTATTTTTTTGCTTTCTTTCCATCCTTTCCATCATTTTTATCACTGACATTTATTCACTTGCACACAATCTTCCTTCCAATATTTTTAATTTTAATTAAGATCAGGAAGCATTAAATTCCTGCTACGGTTTTTCATGAAGCACATAAAACAATAAACCAAACAACTTTCAGTAGGGTTGTGAACCAGATGCAGTTCTGTCGGTTTGCTGGATAAGAGAGATGTGCAAAACCCTCTTGAGGAAATATACTAATCTTCTTGAAATTAATTTCACTGAAAATTTCATGCAGATCTTTCAGTTGAGTATAGCCATATGCGTTCATTATGAATATCATTACAGGTCATGTTTAGTGGCCAACGAGTGGCATTTTCACACGTACTTCATGTTTTCTGAACTAAGATGGGAAACATGCGTCCAGTAGGAGATATGGCATGCATATCTGTCAACAGCATGGAACAGTAGTGACCGCTACCCGCTTAAAACGAGGGGCTGCGGCTGTGAGGTGACCCAGAGCGCCATCTGCGCTAATCCCGCCGCTCGAGATGGCGCCTCAGCCGGGCAATGGTCCTATCCCTACTGTCACCACTAAGCTCTGTTGCCAAGTGAGGATTCCCAGGTAAGATCCTCCCTCTATTGTGTGGGCAGGTAATCCCTCCCCTACCAGGCCTGTTTTTTTGGCAACACTTCCCCCAGGTGGGATTGGACAATTGACTGAGGTAGGCGGAGACCTCTAGGTATCCCACCTGAGGGAGGCAAAGCCAAGCCTATGCTGTTGGAGCCGCTTCAGATCTAGGGGCTGCGCGCGTCCACGCAGTGCTGTGCAAGATGGCCACAGTCTTTTCTCACATGAAGAGTTGAAATGAAACCCCATTTAAAGTCTTAAGGGCAACTGTGACCTCTCCTCTGCTGAATTTCAGTACCAGTGCAGATGCCCAGAGCATAATGCAAAGGTCAGGTGATGCAAAGAGCCAATGGGTTTCTACTTGGAACTGAAATCTCCAGCTCTGTCCTGGCTTGGCCTCCCCAGACTAGGCTTTTCGTTGACTAGGCTAGTGCCTGCTATACCTCCAGTGATAACTTTACACTTTCTTCAAGCAAAATCTCATTTTACTTACAGATTATAGCCTTTTTATCTAATTCTGTAGTAGAGTAATTCCAACGTTCAAATGTTTTACAACGTTTATTCCAAGGTATTGATCCAATATTAAATTGCCCTGTTTCATTTTTTTAAAAAAAGATTCTCTAGAATTAGATGCTGTCCCCCTTTCCATTAAAAAAATAATCATATAGTGTGTCCTGATGGGAAATCAATATAGATTTCATTTCCAGATATAATTTTATCTTACTCTGATTATTGGCAATTCTACCTGAAATAGAAATTCTCTTTATTATTATTATTATTTTATAGTCACGGGAAGAAAGAACACAAGATTTACTAACTATTTCACTGACACAGAGAAGATTTCTTTTGGAATCTACAAGTCTTTGTTGCAAACTTATCACCGCATGATTTATGAATGTAATCAGGTGTTGACTAGTAGCTTAGGCTGGCTAGAGATGGGACAGAATTCTGTGCACACTGGAATCTAGGGCAAAACCACGGATACTGGCGGGGAATTAACATGCTCAGGGCACCCTATCTGTGTAAGAATGCAGTACCTTGTGTCTGTTTAAGCTTTGATTAGACATATATGTGCCTCGTTATGGTTCCATGTGCTGTGCATCAATAAAGGCTACAAATGTCCCAATTTTCCAGGGACAGTCCCGGAATTACAGAAGCCCTCCCAGTTCCTGATTTGATCCCAGAATGTCCTGGTTTTCCTTTTTCTCTCCCCTTCACATCTCAGAGAACAAATAAAAGTGGTGTATGAGTGTGTGTAGCTGCAAGAATGGAGTCCTGATTATACTAACAATAAAATACCTGCACCAAAAGAAGGAAATGGTGAAGCTGGCATACAATGCCCATCCTATGATCCTATGATTGGAAAGAAAAGGTCACCAATCCACATCTATTTTTTAAATTGCAATACTTTGGTAGCCAGCAATTTTTAAAGGAAATGTCTGGAGCTTTGATTCCTTTATTGTAAATGGAGCCTTACACTGTCTACTCTGAAGTAAGCCCACTGTATTCAATGGAGCTTACTTCCAGGTAATTGAGTAAATTCTGTGCAGCCTTTCACTGCAATCTTAAGCAATGTTCAATAGGATTTACTCTCTGGTATGTTCCGATTATTCTCACGGTTTCAATTATTAATTATTATTATTATTTATTATCTGTTGAAGGTGTTGTACACAATCCTGTGAGGTAGGTGAGGCAGAGAGCTTGTAATTGGCTCAAGGTGACTGATGTCGATGTACATATGACGCTATGCGTGCATGAGATCAAATGTGGGAGAAGCTTCCTGATGTAGAATAGAACATCCCTATTTCCTTAATTTATTTATTTTTTGCTTTTTCAGATTAAAATTTTAAAGTCACATATCCAAAATACAACATAAAAACAATATTCCAATGAATCTCTTGGACTTCCCTCCTCCCCTTTGGGGTCCTATTCTTAATCATTTCCTCCTGCTTCTTTTATAATAATACAAATCTTTGATCTCTCCAATGTATCCAAAATTCACCATTAAAGTACAAGTGATATTCCAATCCTACTAATGATTTCAACTGTTTACAATGGTCTTTAAGAAAAGTTATAAATTTTCCTCGTTTCTCATTAAAATTTTAGTCTTCCTGATTTCGGATTCTTCTGTCATTTTTGCCATTTCGGCAGAATCTATCAATTTGATCTGCCATTCTTCTCTGGTAGAGACTTTATCTTCTTTCCATCTCTGGGCCAATAACATCCGTGCAGCTGTGGCTGCATAAATAAAATCTTTTCTGTTCCCTTGGGATTTTGGCACCTAGAATTTCCTAAAAGGAAAGCTTCAGGTTTTTTAGGAAAGGTTATTTTAAACATTTTTTCAACTCATTATTGAATGAGTTGAATGAGTAGTATGTCCCTATTTCCATTGGAGAAATGTTGGAGGTTAAAGGTAAAGGGACCCCTGACCATTAGGTCCAGTTGTGGCCGACTCTGGGGTTGCAGCGCTCATCTCGCTTTACTGGCCAAGGGAGCCGGTGTACAGCTTCCGGGTCATGTGGCCAGCATGACTAAGCCGCTTCTGGTGAACCAGAGCAGTGAACGGAAACACTGTTTACCTTCCCGCCGGAGCGATACCTATTTATCTACTTGCACTTTGACGTGCTTTCGAACTGCTAGGTTGGCAGGAGCAGGGAACGAGCAACGGGAGCTCACCCTGTCACAGAGATTCGAACCGCCAACCTTCTGATTGGCAAGTCCTAGGCTCTGTGGTTTAACCCACAGCGCCACCCACATCAGGTTGCAATTCTCAGTCACAGGCAGGATCATCTGGCCTTCAAATGCAAAAGGAGCCACTACCTTAGGCAAAAACATCTGGCCTTGGCAGTACACCCCCCAACACCTGCTATTTGTAACGGGAACCTCTTTTTTGTTTCTTCAGATTCATGCGCACTGAAGCATATAATGGGACAAGTGTTGTGCCTATTTTGTTCCTGAGAGCCCCTCAAGAGGCAAACCTTTTATCTCCTCGTGTTTCTGGGGGTACAGGATTAAATTCTTTCAGAGGCCAGCTCTGTCTGGGGTCATCCCCCCAAACAGAAGAAAGATGAATCCCAGAATCCAAATTGTGTATGTGCTTTATCATCACCAGAAAAAGACAATGAAAACCGTCCTGTAATTACATCATTAGAAATGGTTAGAGTTTTAGATTTGTCTCGTTGATGAAAAGATGAGATAGTAATAGCAATAGTGGGGAGGGGGGAGCCTCATACATCAACTGACAGAGGAAATTCTGTCATTCTGGGCATTAAAAAGCTTTTGAGTTTTGGAAAAAACAATAAATATGCCTAGAGGCTTGTTAGGAAAGATTGTCCTGAAAAATAAAAACAAGCACAAACCATCATCTGTTATTCTTAAAAGAAAGAAAGAAAAGAAATACGGAAGATAAGATTCATTTTGACAGGCTAAATGGCCTTTACTCTTTCCCATCCAAACCTCTCCTTAGCTGTTATTTATGTCTTTCCTGGAGGAAAATGTGTCCTTGTTGCATATTCCTTTTTTAAATGCCCTGTAAAATGATTATGGTACCTGCTGGTGAGGTACTTGGCTGCTTTATGCCCACACAGATAGCACGGCAGTGCTGTAAATCTAAGAGCTGACAATGATCACACACAGTATGCTGGAATTGCCTGTGATCTCCTATTATTTTTCTTTAAATATTTTACGCGCCTGACACAAATCCAATATTGCTTGCAAGGCTGGATTATGTTTTCAGATTCCAAGGTCGTTTGCTGCATGCAGTAGTTCGCGGACCCTGTAAACAAGCATTTCTAGCATTTGATTTGTTTACCATTGACTGAAAACCGTTCTTTGTTTTCTAACATGGAAGCTGGAGATACAAAGAGAGCTTCAGCAGACAAGCACCGCACCACTGTCAGGTGCTTAAGAAAAGCCCGAGGGAGGTCACAGACCCTGAAGGTAGCCCTGCTAGCAATGTGTTTGGCAGCTATGGCACCCACTTCTCTGGCTTGAGCTGGCTACTCCTCTTCCACAGAGAATCCCAAAACACATGCCAGTAAATATGCAGCCCCTTTTCATGAGCGCAGTGTGGCACATAGCAGCAGGGCTAGTCAATACGGCCCTATGACCCCTTTCATGAGTTTGTTGAATGTAGAGAGGAGGCTGTCGGAATCCCTTTCCATCAGGAAAGGGATGGAACCTCAGCTGGTGGAAAAGAGACGATTATTTTCATTCGGTTCCTTCTCCACAAAAGCCAGATGGGCCTGTGACCAGAGAAAGCCACCCAGGGCTTCGCTTCTCAACCTCCTGCTGTTTTCTTTTATATGTGATTTCCCAACAAAATCTTTCTTTCTATTTAAACTTTCCTTCCTCATGAATAGGACTTTTCTCTACTGAGGTTATTAATCGTATGCATTTGGAAGCAATATGGATGAGTAAAAAGGGACTCTTCTTGAAATAAAAATTGTCCAGTCCAAAAATATAGTTCAAAAGCTATTCTAACAGAAAGTGCGTCAAAACAAACACAAAACAAATAATGTTACATCCAGATAGTTGCATAATATCATGTGCTGATCCCAGCACAGTAAAAATATCTTAGAAATATCAATTTATTCTGTTCAGAGCTAAAGACAAAGTTCTGCCTCTCCTCCATTTCAGCCTCCATTCCTTTCCTAGAGAGAATTATTAGCACATCCTTCTCTTCAATTACTTCAGAACAAAAAAACTACTAACACACTCAAAAGGGATACTCATAATACAATACTTTCTCATGTGAGCTAAGTTAAGTATCTCATGACACAATCAGCAGATATACAGCCCTACTAAATCATTGTTAGGCTCTCTGAGAGCTTTTATTTATTAGTGCAATGGAACTTTCCACGTTATGCTTTTACCAGTATTATTTTCCATTTCAATGTACAATTAAACAATTACACTTAACATACAGGAGGTTTATTTTTCATTACAAAATCTCTCTCAAGTTCAAGGGAACTGGCCTATGGGAAGAGCTGGGTACCAATCTCCATGGAAAAGAAGCGATAATCTGAGACTCCACTCTCCATTCAGCCTTCTGTCTTTTTCTCACTCCTATCATGAATCATGCTCTACCAACAAAGGATTTTGGAAAGGTGTTGGGATATCTCCTGTACCCCCATAGTATATAAAAGTTTTAAAATAGTTCCCCTGTGCTAAACTCAATAATAAAAAAATACATATTTAAAAGGTTTCCCCCAGTAATTATTTATTTTAATTTTATTTAAAATATTCACATACCCTTTTATATTTAAGTAAACTGGTGGTCTATGACCGTAATAAAATGATGGATGGATGGATGGATATTTAAACATTTCAAAGAAGTGTAGAGAAATAATAAAACCATCAATGAAAGTAGTATTAACATATCCACGAGAAGACAAAATTCATAATAATACCACAGTAGCTTTCCACCATTTGCACAAGCCAATATTGAGAGCCAGGAAACATCTGGGCAAACAAGTAGGTTTTCAGCATGTGCCAGAAACATAATACCATATCACATGCCTTATTTATGAGGAGAGGCTGAAAGGTAAATATATTCCAGCAGCTCTTGAATTATATATAAAAATACAGTCCAAAAAAACATGACCACAATTCAAGCTTCTAAACAGCCATTTGCCTGCTGAGCTGCAGTCAGAATCACCTCCAGGCAACCGGTCAATGATTCTTTCATATACTGGAAGAGACTTGATCTTTTCTCCCCACACAAGCCATCATGGTGCTATATATAAGTGAAAATAACAAACAGAAATGCATATTTCACAAAAATGCTGGTGAATTTTCATATGGACTTTGAAGAAGAAGGGGGAGGGGGATCCCAAACTGATGAAGTAATGTGGAGACTTGGAGATTTAAAAAATCAGAAGCTGAGAGGAAAGCATAAGGAACTGATTCCCCCCTCCCTACGGGTAGTCCATATGGATAATAATTGGTGCAGCATGGATCCCAACAATAGGAAAAGCAGCCACACTTAAGAAGAGACTTAAGAAGAGACCCGTGCAGGCATTTCTTGGAGATGCTATTCAATCCAGGATTCTTAAGTTAGTAATAAAGGTGGGTGTTAGAGCTTGGAGCACAGCAGAAGGTACTTCAAGCAAGATCAGAAAGATGAGATCTGTATTTCAAGGCAACCCAGTCTAGGGACTATTTATGTCTGCCAACAGTAAATTATAGGCTATTGATACATATCCTTTTTCCTTTCTACGCACGAAGACAGATCTGAATTCTGAGTGTTGACAGCAGCTCACGAGGCTAGGTGCCATAAGGTTTCCCCAGAATCCAACACAGTCACCCCTAGTGTTATCAGTGGTGTAAATGCTTCTTCTTTAGGAGCAGGAACAGTGATGGGTGAATTAGCAGCTGCTTCTGACTTTACCTTTTCCTAGTCACAGTTTGTAAACACACAATGGCCTCTGGCCAGAAAATGGTTAGTTTCACATCTCAGTAATGTCAGAAGGTCAAGTTTGAATAAAAGTTCCATGTCCTACAGAATTCTTAGGACATTCTCTAGACTTCATGAACCTTTCCTTAACTGCAAAGGTATAGTCATGTGACCCTGTTCTGACCATCACCCTTGATGCATTTTTAAAACACAAGTAAGGAAGCCAATGTGTCTTAAGGGATTGTGCCAATTATCAGTCTAGTCGTTGAAAGTGAATGGGGCTTCCACTCATGGGAGCCATTTTAGTTGAACTTCAATTGATACTGAGAGCCTTTGCAATAAGATAAATGTGATAATAGACATACATGGAGCAGGCCATCATCATCTACAAACTACTTGAGATTAGGAAGAAGATCTTCACAAAACACAGATGATTACATGTGTGCCCATTACAGAGACAGAAACGGTTGTCAATAATATCCATTACCAACTGCAGTCAAAATTGCTAGATGTTCTACCCTTTTGAGAATATAGATTTAGCAATCTTACAAGCATTTTCTTTAGCGGTGAACCTATTTTGCCCTTCAATCTGTCCTTGTTCCAAAATATCTAGTTCAGTGATACCCAGAATCTCACTGAGCCTCTTAATCACACTTAAAGCCATGAATATATTAAACTCTCTTTAAACATATCCTTTAAAGGGCTCCAAGTTAACAAAATAGTTTCATAGCCACATGAATGTTATTTGTGATAATCAAGAAATTTCCTCAAATTTCCTCTTGAAGTTATTGACTGTGCTGCAAAATAATTAGTTTGGCTATTTGAATCTTAATTGTGGTCTTCATTTGGTTTACTTTAGAATATTCCTCAATTATCTTTGGAGCTCAGTGGAATATGTGTGTGTGTCACACACTGAAATGCAAATCCCAACCTCAAAAGGTAGACAGGCACAGAACTGAGTAGGAGCAAAAATGTACTACAAAAAAACAACGAAGTTTAACTTCGCCATCCAAACTGCTTGCCAGCCATCAAGGAACCTCTCTCCTCCTTTTACTTTCCTATTTATACTCTGCCAGCTCCAGGCTGGTGCAGCTGAGAAGGATCCGAACCCTTAGGATATTTGCAGGACTTTAGACTTGGAATGTCCCAAGGTTCCCGTGCCCTGTCCCATTATGGGGATTTCCATTGGCATCTGCCCACCAGGGCTGTGGGCCTTCTGCCATGGAAGAATCTCCTCAGAGCACTCTTGCCCACCAATAGAGGCCAGCAGCGAAGCAAGTATGCAGCATGCAAGTCACACTTCCCCAACCATCAAAAACAGGGTGTTATGATTAAGTCTAAGTCTCCTGTTAAGTTCTTTTGGCTAATATGTTTATAGCTTTTGACAATAAATGGACAGGGTGGAAGGTAATGGCCACCATAACATCTCCATTCTGTGCTGCTATTGGCACAACTATCAACTATCTCAAGAAAGCCATTGATAAAGATAAATGTACTTGCATTGCTATTGCCAGATGTGTGTTGCATAAAACAAGCAGAAATGGAAAGCAACTGGGGTGTGATGTAGGAATAAGACCATTTTGAATGGACAAAGACACATTCAAGACCATTTAATGGCCTTTTAACCACCATTCATTCTATCACTATATTTTCAACACTTTCAATCCAGGCCAAACAAGGCCTACTTGGCTATGCTTTCCCTTGGCTGTCAGTTGGCCATATTGCCGCAGCATGGCCTGTCTAAAATCCTGGGAATCCAACTGCTACAGAAGATCTGCTGTGACATATCAAGCCAAACCTGGTCCATAAGCGCTTTCTCAGTGTGTGCCACGGGCTTGAATTGCCTCCTGGAGAGACAGGAGAATATGAAATACAGTGGTACCTGGGGTTACAGATGCTTCAGGTTACAGACGCTTCAAGTTACAGACTCTGCTAACCCAGAAATAGTACCTCGGGTTAAGAACTTTGCTTCAGGATGAGAACAGAAATCGTGCGGCAGTGGTGCAGTGGCAGCAGGAGGCCCCATTAGGTAAAGTGGTGCTTCAGGTTAAGAACAGTTTCAAGTTAAGAATGGACCTCCAGAACGAATTTCCGTAAGTTCTTAACCCGAAGTACCACTGTACTTGGAAGACCAGGATACATGGCTGGTAGGTTCTGTGTGGTTCTTTGGGTCACAGTGTTTTGCAGTCCTCCTATTAAAGATACCGGGCTGTAAATAAGAGCGAAACTTCTCTCTTACTGACAAAGTATTAAAAGAGAAGGCATCCTTCCTTTTACTTTTTGTACAATAGCTACCAAAAATATTGTGCATTACAGATAGCTATATTTTATAACTTTTGTTTAACAGGAAAGTGTTGGTGATATTGAAAGTGAAATTCTGTTTAGATTTTTAATCCTCTGCCTCAATGCTCTTTTAAAAAGATGGCAAACAGTTTTAAGGAAACACTTATTGTTATGCATAAGCCTGCGCCAAATTTCTCATCGTTTAGACTTCTCTGCAGTCTTAGGCAATCTGTTCCTACCTGGAAATTTGATCTTTTGTAATTAAAGTTGTAAATAGAAAATATCTCTCTAAAGTCAGCCTAAAGAAATGCATGTAATGATTTTCAGTAGTTCACACAGGATGCAGAATGCAATGCATATCTGCACAAAACAGGGTGGCAAATTATTTGCAGTTTAAAAAGGCATGATGGGAATAGGGAATAAAGATAAGCTCCTCACACGGACCTTCATACTTTCAAACAATTGTTGGTACTTTACAAATGAACAAAGAATTAGAGCTTAACTCGTTTTGTTTAGTTGCTAACTGACAGCTCCTCTTGTTTCAACAAAGTCCGTTAAAATAAAAGAATTACATAAGCTTAAAATTATAGACTTTTGTTAAGACCCCTAATGGGATTAATAAAATAAACATTTCTTTTTCCTATTATAATAGTTCTGTTTCCTGTTTTCTGACAGCTCTCTCCTCCGTTTCCCCTGTTTTAGCCTTGAAAGGGCTCATCAGCCTGTTACACTCCCCTTCCCAGTAATTGCACCTCTTTATATAAGGTTATCAAAATTCAAACCATTTCCCCTCAAAGAGCTGCCATTGGCCACAGCAGTACGTCTGTTGATCACCTACATTTTTCTCACCCAAACTTTCAAACAATACATCTTCTTTCTAATGGTTCCTTTGGCTTTAGAACAGGGATGGGGGACCCATGACATTCCAGATGTTTCTGGATTACAATCCCACTGTCCTTGACTATGAACCATCTTGGGCTCTCGGGAGTCAGAGTCCAACACCGTCTGAAGAATTTGCCACCCCTGCTTTAGAGAGGGGCCTCTACTAGTGCCTGCTTTTCAACATCATCCTCATCCTCCTCAGGGCGCTGCGGTGGATCTTCCACCACCTTCCACAGGCCCTCACGCTTGAGGAAGGGTTGCATGCGGACCGACCAGGTGCTGTAGTTTGTGGCCGTCAGCTTCTCCAGCAACATGCCAGCTCTGGACTGCTCCATCCCTGCAGCTCACCTCCAGCACCCTCGGCTAGATAACTGCCACCTGTACTCTTGCGCAGCGGAAGCATGCTGGGCCCATAAACCTGTCGCGAATTCCTCGCGGTGCTTTTAGCAGAATGCTCAGAGTCCCAGGTTCTTTAGTGCAGTATTTATTATTGCGAGCTAAATATATATACAAATATCTACAGAAGCAGTTCAGACAGAGTACCTGCACCTTGAGGCAAAAGAAGACTCCACACTCATCTACACCACTCCACCACCACCACAATTACTATTGGACAGGCTTTACCTTTAAACCGGTGACAGCCAATCACACTACTGCTGAGTCATTCCACAGAGAGTATTGCATCAGCCTGTTGCAAACTGAAGCCTGCAGACTTACTTACACAGCATCCTGTGAATCCCAGCACACACAGGCTAAATTGTTTCCCCTATCCAAACAAACAATCCACTAGGCTGAATACCTTGTTGCCAATAGAGCACTGTGTGGCAGGGCAGCTGCGCACACCTGACCTCCCAAAATCTGTTTACTGGGACAGAGAGGTGGCGGTGCAAAGCGGCAAACCCACTGAAAGGAGTTCCAAATTGGCACCCTTAACCCTTTCTTTCTCCCCCTTTTCTGCTGCAGCTCTTGCCATGTTGCTTTCGCCTTCTTGGATTCCAGATGTTTATGTGTTCCTGCAACTGGAACTAATGTAGGGGTGGGGGGGACAATGGTGGAGAAAGCCTTAAGCATTTCCTTCTCCAACACTTTTTCATGAAAAAGCATCTATTCCCAAAACTGCTTTTCAGCAAACAAGAAGACTATTGGAATGTTGAGATTGTGTGCAATATTGTAGTTTCATCTTCAGTTGTGTTTCTTCTTAAAACAAACAGATAATATCTTTCTGTCTTGAGTAACCTGGCAATTTCTCATAATAGGATGATTAATCCCATTTACTTTCCAAGTGAGCATCTCTATTTGTTCCAATGTACCACATATAATTCAGTTATTTGTTTTTAAAAGGTTCATCCATTTTATCTGGTTATTATTGATAATTAATGTAGGTATATTTAAAAAAACCAGTTTTGCTGTTTTCATCTGTGTTTTACTGATCATTTTATTACACACACCTTTGATTGCACGGTCTATGAATCTTTCTTAATAAAATATATTTTGTCATTGTCAATTTATTTATATACCATATGCTCCACAAGTAAATCAGAGCTCAAAGTGGTTCTCAAAAAAAGAATATCAGTCTAAATTCAGTAATATAACAATAAGAGATAAGATATATAATATCACTGCAACACACTAAAAAAATAAAAATAACTGTTAAAGTTCATTTAACATATATACACATTTAACTAAGCATATTGCTTGCTAATAGGTCATGTCAAAATATCCATTATTCAGCTCCCTTATAAGGGCTCCAAAGGCTGGAGAGTAGGCAACATAGATTAAAGTTACCATCCCCTGATAGCAACCAAAGTCTATCCCCCTTCCTCTTCTGGAAAGTTTTTTTATGAAGCCCCCTGGGGCTGTAGGATGGGGTTAAGACAAGTGGGAAAAGTCATCCCCCGATGGCAACAACAGAGGCCTTCTCCCTTTGCCTCAAATATATTTGATACACAAGCAATCAGCATGCTACCTGATAATGCTTTGCAAATTAAAAATGGGATGTTAGTGTTTTTGCATGGCTCATCATGTGAAAATATTAACCAAACATATTTTCATATAGGAAATTAAAACAAATAATTATTGACATTTGCAATGAGCCTGGCTTATTTATTTATTAAATTTATTCACCAACATGCAAAAGACAATAGTTTCCCATGGTGGCTTACAACACTGAAAATAATTTTAATCCACATTAAATATCGACAAGATAGCCACTGTCAGAATAACAGAAGTAAAATATATCAGTTCAGTATAGCACAACCACCTATACCTGTACAGTGGTACCACAGGTTACAGACACTTCAGGTTACAGACGCTTCAGGTTACAGACTCCACTAACCCGGAAGTAGTACCTCGGGTTAAGAACTTTGCTTCAGGATGAGAACAGAAATAGTGCGGTGGCGGCGCGGCTGCAGCAGGACGCCCCATTAGCTAAAGTGGTACCTCAGGTTAAGAACAGTTTCACGTTAAGAATGTACCTCCAGAACGAATTAAGTTCTGAACCTGAGGTACCACTGTATTAGACTAAAAATGGAGGCTGCTGTCTCCCAGAGGGGGCTAATTATGTACTGTATTTCTGAGGAAGGGGTTCCATTTGCAAGAATTTTCATGGTTCCTCTGCCTTCCATTGCTTAGCTTCTTTTGATCTACAGGTAGACTTCAGTTGAGTCTTAAAGAGGACTTGAGATATCTTGGCTTGGAATTTCAAGGTCCACAAACAATACGAAATCTCCACACTCATTTTATCAGGTTGGGAAACTTCCACATCTTTGTGAAATATCCTCTTAGGTTGCAATCCTAAGAGTACTGAGCAAGAGAATAAGCCACATTGAACACAGAGGGACTGATGGCTGAATAAACATGCATACAATTGCAGTGTCATTAATTTGAAGCTTCTCTCATCAGTGGTGTTCATCTTGAAAAGCTTTTTTATAAACTTTTTTATGGTAGAAGTACCCTGGTCATAACATACATGGCATGCTACCATATAAAAGCACACATCATTTGCAGTACTTTTCACCCCATCTCACATTCTGAAATCAATACCGTTTATATTTGTAATTTCAGTGCTGGAAACCCAAGAAAGAAGGTGATCTTCAATCTGATCATTGAGATTTATAGGGATTAGGAAGCTGGCACCCTCTTGCTGCAGTCAGAAATGCTATAATAGGCTGAAATGTGTTTGCCACTGCGAGTTCTGCAGGTGGCAATAATAGGGTGGTGGCCCAATTTCCCGGCTTCGAAAGGCAATATTATCCACAGCAACTTTTTAATGATCTTCTGTGTGAAAGAAAATGGATTTTACGGGCTTTTAACTCTACTACTTTGATGCTTTCTTTCTGTCCCACTTTGGAAATCTCTTGCATTTTCAAAGAGTTAGAAACTGCTTCTCGTTCTTTGAAAGACAGTATTTTGGTACATTCCTCCAACCCTTCCAAAAATTGCTCAAGTTTTTATGCAAATTGATGCAGCAGATTTCTCTTTGCTTTGTTTCCTGCCAACCTTGTGGATCTCAAGTCCAGGGTCTCCTTTGAACCTTGACCACGAAAGATCAATGTTCATTTTATATCTTTCCAGACTTAAAATATATCTCACCCCTTAACAGTAGATTTATGCACTGGAAAATTTGTATCCATGTGAAGGTACTGGAGAATGATTGAGTCCACCTAGTTGACCATTCCAGCACACGCCTACATTCTTTGTGTGTTAAAACAATCCTTACCTCTTGTCAAGATGGCACAGAGAACACTTACAGTTGACCATTTTATTTAATACTTGCAATGTCTCACCAATGGGTTTCATACACACGATGGTGGTATGTCAGGGATGTCACTAAGGTGCTCAACCTTGCTGTCACTATAAGTATATCTCTTTAAAAAAAAATATTCATTTTCCAAACAAATTTTATACAATCAACAAATTATTTTGCACTCATTCTTCAATTTTTGACTTCCCTCAGTTTCTCTGTCAATCTTTCGTAAAATTTCTATTTATTGACGCATTTCTAAACATGATATTGCCTTTCCCAACTCCTTTTCCTCTTACTCTCTTTTTTGCAATATTTCTTACTATCTCACAGAGTCTCTTCAAAACCAACAAGCGTTGTCTGTACATCACATATATTTTTCAGATATTTCTGTAAATTTCCCCTCGATAAACTTTTGGTCTTTCTGATTTCGAATCTTCCCAGTCAATTTGTCCAATTCTGCATATTCAGTCAATTTCCTTCTCCATTCTTCCACTGTTGGAATTTCTTCCTGTTTCCATCTTTGGGTCAGAAGTATCCTTGCGGCAGTCACTGCATATTGAAACAGTTTACAATCTCTCTTATTAATTTCGTTTCCTACCATTCCTAATATAAGTATATCTCTTTGCTCCTTGATTCTTAAAAGTTTCACTCTGGAAGTGGCAGTGACAGCCTCTTATGATTAATGATATGCTATAGCATTTTAAATATAATACAGTCATACCTCATGTTGTGTTTGCTTCAGGTTGAGTGTTTTCAGGTTGCGTCCCGCGGCGACCCGGAAGTACCAGAAAGGGTTACTTCCGGTTTTCACCGCTCGCGCATACGCAGATGCTCAAAATGACATCACGCGCATGCACAGAAGCGGTGAATCATGACCCGTGCACGCGCAGACGCAGGTAGCATTTTGCTCATGTTGTGAATGGAGCTCTGGAATGGATCCCGTTCACAACCAGAGGTACCACTGTAAATCTGTAGTTAAGTCCCAGGTGGACAATTTCCCCAATATTAACCAAACATATTTCCAACAAAAAAAATTCCAGTCTTACATCTTAACAAATAAGTTCAAGAATTTGGGGGGGGGGCAATAAAGATGAGGGTTTTAAAGCACATAAGTAAAGGACAGCTTACAGAAATGTACTTTCTAAAAAGACAACCTTGGTCTTTACATGGAACTATGAGGTATGGATCTAAATTCCATTTATATCTGACCCTTCCTCCAAGGGACTCAGTGTGGCATACATGGTTTTCTTCTCCATTATATCCTCACGGTCTAAGGTCACCCAGAGTGTTTTGTGGTTGAGCAGGGATTTGATCTCCCCAGTTCTAGTCCAACACTATAACCACTAGACCACACTGACTCTCCACATTGACATTTTATCTGCCCTTTTAACTAAATTGGTACATTCCTTTCCATTACTCATTATCAGCATCCTCTTTGCAAAACAAATACATAAATCTGAATGTACTTCATGAATTTTGCAAAGCTGTTTGCAAGACAGATATTTTTTTCCGTGGTAAGCAATCAGTGTTCACCCTGAAGCATAAAATTTTGATTACCCTTATCTTTGCTTGCAAAAGGACAACTGTTTTTCAGGAAAAGAATATCAAAACTCTCAATAGAATCAGGCTAGAAAATGACTTCTTTGATTCCAAAGGATATTTTGTTCAATGGTCATTGATATCATAATGTGTCCTGTCTTGAAGCTATGATTCTAAAGGTTTACATAGAATTAAGTTCCAATAAGCAAATATGTTTTTAAATTTCTTCCAGCAGAGACTCTGGCCTAATTTAAAAAGGAATAAATGGGTTTGATTAAAAGAAAAATCAATACAAAATCCGAAACTTGGTTGCACTCCTCAGGTTCCAAACCTGAGTCTACAAGGGTATTTATAACTTACTTGAGAAAATATGTCTCAAGTTTCTGCAATAAATAGCACTCTAGGCTCCTACCATTCCACTATGCCTGCTGAAGGAATTTTATTTTATGGTTATGAGATATTATATAATGTGACCACCACCCTTCTGCTGACTTGGTCACGTCCTCAGAATGGAAGATTCATGCTCCAGACTCACTCCTTAGCCAACGTGTGGTCAATATATTAATCAATCTTATGAAAGAAATTGCAGCTGTATTTTTATAACACTCATTACAGTGGAACCTCGGGTTGCAGACGTAATCCGTGACGGAGGCACGTCCACATTCTGCAGTGTTCGCATCCTGAAGCGCCATGTCTGCACAGGCGCCGGTGTGATTTGGTCTTCTGCGCATGCGCGAAGTGTGATTTAACGCTTCTGTGCATGCGCGAGTGGTCGAAACCTGGAAGTAACCCATTCCAGTACTTCCGGGTTTCCCGTGGTCCACAACCTGAAAACACGTAACCTGAAGCTTCTGTAACATGAGGTTTGACTGTATTACTTTGTTGCTGGGCACATAAGCTTTGGAGAAGGGCTCAGTGGTAGAGAATCTTTACATGCAGAAGGCACCAGCATCTACAGGTACGGCTGGGAGTTAATTTTGCCTGAAACTGTGGAGAGCCACTCCCAGCACTATAAAGAATACTGATCTAGGTGAATAGTTCGTCCTTTTCCGGTCAGAAGGATGTTCGGCTTGTATATTGTACACACAAGTTTTTCCCCAGCCTGGTGCCCTTCAGTTTGAGATTAGAACTACAAAAACTCTGACTATTGGCCATGCCGGCTGGAGCTGATGAGTGATGAAGTCCAAAATTCTAGAAATGGCCATTTTGAGAAAGACTGATATACACCAGGTTATGTACGCCAAACATTCTCTGGCTTGTGAAGCTCCATGTATGCATTGGTATCTGATGCATGCCCTCAAACTCCTGCCAAGACTCGACAATGTATGCTCCAAGTGCTGTGCTCTGTGTTCAAAGGACCATGGACCTCAGAAGCCTTTGGAGGGGAGTTTATTGGTTTGTTTTGATTTTGTTCTTATTATGCATTTCACGTTTTTATCTTGTTATTTATACTGTGAACTGTTCTGAAATTTATGGATGAAGGATGGTATACAAATCATCATCATCATCATCATCATCATCATCCTTTTTTCTTTCTTTCTTTGGCGATCACTCATAGCCAAGTAAGATTGTCTTCTATAAACACTGTAAATGACAGTGTAAGTGACAGTGTAAGTGACAGTGGAGGCCAATTCTGGATCCACACATCCTTCCACAGTGGGGATATTAGTTTCCAGGCAGGAGTTGATCACGGTGTGTATTTGCCAAGCGTGCCTTCCTCTTAGCACATCTCTCTCTTGCGTCCTGAGTTCGAGTGTCTTCAAAGCCCATGACACTTTTGGTAAAGGCTGTTCTCCAACTGGAGCACTCACAGGTCAGTGTCTCCCAGTTGTCAGTGTTTATATTACGTTTTTTTTAGATTTGTCTTGAGACAGTCTTTAAACCTCTTTTGTTGACCACCAGCATTGCGCTTTCCATTTCACAGTTTGGAATAGAGTAGTTTCTTTGGAAGACGATAATCAGACATCCACACAACATGACCAGTCCAATGAAGCTGATGTTGAAGAATCATGCATAGTGGAATATAGAGTAGGATGATTTGATTATTGTTTCCTGTCCCCAGGATTCTTTTTACCATTGCAACCGCAATAACTGCCACGCTAAGTTACTGGTTTGATGCTTGTGTAAATGGGTCTGCCGTTGGACAACAGTGGCTGTATCCCAACATTCTTAAAAGAAGCACTGCTGAACATAACATAGCAAAGTACTGCTGCACACATAAAATTTAGCTGCATAAGAAAGCATAAGGTAATGGTGTTGCACACTATTTTCAGTGACATATTCCATCATTTTATGGCACCCTGGGTTCTTTTATAGGTCTTTTAATTGCTGGGGATTCTTTAATTGCACACATGGTAGGCATCAGTTAAAAATGTATATAGGATATCAGGGTATCTTAAAAGGAAACAAAAAGTAATTGAAAAAAAAAGCTGCAACCGCATTACTTTACCATTTTTATACAGCCAAGCCTCTATCTGCCTTTTTTTAATGGGAGATGCATGCTGAGCAGCCATCAATTAAAATCCAAAATAGGATGCTTGGGTGTATTAAAAAAGCAGACAGAAATAGCACAGAAGAAACTGCAGCGACATTTCCTTTGCATATTGTCGATGGTGCCCAGCAATATAGCATTTAGTAATACTTCAAAGTTTCTTATGTCTTCTTATAGCTTTTATAGACTGAAATGACAGTGTTCCTTTTCTCCTGCCCTTAAACACATCAATGCAAAAGGTCTGCTTGTGAATTAAGGTACTGCTCACCAATTTTCTGCTTACAATCTGGACACCTGAAGCAATTCTCTATGGATTTTCCCACAAATTACTCAGCAGCTGTGCTAAACAAGCCAGCGAGTGTGCTCCCAGAACTGCTTCAACACTTCAAATCACCCATCAGAGGTGGAAAGAACAGTAAAAGAAAGGCATAAATTTTATGACAAGTAACATAACTTGTATTATAAAGCCAACAATAGCAAAAGCTCAAGACTGAAATGGAGATCTGTCTCTGATAATATATGCAAAAGAGGAAATAAGAGACCTCTTTCTTCCCTCTCCCTCAGACCATTATTGTATTATATGTGTTCTCAGCAAGGCACCGATCGACCTGTTGCATCTCCAAAGGTAATAAAAACCACAGACCAAGCTAAAGTTGAGAATGGTTCTGTCAATGTTTTTGCAACCCACTGATGAGTCCCCTTTCTGAACTAAGCATTGTGGATAAAAATAAATAAGTATTTCTAAACGCGCTGGACCCGGAAACTGCAATTAATCTAGAATGCAGCAGCTAGACTGGAGACTGGGAGTGGCCACCGGGACTACATAACACCGGTTCTGCATTGGCTCCCAGTACGTTTCCGAGCACAATTCAAAGTGTTGGTGCTGACCTTTAAAGCCCTAAACGGCCTCAGTCCTGTATACCTGAAGGAGCGTCTCCACCCCCATCGTTCAGCCCGGACACTGAGATCCAGCACCAACGGCCCTCTGGCGGTTCCCTCATTGCGAGAAGTAAGGTTACAGGGAACCAGACAGAGGGCCTTCTCGGTAGTGGCACCCGCCCTGTGGAACGCCCTCCCTTCAGATGTGAAGGAAATAAGTAGCTATCTTATCTTTAGAAGACATCTGAAGGCAGCCCTGTTCAGGGAAGGTTTATTGTTTTTAATACTTGATTGGGCTGTATTGTTTTTAATACTTGATTGGGAGCCGCCCAGAGTGGCTGGGGAAACTCAGCCAGATGAGCGGGGTATAAATAAATAAATAAATAAAATAATTATTAATGGGAGTGGAGGAGGCAAAATCATATCAAACCATACCTGTGGTCTAACATATTTCAGCCCAGCCACAGGTTTTTTCATCTCAGTGAGAACTAGGTCTATGACAGGCTTCCTCAACCTCGGCCCTCCAGATGTTTTGAGACTACAATTCCCATCATCCTTGACCACTGGTCCTGCTAGCTAGGGATCATGGGAGTTGTAGGCCAAAAACATCTGGAGGGCCGAGGTTGAGGAAGCCTGGTCTATGACATTCTACATAAGTCTTTCAAAGGAATTCACCTGATGTCACTCAGCTGGATGATGCGGAGTGGTGGGAGGCACCAGCTGAGGAACTTCCAAGGGAAATCAAAGAGGAGGGAAGCTCAGAGCCCAGGGATTGGTGGGACAGCAAGGAGAGGTCAGAGGGGGAAGACTGGGAGGAGGTGCTGGATGCTGAAGACACAACAGGGTTTAGTGAGCAAGAGGAACCTGTGATAGGCAGCAGTTCAGACTCCAAGGCTGAAGCAAGTGAAGAATCTTGGGAGTGTCCCTCTCCTGCTGCAACAAGTTCCCCTCCCCCCAGTTTCCAAAAAAGTGCAGGATAATGAGAAGAGCAGAACAGAGACCAGAGGTAAGTAGATACAGATTGAAACTACTTGGGAAACATCTGGGAGAGGAGGGGCTTTAGGAAGGGTAGGACCTTCAGTCTTGGAAACTGCTCTGTGGTGGCAAGGAAATGTTGCTGAGTTGTATTCTGTTTCCTTGAATAAAGAGTTACTGACAACTAGCTCTGCCTGACCTCCAGCCCTGACACCCACTTCCCATCAATCCAAAGGAGATGTTAAAGTTTAAATTGAACGTTTTCTGCACTTAATACTGAACGATTTCTAGCCAAGCAGGAAGTCCCACTACATTTTGCCACATCTGAGGAATTTGATGGGAGAAAGATGAGTTAGATTAAGACTAGTGACATTTATTGAAGCGGGCAATGAGTGTTCCACACATCACTATTGACACATGATACCGAAAATTCAAATAAAGTGAAAAGCCACATGCTTGTTGCATGTGAAACATGAAGAAAAGGCAAACTAATTTTAATAAGCAAAATATTCTCAGCAGGCTTCTGCCCAGGCATGCACATTATGTGACCCATGAAAGCAGCAAAATAACCAGACTGTACAATGGTGGTGGCATAAAATCAGGCCAAATGTATATTGACAGCAGCAGGCAGGGCAAGTGTTGGCATGGCATTGGGTCCCAGGATCAGTTCATCATTCCATAAGCCCCGTGCTGATGGAATGGATCCACTGGGATTGGACCGCTCCAAACCTGTATGACAAGAGCCGGCCAGTGTTGAACCTCGCCATGGTGTAAGCCAAGCAAGCAAGGTCTCACTGGGCGACCAGGGTGTAGATTCCAACCAGGCAGATACCGAACCCACACTTGGGTTTGCCTTGGTCAATCCTCCCCTCAGGCCCCTTATGGCCCCCCTCTAAACTATGTTGATCCTGACCAATGCAATTTCTGTTCTCATGTTCTTCTGCCCGACTAAGGAAAGACCTAATTTCAAGGAGGGAAAGGAGTGGGGAAAAACAACCAAATACCAATCAGGTTGAGGGGGGGGGGCGTTCATTTCCGACCCCATCATTCAACAACCCAAAATTGCTCAGTGATGGCTCTAACCCGAGGGTGGGTAGGTGGGAAGCTTTCAAAGCAAAATGGCTGTGAGTTCCAGGGGAAGCAGCCTTACATAGGCTTTCCCCTCCCCTCTGCAACAAGAATTCACAGGACAGCTTTTTCCCAGGAGCAGTGCCGGATTTACATATAAGCTAAACAAGCTATAGCTTAGGGCCCCACTGTCTTGGCACCCCCATATACTTTTTCTGAATTACAGTATATTTCACTATTAATATACTTCTTCTTAATTGTATTTCAGTTCAACAATTACTTTGATAAAATACATATTTTGTTGTGTGCAAATGGCTTTAGATACCTATGAGGTCCATAAATTACCATATAGCATATATTCCACACACAAAACAGCGACAATTTGTTGTTGACAAAGGACAGCTGGACATATAAAGGGCCCCATTACCCACTGGTGGAGGAAGAGGAGTGCGGGGAGAGCGCATCTCCCCCAGCAGCGCGATCCCCAGGGTGCCATCGCAGCTGTCCCCCCGTCCACGCTGGGTGCCACATCCCTGCAGGCTGTGTGCCATGCCCCCAGGACGTGTGCCAGCCCCACCCCCGCCTGCTCTCTGTCCCCCCATGCCAGGGCATGAAGCTTCACCACTGCCATTACCTTCAGTAGCTTAGGGCCTCAACTAACCTAAATCTGGCCCTGCCCAGGAGCCTATCACACAGAGAAGATACTGAACAAAACCCTTGCCCAGTATTTTGCTGCAATCTATGGGCTACAGTACATTTCCGAGCACAATTCAAATTGTTGGCGCTGACCTTTAAAGCCCTAAATGGCCTCAGTCCTGTATACCTGGAGGAGCGTCTCCACCTCCATCGTTCTGCCTGGACACTGAGATCCAGCGCCAAGGGCCTTCTGGCGGTTCCCTCACTGCGAGAGGTGAGGTTACAGGGAACCAGGCAGAGAGCCTTCTCGGTAGTGGCACCCGCCCTGTGGAACGCCCTCCCACCAGATGTCAAAGAGAAAAACAACTACCAGACTTTTAGAAGACATTTGGAGGCAGCCCTGTTTAGGGAAGCTTTAACGTTTAACAAACCTTGTATTTTAATATTCTGTTGGAAGCTGCCCAGAGTGGCTGGGGAAACCCAGCCAGATGGGAGGGGTATAAATAATAATAATAATAATAATTACAGTGCCTCCGGGCAAAAGTGTTTTGTGCTTATTGGGCACAGAATGGAGCTTACCTTTCCCTATTGTTCATTGTGATCCTATGCATGTTTACTCAAATGTACAGTCCCATTGAGTCCAGCGCATGAACTCCCCCCTTAAGTGTATGAGATCACAGCCTGAGGCTATTCGTTTCCGAGCACGATTCAAAGTACGTTTCCGAGCACGATTCAAAGTGTTGGTGCTGACCTTTAAAGCCCTAAACGGCCTCAGTCCTGTATACCTGAAGGAGCGTCTCCACCCCCATCGTTCAGCCCGGACACTGAGATCCAGCGCCAAGGGCCTTCTGGCGGTTCCCTCATTGCGAGAAGTGAGGCTACAGGGAACCAGACAGAGGGCCTTCTCGGTAGCGGTGCCCGCCCTGTGGAACTCCCTCCCATCAGATGTCAAAGAGATAAAGAATTACCTGACGTTCAGAAGACATCTTAAGGCAGCCCTGTTCAGGGAAGTTTTTAATATGTAATGCTGTACGGTTTTTAACACTGATTGGGAGCCGCCCAGAGTGGCTGGGGAAAACTCAGCCAGATGGGCGGGGTATAAATAATAAATTATTATTATTATTATTATTATTATTATTATTATTATTATATTCTTGAGGAATAAGGCTTTCTCTCTCCTACTCCAACAGAAGAAATAAGTAAAACATCACAGGAAATCACTTCAAAAACCTGGCACATGAAACTACTTAGCGCAGAAAAACTCAAAGGAACAATAACAAAGTAAATAAAATACCAAAAAAGTAAAATGAAAAATACAAGCCTCTTACAATTGAAGCACTTAAAAAAAAAATCCCTTTATTAAATCAAGGGATACATGCATTTTTATAATATTGTATCAATGTGAGTAAAATGGTTGCTTCCAGTCAAGCATAAATACTCAGACTTAAGGCAGAAAAAATACCATATATAAAATTATACAAATAGCCAGGAGGAGACATTACAAGACAGGCACTTAAACAGCATGCTATTTTTAAGTGCCCTTGAGTCAAGGTTGATGGCAGATCCATTTGAATTAAATACGAAAGATTACCTCTTACTGGTGAGCCACTACTCAAATTATTTTCAAATTGAACCCTTGCTGAAGACATCAAGTAGAAATGTAATAACACACTGTAAATCACAGTTTGATCACTACAGTATTCCATATGAGTTAATAACAGACAAGGGCTCCCAACTCATAAGTGCTTAGTATTGACAATGCAGCCCAGCATTAAACTGCTATAATGCCAAAAGAAGGAGAGAGATGGCTTTAATAGAAAAGGATTTCATAATGAAAGCTTTCTTCGAAGTCTCTGTGTTTAGCATCATCATAATGTAGTAAGAACAGAAGAACACAACCATATTATCAGTAAGGATTCCAGGATTACTTGGGGTATTTTTTAAAATTCACGGTCAGAAGGGCAAAAATATTTTCCCCAATGTCGCATTCCATTTTTGATTTGGCAAAGGGCCGTAGCTCTGTGCTTTGCCTGAAGAAGGCCTAAGGTTTAACCCCCAGGATCTCTGTCTGAAATTCTGGGGATCTGTTGCTAGCCAGTGTTAGAGACTACTTTGCTAAATTGACCAGTGATCTGTCTCAGTATATGACAGCTTCCTAAGTTCCTAAATGTAAGCAGATTCAAAATAATTTTGGAGCACACATCTCAAAAGAAGAGGGAAGGAATGATTTATGAAAAATAACTCAAAGAAAGAGAAGCTGCATTGATAAAGTGTGTTCTCCGTCATGCAGAGCACATGTTGAGGTGGGGGCTGACAAGACTGTTGCTGGGCGGGTAAAATTGAGTTGGCCACTGTTGTGATTGGGCTCCCCTTGTTGTGGGGGAGATTTTGATGTTGCCATTTTCTGATTGACAGCTAGAAATGTTAAAACCCCTGTGCGCAGCGTTGAGCTTCCTCTTTTCGCTGCGCGCATCAGATCACCTGCCCTCTCTCCCTATATTTAGGGTTGTTCGCTTTGACCTTGCTATTCCTGTCATGGGGTCGTCTGCTGTTGGGGCAGGGGCCCGGTAGGAATTTTGTCCATTTGGCTGATTGGCTGGTGCCATTTGGTTTTTTCCTACTGCATAGCAAATCGTCATAACTTGTAAGGTTGCGGTTAGGCATTGGTTATAAATTGGTTGGAGGAGGGGTTAGGATAGGCTGGGCCTGCCCCTCCATGGTTGCTGCAGAAAGGGAATTCCGTTAAAGGAATCCAGGGGTTTGCCATCTTTTTGTCCGAATCCCTGGAATGGGGCTAGGACCGGCAAGCCCCGGGGAGCATGTGGGGAGAGGTGAGAGAAGGTCCCCTTCTCCATCGCTTGCCCCAAAATGTTCTCCCTTTCTGACTTTTGCGGTTGTGTGAAATGTCTGTCTGTCAGACAATCCAACCACTCACGTGTTTTGTATTTTAATAAAGTTGTGGTCAAAATTATGCCAAAAACCCTAAACTAAAATTATGTGTGAATCGTGGTTTATTTGGGGTGGCTTGAGGACTTCGATGCGCAAAAGCCTCAAAGGCTGCAATTCCAAACACACTTACTTGGGAGTAAACCTCACTGAGCACAAGCAGACTTGCTTCTAAGGAAATAGGCTCAGAAGCGTGGTTTGGGACATGATGGAGACATTGGGGTAACAAGGAACACAAAAGCATAATTCTTTCTCTGCCTGTGCCTCTCTGACACATCTAAAACAAGCCTTTTACATTTCTCCCAATGGGAGATTAATCTTTGACCTGGGCTGCAGTTCTACACCCAGTTTCCGGGGAATCAGCCCATGGAAGTCAATGGGATTTTCTTTTCAATAGATGTGTATAGGAATGCACTGTTAACTTAATTAACTTTAAATGTTCAAGCACATTTTTGGCTCCTCAATTTACTGTTTTTTCCTTCCCCAAGGAAATTACATGAGAGTTTTATTGTAAAAAGGCTGAATGCAATTACTTGAGATTCCATCAACAAACAACAATCCATAAACTTGTAGCATTAAACAATCGTTGAGTGATAGAGGTTACAAGTCCATTTGCAGTATTTGGTGAAGTAGTTGAGAGGTAACTCCTGTTTCCCAATTTGCTATACATTAATGTGGAATCTAAAAAGGACCCCTGACCATTAGGTCCAGTTGTGACCAACTCTGGGGTTGCGATGCTCATCTCACTTTATTGGCCGAGGGAGCCGGCGTACAGCTTCCGGGTCATGTGGCCAGCATGACTAAGCTGCTTCTAGCAAACCAGAGCAGTGCACGGAAACGCCGTTTACCTTCCCGCCAGAGTGATATCTATTTATCTACTTGCACTTTGACATGCTTTTGAACTGCTAGGTAGGCAGGAGCTGAGACCAAGCAACAGGAGCTCACTCCGTCGCGGGGATTCGAACTGCCGACCTTCTGATCAGCTAGTCCTAAGCTCTGTGGTTTAACCCACAGTGCCCATTTTGCTATACATTAATGTGAAATCTACACACATATAAAAAACGCTGTGAAAATGTGTTTTGAAAAAAGTTTTGAAAAATACATTGAACTTGGCATAGCTCACTTTCGCCATCTAGCATCACATTTGTATATAGCACTTTACAACACATTTAAAAAGTTTTATTTGCAGCTGTATAGCTGAGTCCTGAATAATGTGGGGAAAATGTTCTAGACTTGCTGTGCTGGGCGGCTGAAAATGTACCACCATCATTGTGGAAATCCTGGCAATCCAATGTATACCACCTACATGGAATAGCCTGTTAACACAAAGAGTGGCAGTCCCATATATTTCCAAGATGCTAGATCTGAGGTCTCTGTAAAATGGATCTTAGCCACTACTTTTTAAATCCATGGAGCATAAATGTCTGCCTGTTACCTGTAGCACATAAAACTTTGACTGACAGGCTGGTGCAAATGCCCAGAAATATAGCTAATGTATATTTACATCTGAACAAGGACTTTGCAGAAACCATGGGCTTCCAGCTTCCTCCAGTATATGCTTCTTAATACTGCATTTTTAAAAACTCAAGCATAGATATAAGAGATCACAGGTAACTTTTTGAGACTGTTAAAGTTCAAACTCAGCCAGCAACATTCTTGTATTTAAACAACTATTTGGAGAAAGGTACCTGGACTTGGCGTAAAAGAAAACAATATGTCAAAGAAAGATAAAAAATTATGCTGGTTTCTCGGTAGCTGACATCTCGTAACATCTTAGTAAACACCACACTTGTTAATCTGGGTTTTAATTTGCAGTTCACTGGATAAACCATAGCCAATGACAAGTATTACAGATTTGGGATTGTAAGTGAAACAAATTATTCCAAGGTTCATGGATAAATAAGGTATAATAGGAGAGGAATGATAGGATTAGATTATACTAGAAACATAAAAGAAAATCCATGGAAATAATATTGTTGGTTTACATGAATAATACAATGTATTGAGAAAACAATATCCCTCCAAATGTCATAAGAATGGCATTGGGAAAACAATCAATTGCGTGCTGAGGTCCCCAAGACACCCCAAACCCAATAACTCAAACTTCACACATTATTTTTGTTTAAGGTTTTTGGCATAATTTTGGCCACAACTTTATTATCAATACAAATTGTGAGTGGTTGCTTAGGCATTGGTTAGACTATCTGTCCTCCCCGCCTTGGGGACAGCCCTGACTCCGTAGTCAGTGCGGAAGAGCAAGATCAGGGTCAACTGGAGCTGCGAAACAGACCCTCAGCTAATCCCCGCATGCTCCTTGGAACTTACACGGCCCGCACCCTGCACCAAGGGTTTGGACGAAGGGGATGGTAAGTTCCAGAATTCCTTTAACGGAATACCCGTGCAGCATTGGAGGGGCAGGCCCAGCCTATCCATACCCCTCCACCAACCAATTTTAATCAATGCCTAACCGCCAACCTTACAAGTTGTGACGATTTGCTACGCAGTAGGCAAAACCCAATTGGCACACACTAATCAGCCAAGAGGTAAATTCCTACTGGGCCCCCGCACCAAGGCGAACGACCCCATGACAGGCATAGCAAGGTCAAGCGAAGCCCAACAAGGGAGGGCGGGCGGGAGATCCGATGTCCACAGCAAAAGAGAAAGAGAAAGCTGTGGACCTTGCTTAAATAGCCACTGACCCCACCCCTAAGTTTGCAACATCAACTTTCCCCAGATAACCAGATCCTCCCATCTAAACAAGCCCTGGCTTTAACTTGCCTAGCAATCATGGGGTGCCTTGTATAGCCCCATCCGCAACCCGTGCTCTCCTTTTAGTGAGAACACGCTTTGCGTGCTGAGGTCCCCAAGACACCCCAAACCCAATAACTCAAACTTCACACATTATTTTTGTTTAAGGTTTTTGGCATAATTTTGGCCACAACTTTATTATCAATACAAATTGTGAGTGGTTGCTTAGGCATTGGTTAGACTATCTGTCCTCCCCGCCTTGGGGACAGCCCTGACTCCGTAGTCAGTGCGGAAGAGCAAGATCAGGGTCAACTGGAGCTGCGAAACAGACCCTCAGCTAATCCCCGCATGCTCCTTGGAACTTACACGGCCCGCACCCTGCACCAAGGGTTTGGACGAAGGGGATGGTAAGTTCCAGAATTCCTTTAACGGAATACCCGTGCAGCATTGGAGGGGCAGGCCCAGCCTATCCATACCCCTCCACCAACCAATTTTAACCAATGCCTAACCGCCACCCGAGCCCTTTACGCTCGCCGCCAACCACTCACAGACTAAACCACACCCTCAACTTGGACACCACTGCATCCAACCAGACATCATTCCCCAACGGGGAAAGATGCACCCCATCATCCCTGAATAATTCAGAGGCCTTGAACGAAATCAGAGGGTGAGGAATCACAAATCCGCCCAAACCAACCACCAATTTGCTTGCCGCGGAATTAATCCGCTTCCTAACTCTTTCGGTGGCCGCCGGGCAAGGGCTATCCCTCCAAATGCGGCGTTTCAGCAGCTGCGACCAAATTAGTGTGGTTGAAGGCACCAAGGCCGCCAAATCCCTCAAGTCCAGTAATATGGCAGCACGCAGCCCAAAGCAGGAAGAGGAAACCATATCATTCTCCCCCAGCTGCACCACTATCGCTGTAGGGGGGCCAGCGTGGAGGACCCGTCTGTGCATGAGAGGCAATAATTCTCTCCACTGCATCCCTCGTCTGGAAATCCAGGACACCTGCACGTGCTGCGGAAGGCCCAAGCCAGCTCCCAGACCAGATTGACGAGCTCTGACAGCGGCCCAGTGCACAATGCTGTGTCCCACTATCCAAATACGGATAGCGGCCAGACCTAGGGTTAAAACACAAAAATGTCAGTACACACACCACCATTATTTCCTCACATATACTTTGAATGCATCCGATCTCCAACGACCCAGGTCCTTTATCCTCCTTGCAGACAAACCCCAATGGGCAGCTGTCGTTGCGGCACCAATACGGAAGGAGTGAGGAGCAAATTCCGATGCTTTGCGGCCGCAGGCCACTACCACCTTGCGCATCACCTTAGTGAACTGATGCTGGACTAAAGGGTGCCCATTTTCATGAATAAACAAAGGCCCCTCGCCTGCCGGCCGCAAGGACAAGTATCTCTTAAGATCCTTTACGGGGCAAGGACCCTTCTCTCCCGTTGCCGAGAGCCGAATGACGGCTCCCCTACCCACCTGGTCGGTCTTCGAATTCCTGATATGCACCCTCAGGTCCGACTGTGACATGCTCACGTCCTGCAACAGCAAACCCCTGGAACCTCCATCCCGTTTTTGCTCCAGGACCACCTCGCCTACCCTCAGTGCCCCAAAGAATGCCAAGGAAAAGGCTGCTGAAAATAGACGGGCCTCAAACTTGGACCAACAGATGCTCCGCAGTTTACTGCGCATCTGTATCAGCAACTCAAAAGTGATGGGACTTCTGGGAACAGTCCTCGATGGGGTGAGCCGTCCCCATCCCTCCAATGCCCGGCGCACCACAAACTTCCTACATGGGTCCTTGTCAAAAGTGGCCCTGCTAAAGAAAGAAATTGCTGCCGAGTGAAGTCGCAGGGTCCTAGCCGCCCGGCGCATCTGGAACAAATGTGCCAGATACTTAAGCACCTGGGCAGTAGAATGAGGGGTGATGACCGCCCCCGCCGATTGGCCATTAAAGGACAGAAAATCAGCCCAGGCCTTCTTATAGGACCTTAGCGTGGAAGGGGCGACTGATGCTGCTACTCCCTGTGAAACTAAGTGTTGCCAAGGTTCCAGAGATGATCCGGGAAAATCTCCGGACGGTCTCGAGCCTCTGGCGCCAATGACCTGAATCGTTCCATCTGAAAACGGGACAGAGCATCAGCAATCTCGTTAGAAATACCCGGAACGAAGCGAGCAGAAAATACAATATTAAAACGCAGACAGTGCAAAACAAACACCCGAAGCAAGGCCGAAACCCTAGACGACCGGGATGACTGCTTAGCTAAAACAGTCACTACTGCCTGGTTATCGGACCAAAAACAAACCCGATGGTCCTTAAAATGCTCGACCCACAAGTGTACCGCAACAACTATGGGGAAAAACTCAAGAAATGTCAGGTCTCGAGTTATCGCTTCCCCACACCAAGCCTGGGGCCAAGGTTCAGCACACCACCTGCCGTCCCAAAACAAACCAAACCCCAGTGACCCTGCCGCGTCCGAATGCACTTGAAAATCATTGTGGAGGTTCAAAGTGTCCTGCCACAGTGATACGCCATTAAATTCTTCCAGGAATTCCAGCCACACACGGAGGTCGGCTTGCACTTGGGCGGACAAACGAACCCTATGATGCGGTGCCTGCAGCCCCGAGGTAAGTTTGGCCAGGCGAGAGCAGAACGGGCGCCCCGGCGCCACCACCCTGCAAGCAAAGTTTAAATGACCTAGCAACGACTGAAGCTGTCGCAAGGTAACCTTCCTCAATGGGAGCAGTTCTTCAATGACCTTCCTTAAAGCAACTAACTTATCTGGCGGCAAACTAGAGGTTTGGGCCACGGTATCCAACAAGATACCCAAATAGGTAAGTTGCGTAGTGGGACCCTCAGTTTTCTCTGCCGCTAATGGAACCCCCAGGTCTTCAGCCAGGGACGCAAAGGCACGCAGCAGAACCACGCAATTCCCCGTGTCCCTCGCGGAGGCCAGTAAAAAGTCATCCAAATAATGCGTAACCCCGCCCAAACCGGTTCTGTCGCGCAAGGCCCATTCCAGGAATGAGCTGAAACACTCAAAAGCCGCACAAGCTACCGAGCAGCCCATGGGCATAGCCTTATCAAAATAGAATCCCCCGTCAAACTGAAAACCCAGCAGCCAGAAATCCTCAGGATGAATTGGCAACAAACGAAAAGCCGACTCAATGTCGCACTTGGCCAATAGGGCACCAGGCCCAAACTTCCTTATCATCTTGATCGCATGATCAAGAGAGGCATACTTCACCGAACAGAGCTCCGGGGGAATTACGTCGTTAACCGACGTACCATTAGGATGAGAGAGGTTATGAATTAGGCGAAACTCCCCCGGGGCCTTCTTGGGAACTATTCCCAAGGGTGAAATGTGCAAATTAGGAAAGGGGGGGGTGGCGAAAGGACCAGCCATACGACGTAAAGCCAGCTCCTTTTCAATTTTCTTACGCGCCACACCAGGCATGTCCTTAACGGATTTCTGGTTCCTAGGATTCTGGGCTACAGGGGCCACGACCACTGGGATCCTAAATCCCAGCGAAAAACCATTACTCAAATATGACGCTGACTCTCTGTCTGGGTAAGATTCCAGTAACGCCAGTAACGGCTGTAGCCGAACCGGAGTATAGGCCAAAGAAAAGATATCACTTTCCTGCTCCGGGAACAGGAGGCTGGGCAGGGACCTTGGGGGGCTGCTGGGAGCCCCCTCCCCTGCGAAAGGGCCGCCTGGCCGCGGAGCAAGCAGAAGCCGAGTGGCTCCCAGAGCATTTGTCACAAAGGTGTGCGAATTTACAGGCTTGACGTTGGCAAATGCCCTTATTAAAGTCCCAGCAGAACCACTTGCGCCCAACTTTTTGGGTGGCAGGCTTGAATTTTTGCAACTCAGAAGCCTTCTTCTCAATACGTGGTGCCACATAAGTGGTCCACACATCCAAGTCCTTCCTGTCCCAGCGGGCCGTCGGTATCTTGGCCGCCCTACGCCTAAAGTTCTGGTCATATGATAATGCAGCAGTCTCGCCAGCCATCGTAAAAGCTGAACGGACAATAGACAGATAAACCCAGAGGTGCAGAGACCTCTTGGGATACGCTGCAGAAATCACACCAGCAAAAACCTGGAAACTATCCATCCAACGTTCAAAAGTCCTGTCAGCCTTTGCTACAATTGTCCGTCTTTTGGGAACGGAAAGGCCCTTGTCCAGCGGCTCCCGACCATCAAGCGGAGGAGCCAAGCTGAAAATATCCACGTAGCGGCCATCCAGAATCCTAGACCGCAATTTGGAAGACAAGTGGGCACCAGGAATAATATCCCTAGCAGAATTGGTGGAGACTCTTACGTCAGGCACCAGGACCCCTTCTCGACACTCCTGTACGGCGCCATACCTGGCCCTATGAGAATTTGCCCTACGCTCCCAAACCCACTTTGGCAGCCCCGACGACTCCCCGTAGCCCCAGTAAAGCTTAAGGGGGGCCCCCTCATCACTGCTAGAGCTGATGGAGGAAGTACCTGAAGTGGAGGACGATGTGTCCCTCCATCTCTTCTTAGAGTGCCTCCTGGAGCCCCTTTTTCGGCGACGATGCCCACCGGAAGAGGACCTTGGAGGAAGAGGAAGACTGTCTTCAATCGAAGAATCTGACGCTTCACCCTGTTGCACTGCACCTGGGGCTGACTGAACAGAGACAACTTGTGAATGAACTGGATTAGAATGCCCCAGCGCTGGGGGCCGTACAGGTGAGCCCCGTACAGCGCGGCCCCGGGTCGATGCGCTTCTTCTGGCGCCGACCCTGGCACGACCACGGCCCCTAGGCACTGCATCCTGCGATACAGGCAGCACCGAAGGTTGGACCTGCGGAGCATCAGGTAAGCCAACTCCGGCTAGCAGTGGCTCCCCTTCTTCACTAGATGATGATGCAGGAGAGGAAACATCCACCGGGGGAGGCGGGAATGCTGATGACGTTGACGGGGTCGAGCAACGGTGTAGCAGGCCATCCATCTCCGCCTCTACCCTTGCCAGTGTCACCGGGTCGCCAGACAAACTTGAAACCATAGCCTGGATGCGTTTCAAGGACTGACCAGGCTGCGGAGATCGCAAGGCCTGGGATGGGCCTTTTATAGGCCGCTTCGAGGAGCGGGCTGGAACAGGCCTTCCTGCTGCCTTCTTAGGAGCCATTCCTACTACTGGTGAGAAAAGAAAAGAAAATAAAATTAAGTAGAGGAGAAAAAAAAAAAAAAAAAAACAACTAAGTTCTTTAAGACGCTAGAATCTGCAAGAAAATGAAGCAGAATGAATTAAATAGTTAATTAAAACTAAGACCTAGACTATAAAATGATGCACCAGTAGACAGGAGGCAACCACTTGCTTACAGATTATGCAACAGATCGGTAACCCAGGAGCAGCTGGGAAGAGCACCAGCCACCAAATCAGAAGCTGTCCAATACGGAAACAAACCACAACCTTGTGCTCTTTACCAGCACACACACCTACACTAGCCGTCCAGGCTGCGTGCAATTGAAGAAATTAATTGCCTGCAAACATATCAACTGCCACAAGAGGTCGCAGTAGTACCAATTATACTCAGCCTAGGATAAAGCAACCACCAGGCCCTGCAATTACTAGGCCTGAACGCTAGAGGCCGCCACGTGGCCGAGAGGAATCAAAATGGCGCTCCCGCCTAATGAGGCTGCAAAATGGAGGCCTCACAGCTCTCCGCTCAAATCAATGCACCTCTGGGGACAACCAGCGGCACCCAGCCCCCCAGCAACACCAGGCCGGCCTCCCAGGGCCTGCTACAGGGCAAGGTAAGCCACCCCTAGCCAGGCAGCCAGCCGCAGGGAAGCTACCAACAGAAGCCTGTGGGGAAGGGAGAAGCAAGGACAAACTGAGAAGAAATGTTCCCTTGACTGGGGATCGACCCTGCAAGAGGGCAGGGGAATTGAGGGAAGCCCTCCCCACACGGCCCCTGGGCCCAGGCCGAGCACCCCCCCCCCAACTAAATTAAAGGGAATCAAAACAAACAGGAAAATTAAATAAAGTGGGGAAGGATCTTTCAGCAACAAATTAAAGAAAGAGGAGAAAATGGAGGAAGAAAAACAAAGGGAAAGGGTATACGACCCAAACTTCTGCTGTAGTCACTCAGAGATCCGATGAGATCCGATGTCCACAAGATCCGATGTCCACAGCAAAAGAGAAAGAGAAAGCTGTGGACCTTGCTTAAATAGCCACTGACCCCACCCCTAAGTTTGCAACATCAACTTTCCCCAGATAACCAGATCCTCCCATCTAAACAAGCCCTGGCTTTAACTTGCCTAGCAATCATGGGGTGCCTTGTATAGCCCCATCCGCAACCCGTGCTCTCCTTTTAGTGAGAACACGCTTTATAGCAATAGGCATAAGAACCCTAGACTTGCATCTTGCTATCACAATTCTTCAGCCACCTAGTTTGAAAAGTTTCTGTGTTCCCTAATCCTTTTAAACTGCCTTGTATTGTGGAATACCCTTACAATGCAGTAGGTCAAAGTAGCCTGCTGTCTCCAGACAAACAAACAAACAAACAAACAAACAAACAAGAGGAGTGAATGTGCGGATAGTAATCAAGAATAGATCTATAGATCGATTGTGAAATTTTTGGAACTGGGCTCTGCAAGTAGGCAAAATGATATTTCCAACTTCCAAATGTGTGCTTAATCGGTTTAGTGGGAAATGTCACGGGTACCTGGCTCTTGGTTATTATCTTCATGCAAGTCACATGCTCACATTTCATACTAGCATCTTCTTCAAAACAAACTAAGTATGTTATGATTATATGTCTTATCAGGTTGTCTGCTTTTTTCGTCTTTAGCATTGGTCCAGATTCCAGCCTCATGTTGAATTTTTTGCTGAAGCAAATAAGCAGCCAAACAGCATCAGGACTTCTCCATTGGTATCAATCCATTGTATCAATCATGGCTGTTGTGTTTGCTGAATGAGATAGTTCCTTGACTTAGCAGGAACAGGCTGGCAACACTCGCCTCTTTATGTTAAATTCTCTTATGCCTAAAGGACAACAGCCCAGTGTCATATTATTCAAGCCAATGTTAATTGTTTCCCAGTGTCCAGTTTTAAAGCGCAAGTAATTTAGATTTAGCAAATGAGAGCTCCCATGCTATTGTCTAAGCTAACAGTCATTTCAATTAAAAGTAAATTTTCTCCTTGCTGGTCATTCAGGAACGCATCACACAATTTAATACCCTTTTTACACCACAATGGTTCAAGGGAGATAGTTAACACATTTTACCGAACAATTTACTCACTGAGGGAAACAGGGGTGGTTAAGATGGACTGTGAACTCCTACTTCAGAATTAATAAATAAAACTAAGCTGTTGCAGGGGAGACTGGGTCATTCTCTTTTGCTTCTCTTTTAGCTTCTTTTACAGAGGTGAAACAAAGGTGCAATTTGACTTAAGAAAGACCCAGTTGTGATATCAAAATACATGTTGGGAAATATAGCATCATCTGAAGATATATGCATTCATTGCATGCCTCTTCTTAACAGTGACTCGCATGACCTTTAACCTGAAAAGCTTTTTTTAAAAAAATAAATAAATCCTGTTCTTATTCAGTATAGCGGTACTGGGTTACATACGCTTCAGGTTACATACGCTTCAGGTTACAGACTCCACTAACCCAGAAATATTACCTGGGGTTACAAACTTTGCTTCAGGATGAGAACGGAAATTGTGCTCTGGCGACGCAGTGGCAGCAGCAGGCCCCATTAGCTAAAGTGGTGCTTCAGGTTAAGAACAGTTTCAGGTTAAGAACGGACCTCCGGAACGAATTAAGTACTTAACCCGAGATACCACTGTACTAACAATAATTTTTTTTTGTACTCCTGATAAGAGCTCAAGCTAATAAAAGGTCATTTATAGTAAAGAAGCAGTTGTTGTTGTTGCTGTTGCTGTCATTATGTAACTTTATGTACTTCCATGTGACAAAAAGTGCCCCCCCCCCAATATACAAGAAGAAGACACCTAGGTTTAATTTTGCCAGTCATTCAGTGACAACAAATTTTTCCTGATAGTAAAGACAACAGATATAACACCGAACTTGTACTGTGTAAGACTGGTGAAAAGAACTTGGACATTACTCTATTTGCACCCTTCTATTGTCATGCTGAAAAGTGCGTGTGCCTGGGCACGCCTCCCCACACTCTACCCCATTGCTGCTGGGCCGCTGGGATTGAAGAGGACACAGTCTTTTTCTCCTTCATCCACCCTGACCCCCATTGAAAGCAGGTGAGGCAAACAGATGGCCCAGGCAGGCCTTCTGCAGTTGGTGGCAGCTTAATCCCAGAGAAAGGGGTATTTTGCGGGCATGAAGGGGAGACTTAGGCTGGATCCTAAGCCCATTCATCTCAGTCACACAACCTGGCATAAATCACTCTGGCAAAAAGCTTGGTGTAAAATACTATTTTAAAAGCTTGTTTTCCCTCTGCCAGGCTTAGGTATTACCACCAGCAGACCTGGCACTGAACAGTTTGCCTTCTGGTGCAACTTTACGCCGGCGTACACTGGCTTGCTTTATGCCAGCTTCAGGTGCATACGATTGCCCCCTCAGGGAATCAAAAAAAGGAAGTATATATAACCTTTTAACAGTTAAGGGGTGGGGGGCTTTTAACAATTTTATTAATAGTCTTGTGTTATGTTTAGGGGTATGTGACATTTACATTTTCCAGCCTACCTAAATTTTATTCATTGCATCAGCTCATTCTGACATTTGATGCAGAAGTGCTTGAATACCAAATGCAGGGATTTTCATTGTTGGTATTTTTCATTCCTGGTCTTCAATTAAGGCGAGATGAAAGAAAACAAAAGAACTCCAGTGTGTTCTACTTTTCTAATACTGAGAAGCCATTTATTTGTTCAAAGTAATCTTGCTGCAACAGATATTAGCAAGATATTCCGGTATGGTATATAATGCTCAGTTCATGTAGCAATGTATTCCATGCATCCTATAGTGTTGAGTGTAAAGATCTGCACGGAATTACAATAAATACAGGTGAAACTCGGAAAATTAGAACATCGTGGAAAAGTTCACTTATTTCAGTAATTCAACTTAAAAGGTGAAACTCATATATGAGATAGACTCATGACATGCAAAGTGAGATATGTCAAGCCTTTATTTGTTATAATTCTGATGAAAACCCCAAATTAACAATCTCACAAAATTAGAATATAAAATGAAAACAGCAAAACAAGGACTGCAAATAGAGCAATATTGGACCTCTGAGAAGTAGAAGCATGCATATGTACTCAGTACTTGGTTTGAGACCCTTTTGCATCAATTACTGCCTCAATGAGGCGTGGCATGGATGCTGTCAGCCTGTGGCACTGATGAGGTGTTATGGAAGACCAGGAAGCTTCAATAGCAGCCTTCAGCTCTTATGCATTGCTCGGTCTCATGTCTCTCATTTTTCTCTTGGCAATACCCCATAGATTCTCTATGGGGTTCAGGTCAGGCAAGTTTGCTGGCCAATCAAGCGCAGTAATCCCATGGGCATTGAACCAGGTTTTGGTACTTTTGGCAGTGTGGGCAGGTGCCAAAGTCCTGCTGGAAAATGAAGTCAGCATCCCCATAAAGCTCGTCTGCGGAAGGAAGCATGAAGTACTCCAAAATCTCCTGGTTGATGGCTGCGTTGACCCTGGACTTAATGAAGCACAGTGGATCGACCAACACCAGCTGATGACATGGCTCCCCAAATCAACACAGACTGTGGAAACTTCACACTGGACTTCAAGCATCTGCCATTGTGTGCCTCCCCATTCTTCCTCCAGACTCTGGGTCCTTAGTTTCCAAATGAGATGCAAAAGCTGCTCTCATCAGAAAAGAGATTTGGTACATGGGTGGTATCCAACACATTTGTTCTGTTCACAAATGGATATCAGTATTCACCACCCTCTCTTATCCCCTCACATGTCCTTCATCCTCTCCAAATCTGCCCCGGAGGATTGGGGGGGGGGGACCCAGAACAAATTTAGAGGGTACACCAGGGGTGCACAGGAAGAAGAGAAGTTGGGGAAGTCCTGTTGCACAGCCAAAAGTCCTTGTGCTGACTGAACATTCAATACTTCGCCATGTCCACAACCCGTTTAATTTAGAGATAGTTCATTGATAAGAATCAGGCTATTGTAGGGTAAAACAATTGCAGACTGGGAGTGTTTCTCTCCTTTTTAGCCTCTATCATCACTATTCTTCAAGGCGCAAAAAGAGAATAAACATAGAAGCACTTCTAAAATTGCAGGCTACGGTAACCCGCTTGTAAATGATATGGCATTAAACAGCAATGAAAAACGTAAGCCTAAATGAAAAGAACGGTAATGGTCTTAAGTAACGGTACATGAGATAAAAAAGCCCCAACACATTCCCTCTTCTTAACAGAAATGTTTTCTTCAGGAAGTAAAAATTAAATCACTTATTCATAAAGCTCATTTAAACCTATACTTTTGTCTCTTTCCGTGAGTGATTGCATTTCCTTTTTAGATTTTGAAAGTGTGAAATGTTCCGTAAATAGACCCATAAATTTGCTTGGGTTAAAAGCCATTTTCTTAAGGTATATTTACAGTATTTGGGTAATATGTATGTACATTCAATAAATCTTTTAGCATAATGTGCATCTTTTTCAAATAAGTTACTCCTCTGTGGCTTTATTCATAACTATAAAACTCAGTGTGGTTCACATTGCTGGCCAACTACTGTAGCAGACTAATCAGGTATGACTGAACACTCAAACGCTTACTTGATTGCTAAATGAAATATTTTAGCATCCTCTAGATGGTGCTCATTAAATTCTCTTGACACCCAAACATTGCCAGATTATATTTGCTTAAAGTGCCTGCATAAAGTTTACAGTAGGTTGTTTTGGGTTTCTACTTTTCTAAGTTGTACATTTTGTAACATAGCATTCAACTCATTCTTTGCTTTGTATAGTAGTGTGGAGCTCTTTCTCTAGGTCAAATAGCTGGAGAGTTGAGGCAAACTCTTTAACAAAATAATCATATTGGAAGCACATTCCACCAGAATCCATTTTCCCCTGCAAATATTTCTAATATTTTATTTTTCCGCATCTCCCGCTCCCAAAGAAGCCAATAGTAAAATTTTCTCTGAATTTTCTACATCTTCTCTTCGCCCTCACATTGCAGCCACCATTTCCACTCACCAGAAGGCCCTAGAGCAGCACTAGGTCTGGGGCATTGGGGAGGATGCAAAATGGCAGCCAGGCAGCCAACACAATTGCTGTTCATGTCACTTATGGCAGCTGTAACAGCAACAAAACCTGTAAAGGGGGGGGGGGGAGAAAAGAAAGACTATCACTGCTTATGTCAATCTTCGCCCTCGAGAAACCAATGAGTAATTTCTTCTCTCCTCCACTTCCAGAGAAATTCAATGAAATGACACCCTCCCCAATTTATTAGCCCACAAATAGGGCAAAGGATGTGGATAGGCCTTTTTCACACAGCGCTGCATACCAATGTAAAATATGCTGATTTCTTGATGTCACGTCTAGTGAGTTCTGTGCAATGTAATTCAAAAACCGGACGGGAGCAAATGAATAATTTTGATAGCGATGTGGAGAAACTACATCCCACACAGTATATTTTGGTTTAATTTTTTTAAAAAAGCATTAGTAATTTCCGCTCACTCTATTTCTGCCAGCAAAATTTTTAAAAATAGTGAATGACACTGGTCTGAATATCCATGATGGAGATAATTGAGCAGCTAGGGTCTTAGAGTAGAAATGGAGGCACAGCTTCTACATTCCTTATGAGATGTATGAATTTGTACACATAGAGCTTCCTCACCTTATCACATTATGGATATACCGGTATTTCCTTTGTTGTTTTATGATTCAGATACGTATTACGAACTGACAAACACACAAATACATGTGTGTGTTTATAAAAAATAATTTTTATTAAATATTTCTTAGTTTACAAAAATATGTGCATTGTCTCTTTTCTCAAGTTGTGTTTTCTACAGATCAGTTGCATTTGCTGTGAGACATTAGTGTTGCATGCAGTATTAGGTAACAATAATAATACAGTGGTACCTTGGTTTACGAACTTAATCCATTCCGGAAGTCCATTCTTAAACTGAAACCATTCTTAAACCAAGGCATGCTTTCACTAATGAGGCCTCCCACCACCAGTGCCCTTCCACCATTTGGATTCCGTTCTCAGACCGAGGTAAAGTTTGCAAACTGGGACACTACTTCCAGTTTTGCGGAGTTCATAAACTGAATAGTTCATAAACAAGACTGTTCTTAAACCAAGGTACCACTGGAAGAAGAAGAAGAAGAAGAAGAAGAAGAAGAAGAAGAAGAAGAAGAAGAAGAAGAATTTATCATTTATATCCTGACCATCTAGCTGGGTTTCCCCAGCCACTCTGGGTGACTCCCAACAGAATGCTAAAAACACGATAAAACATCAAACATGAAAAACTTCCCTAAATAGGGCTTCCATCAAATTCCTCAGATGTGTCCTATCTGCAGCAAAGGACGCCTGTCTTGTTTTCATTCCCAAATATATCAAGAAGCACTTCAGCCTTTATATTTTGTGACTAATAGGAAATATCCACACATAGTTAAGCCTTTTTCATCTCAAATCTTATTTAAGGAATACCTTCATTGTATTTTATTACCATTCATTTACTTCCAGAGCTATGTGGTAGTTATGGTTTTGTAACTACTGAATGACCTGCTAAGTTTCTAGCTGCTGCTTTATACAACAAAGCAATCAATACCCAAAATTTACTAGAAGCATATAGAGCTTATGGAATAAGCTTATGGAATAATAAGTACAACAACCATTATGCCAGGAAGAAAATGAAAGCTTCGGTTGGTATTGGAGAAAGAGAGTATAAGAAAGCCCTCAATCAATAAAATACAATAGCAGTAAAGCAGGGATTCATCTCTCTGAAAAGAAAACTTGTCAGAGGTTATACTGGTAATTTTCAGGCAAAACACCTGATTGCACAGGCAACAGAGCCACAATGGGCGTAGAGAATAACTAGACCTTGACACAAACCGTATGAGAATCAACTTTGGATTCTGTCCCATGAAGATGCAATGTATGGATAAGGTAGCAATGGGAGTGGGACATTTTTTCTCACTTGAGGAGCATCTAATGGAAATGGAGATTTCCCATCAGTTTAATATATCTTATGCTATTCAAATGCACATAGCTGTGTGGAACTATGAAATTGTAGCTTTCATGTGGCTCAGTGAGGACACAACGTAGGCCTCAACAATAAATGGATTTGGAATATAGTAATAATATGCAGGTGGCGCTGTGGGTTAAAGCCTCAGCGCCTAGGACTTGCCGATTGAAAGGTCGGCGGTTCAAATCCCTGCGGCGGGGTGCGCTCCCGCTGCTCGGTCCCAGCGCCTGCCAACCTAGCAGTTCGAAAGCACCTCCGGGTGCAAGTAGATAAATAGGGACCGCTTACCAGCGGGAAGGTAAACGGCGTTTCCGTGTGCGGCTCTGGCTCGCCAGAGCAGCGATGTCACGCTGGCCACGTGACCCGGAAGTGTCTCCGGACAGCGCTGGCCCCTGGCCTCTTGAGTGAGATGGGCGCACAACCCCAGAGTCTGTCAAGACTGGCCCGTACGGGCAGGGGTACCTTTACCTTTACCTTTAATAATATGTGAGTGCACTTATTTATGTGGCTGCATTCAGAAAGGAGGGAGTTATTGCTTTAGGTTTAGTGGTTATAATCTTAGTCCTTCTGTTGTGTTATGGCTTTTTAATCACTATATTGCCATGCTAAATTTTAAATGGCTGGAAAGAACTGCATGCCAGGATACTATCCCAAATTCTGCTACATGAGCAATGGTGGTATGATCACAAAAACTGCAGGGAATGGCAACACAAAAGTCTTGTAAGTTTCCAAGCGAATGTGGTTGAAAACACACACACACCCCGGAAACAATTAACATTGTGCTCAATTTCCACTAGATTTACAGAAGTGGCTTTTAAATCTTATGAAAGGTGTAAAATGCAAAGATTATCAGGTAAGGAAAAGCCAGGAAGAAAGAACCAATTTCAAAAGAACACTACTGAACCTAATGCAGAACCACATAAATAGAGTGTACTTACATTTACACCACAATCTAGTGTCTTCATGGGTGGGAGATTCACTGTACATTGGTATTCATGTTTTCATATTAATATTTCATATTCAGAAGCAAGTCCCACTGTGTTCAGTGTGGTATGTTTCCGAGTAAGTATGCATGTCTTGAGAATTTCAGCAAAATCCACATTGAGGAGCTGTTTGATAACATGCTGACATCATTAGACTATGTAATCTGGAACCAATAACTAGAAGCAAGAAAGAATTCAAAATAGCAAGAATGAGCAAAATAAATGATATCATGCCAACTTAATTTGCTAGGCTCATATAGGTCACGGTTTTGGATTACAATTTTTATACTTTTTCTATTTAAGAATACACACAACTCTATGCATAAAGTATTTCATTCATTTTATGAAGCTTTGCTTTTTCCAATAGGTTGCTGTTCTTAATCATATTGGTCAGTGCTACAGACCATTTTCAATTGAACGATATGACATAGATTTTTTTTAAAAAAAATTAAGCTGCTATGTCCACTAATATTTTTCCCCCTTCAGAACCATCACTCTTTTTTAAAAATAAAGAATACATTTCTCCTTAATGTAAAAACCAGTAGAGCAGTGACCCTCAGTGTAATCCACAGAAATTAAGACCACATGGAGTAGGTTAGGATCAAATGACACCTACTGAACGAGCCACCAAGAGTATTCTCTCAAAACAAAGGGAAAATCAGACAGAGGTGATTATTTGCTACTGAGCTTGCTGACAGTGCTCAATGTGGGCTCACCTCTAGGGTCTGCAAAGTCAGGAGTAGAATTGGGTTACATTTTATGCTCACAACATGAGAGCAGCCCAGCTCAAAAGAGAACGCCAAAAGCTGGAAGAGGTCTCAGTCAAATACACAGGGAAGAATGACCTACATTGCCACAATATTATTTTCTCAACAGCTAGGGCTGTACAGCTGTATAACACAAAATAAAGTCTACAAAATTATGCCAGTGTGATATAACTGAGCCAGAGTACGTTCAGGCTCAACAACATGATTCACCAACAAAGTCTATGGTTCTGCCTCGCGTACATGGTTTGTAGGCAGCACAGAAGTGTCACATAGAAATAAATTTGAAGGCTTGTGCTATTGCTGTCCTTTAGGTAAGTTCAGGCTGTTGAAGTTCTGTAGCCTTCTCACCTTGTCAGGCTGCATCTCACAGTTCTGTTTGATCGTGATAGTGTTGATCATGACCAGCATAAACTCACATGTAGTGATTTTATAGTGCCACTGTATTCTGCTCTGGTCAGACCTCACCTGGAGTACTGTGTCCAGTTCTGGGCACCACAGTTCAAGAAGGACACTGACAAACTGGAACGTGTTCAGAGGAGGGCAACCAAAATGGTCAAAGGCCTGGAAACGATGCCTTATGAGGAACGGCTAAGGGAGCTGGGCATGTTTAGCCTGGAGAAGAGGAGGTTAAGGGGTGATATGATAGCCATGTTCAAATATATAAAAGGATGTCACATAGAGGAGGGAGAGAGGTTGTTTTCTGCTGCTCCAGAGAAGCGGACACGGAGCAATGGTTCCAAACTCCAAGAAAAAAGATTCCACCTAAACATTAGGAAGAACTTCCTGACAGTAAGAGCTGTTCAACAGTGGAATTTGCTGCCAAGGAGTGTGGTGGAGTCATCTTCTTTGGAGGTCTTTAAGCAGAGGCTTGACAACCATATGTTAGGAGTGCTCTGATGGTGTTTCCTGCTTGGCAGGGGGTTGGACTCGATGGCCCTTGTGGTCTCTTCCAACTCTATGATTCTCTGATTCTCTGATTTGGCTGGCAGAAACATTTTCTATTTCTAATATTTGGATTTGCAAAGATTTCTGATTTCTTGAGAAAGCGGTAAGAGCCAACAGAGTGAGCGTGGAAGGGAAGGCATAGAGGTTAAGTGATGGAAGGAATAAGGGCAATAACCCTTCCTACAGAAAAGTGAAAGACCTACCTCTGCTCTTGTTCAAGGATGCTACTACCCAGTGCTGGCCCACCCATGAGACAAATTGAGGCAAGATCCATTGTAGCAGCAACAACCTCCTCAGCAGCGCTACTCCAATGCTGCCTCTACAGTGGCCTCTTGGTGAATCTCTGCCAGTCTCTTCCCACCCTTGTTTCCTTGGTAAGTGGTTTATTCTTCCCCCATTGTTTCTGATGTTTCACCCTTTCTTCTCTGCTGGGGGGAGAGACACCATTTTGTGGTTCGCCTCAGGTGTCAAAATGCCTTGGGCCAGCCCTGCTAACACTAGTTCACTCAATTTTAGGGCACCTAAGATGGCTAGCAAGACTGCCACCCTAAATAGCACAGCCTCAAATGCAGACCAACAAATAGTCTATCATTTTTTATATCCTGGCCAATAGCTGTCACCCAGTCATGTACAATCTATCTTGTATGGTAGGGGCTGTCAGTTCCACCCCTCCCATGCCCAACAAACCCGAAAGAAGTTTACAGTTGAGTAAAGTCAAGCTACAATGTCATTCCCTCAAAACCTATGGGACAACCACCTCTTCTTTCAATTCAGTGAGCGTTTTATCCCAGAGAAATAAAACGGACACTTACAGAACCATCTGGTGATATTTCAACACCCCCTTGGAGCTTTTTGCTCTCATGTTACATTTCCTGTGGGCAAGGGGTAAAATCTTTACACAGAACAGCATCACAGAAAACCGCTGCAGACAAAATGGTTGACATCTGGACATTTGACATTAACTGAGTTTGTAAAAAAGAAAAAAGAAAAGATAAGGCTTCCGTAAAAATATTCAAAAGAATAGATTTGGCTGTAAAGGGCCTTATGTTATTTGCTTTGAGAGAATAATGTAAGATTGCATGTGTTTATATGCATAATGGTCAAATATATGGAACACAGGAGAGTCCCAATCAGTATCCTTTTTTAACACTCAAAAGCAGCAAATGCGGGAGGTTGACTGCCATCTCCCTCAATCCAGTTCTTCCTTCTTCCTCAATCCAGTTACACCCTGAGATAGCCTTTAGGCTTGTTTGGGACAGGTACAATATGGGTTCCAGTCTTCCTTTCCCACATCATAAAGGTAAAGTAAAGGTACCCCTGACAATTAGGTCCAGTCGTGACCGAATCTGGGGTTGTGCGCTCATCTCACTTTACTGGCCGAGGGAGCTTCCGGGTCATGTGGCCAGCATGACTAAGCCACTTCTGGCGAACCAGAGCAGCGCACGGAGATGCCATTTACCTTCCCGCTGGAGCAGTACCTATTTATCTACTTGCACTTTGATGTGCTTTCGAACTGCTAGGTTGGCAGGAGCATGGACCGAGCAACGGGAGCTCACCCCGTGGCGGGGATTCAAACCGCCAACCTTCTGATCGGCAAGTCCTAGGTTCTGCGGTTTAACCCACAGTGCCACCCACGTCCCTTCCCACATCATGCCCAATATTAAATCTATGAGATAGTGTATATGTTGAAAATGGTGCAGAGGGAAAGGTTTGAATCCCTTCTCCCTCAACACAACAGGCCCCATCCAGTTTGGATGTCCTCGCAGCTTCTGTGAAATGGTAAAATAATTGATAACCCAACAAGAATGTTCATAGGTGAGTCTACACTATCTCTTTTCTTTGGAAATGCCTTTTGTTCACGCACTGTTATACAATCCAGAAGATGTAGGTCCTGATCTGTCATATAGCCATGGTGGGTTTTTTTTTACTCCCCTCTCCAATGTTTTGAGACCTCGGTTGTGATGATTTTTCTTAGGTTTAATGCATGTGCATCACTAGCCAGTCCAGTCCAGTCCAGTCCAGTCAAGCAATACTCTTAGAATGTGCTTTGGGAATACTGATGCTTTAAAAGACTCATGGTTTCTAACTAATTACTTCTACTTTCTTTGTGGCTAAAGATAAAAAAAACCCCGAATGAGCAATAGGTCAGGCTGTAAAGAGGGCAAAAAGATGGAGGAGGGATGATTGACTGGGATTGGGTAGAGACTGACAGCTTGGGGGGCTCTTTGGGTGGGTTGGTAGGTGCATTCTCTCTGAGGTTGCCTGAGACAACAAGAAGCCCCACACTCCCCTGGGGAGCTTTTCTTCCAGTAGCTCCATTGCCGTATTTGTTTAGCTCCCCTTGTGATTCCCCTGCCCTTCAAGGGTGGAGTAACCCAGTTTTTCAGTCTTCATATACAGGGCCAGCCCAAGACATTTTGGCACCTGAGGTGAATCACAAAATGACACCCTCTCCCCACCAGGGAAGAGTGAGTAGGTGAGTGAAGATCTAAAGATTTACAACAGGATCTGTTGCCCCTGTGGATCTTGCCACCTGAGGCAGTTCGCCTCATCTAGCCTCATGATGGTCCGGTCCTGTTCATATACATTGCCATGCAACAGCCAGTGCCGGATTTACGTATAAGCTAAACAAGCTGTAGCTTAAGGCCCCACTCTCTGGGGGCCCCCCAAATAATGTAAAGGAAGAAACAAAACCTGGATGTACATTTCCAAAATAAAAACAAATAAAAGAAAAACCTACATACAGTGTTTTGTGTTGTGTAGGATCCTATGATGTAAGTAATGGACCCCGCCTGCTAGCCTGCTCCCTAAAATATCACTGGTTAGATACCTATTAGGTCCATAAATTACCATATAGTATATATTCAACACAAAAAACAGTGACAATTTGTTGTTGACAAAGGACAGCTGGACATATAAAGGGCCTCATTACCTTCAGTAGCTATGGGCCTCATCAAACCTAAATCCAGCCCTGGCAGCGGCACATTTATGGGTCTATTTTTTCAAGGCACTGAATGGACATTCTCCTGAATATACTTTCTCAGGGTTCTTGCTGTAATACTTCATGCCTGCTATAGGGACAGGCATTGACACACGATGTCAATTCACAAGTTACATATTAAATGTGGCAAGGAATTACAGTGGACATTGTACTTCTGGCTGGATGTGGAAGAGCAATGCCTCAACAATGCTAAGTGACCCAGGTGTGGTTTCTCCTTCTTGTCACATCTTGTTTGACCCAAAATGTGCTCTTTTCCCAATGCACTCTATAACAGTGTTTTATCCACATAATTTCAAACATTTTTTTAAATGCTTGCACAACGCTTTAGCAACATGTCATTATATGTGATTGGAAATGTAAAACCCATTATTACCATCTCGAAGGGGAGCTGGAAATAGCACAAGAGAATCATAAGCTAATATTTGTTTTAGTACAAAAAAAACCCTAGGAAATGATTTTTCTTACAACAATAACATATCTACCAAGCCAGACGATCTTTAAAGCAATTGCAAACATAGCTGCTGATTAGAATGGTTTCTTTTTTTATATTCTAAGATTATTGCAGTAAATATAGAGTATATAGGAGAATTGGCAGTAAACACTTCAGTATTAAGTATTGTCTGGATTTTAGGAAAACATTTCCCCCTATTCTGGAATTCTGCTTCCTGGGATACATCATTTGGAAATTTCTATTTTTTCTTCCTTATTGTAGAAATCTGTATCTATATCTATGTTGGTGTCTTTATCCACTAACAATATGGTTTACAGAAAAAACAAATACCTATACCATGAATAATTATTTAGTGAGCAAAGCATATAATAAAGGGAGAAGAAAAGCTGAACATAGAATGAAAAGTAGAGGGGGGGTGAGATGCATTTCTTGGGTGAACCTGAAAGTCTGCTAATATCCTTGTCTTCCAAAGTAATACAGATGAGCAATCATAAATCCACTGCATATAAACCTAATATTGTTACATATTTAATTTTGCATGCATTTAGATATCTAAACTAAAATATAGTAATGATACTGTATTGTGTTGGAAGGTATTTCTTCTTCTATGGTGGCTTGCAATATACAGCTAATTATATCGTTACTATTGCTAAACTAATTATATATTGGGGGAACATAATTTAATTTGCAGTCTATTAATTTCTAAATTATTAAGTTTTATTGGTACAAATCAAAGTTGGGCTGTAAATATAAATGAACAAGTTTTATTTGTCGCTGTTTCTTGGCACGAAGAGATAGGGTCTCGAACAGATTGCTATGAATAAAGCTATTGCAAAAAGTGCAAACTAAATTTGGTTACCCTAGAAAATATCCTCAAAGCATTCAAGGCAAATGCCTGAGTGCATTCCCCTCACAAACATTTAACAATGCAGGTTGCATCTCTGCTGTTTACAATGCAAATGCACTGGCTTTTTAGTTTGGTCAAAAGTGCCAACGTTACACTCAAAGTATTTAGGTGCCTCTTCACTACAAGCTTGGTGATTATATAATCAAACCTATGAAGCATAAAACATCATAACATTTTGCTGACTATGGGGAGAAAACCTCAGTAAAGAGCTTCTAAGAGCTTGTCAGTTTTCTTCCTCCACCTCCATGCCTTTTCTCCAAATACTGCTTTGAATCAGAGAGGCATCTTGGCTCATGTTTTGCAAATGATCCCTGACAGATGGCCATCCAACCTCTGTTTTAGAAACCTCCAGTGAAGGAGAGTCCACCACTGCCAATGTTGAACAACTTCTACCGTCAGAAAGCTCTTCCTAATGTTTAGTCTGAATCTCCATTGTTCCAGGTGTAAAGTACTGTGTAAATCAAATAGGACACAAACCAGCTTTAATTAAGTATTTCTCAACTGATTTCATCAGGACATGTTTTCCTCCAGAGAACTATTAACCTCAAATAGGTGGGTGTGGCATTTGCCCATTCCTTGTGATTATGTTTGCGTGTCGAGGTCCACAAGCCACCCCTCAAAATAAATTCACAATTCAAACATAAATTTTGTTTAAGGTTTTTGGCATAATTTTGGCCACAACATTATTAAAATACATAATCTGTGAGTGGTTGCTTAGGCACTGGTTAAGACTATCTGTCCCCCCGCTTGGGACAGAACTGACTTTCTGTTCTCCCTCGGAAGCCAGTGAAGGGAAAGCAATATTGGGGATCAGTTGAGCTGGGTCACAGGCCCTCACCGCTCACCCAACCTGCTCCCCAAGGCTTGCCAGCCCTGGTCCCATTTCAGGGATTGGACGAAATCGTGGAAAGCCCCTGGGTTCCTTTAACGGAATTCCCTTCCACACCACCACTGGAGGGGCAGGCCCAGCCTATCCTTACCCCTCCTCCACCAATTTTTTATAACCAATGCCTAACCGCAACCTTACAAGTTGTGACAAATTGCTAAGTAGTAGGCAAAAACCAAATGGCACCAGCCAATCAGCCAAATGGACAAAATTCCTACTAGGCCCCTGCCCCAACGGCAGACGACCCCATGACAGGCATAGCAAGGTCAAAACAACCCTAAATATAGGGAGGGAGGGCGGGTGATCCGGTGCACTCAGCAAAAGAGAAAGCAAAAGCTGAGTGCCCCAATATTTAAAGCCTTTGGTCCCACCCACCACATTGCAACATGCAATTTACCCCAGCAACCCGGCCATCCAATCGTTGCCCCAGGCCAACTCACTTTTACCTGCCTCGCAACAGAGGGTTGGCTTGGCAGACCCCACCACAACACATGCTCCCATTTCAGGGAGAACACACTTTGTACAGGGGGATGGAAATGATTAATGTAGATTGACCAGTGAGAAAGCTCAGAGGCGGAGCCTACCTGGTTTTGAGGCTCAGCCCAGGGGTTTACCAGGGGGAGATAGAGGAGTGAGGGTCAGACAGAGGCAGTAAAAGTCGAACATAGTGGTTGTGACAGAGTGAGAAACAGGGATAGGAACTGAGAGAGAAGAGTGTGACAGTGTGAGATAGTGCCACATCTAGTTAAGGGTGCGCATTTGAGAAACCGTTCTGAACATATTTAAAACCTGTTTGTTCTTCAATAAACTTTAATCTTTGTTGTTGACTTTACAACCTGACTGAGACTCAGTATTTCACCAGAAGAAACCTGGTTGGTGGCAGTGGAAGAATAAAGCAGTGGTGTACAGGGCAATAGTCCGTGAAACGACCGGGGGCTCTGTACGAATGCCACGGGGGGCATGGAAATAGTGGCATCTATGCCCCAGAGCACTCAGGAACCCTACAAGCATGAGGCAGCTGCTTCCCATTTCTGCATAAATGGGGGCGGCATAAAACTTTGAAAGGGGTTAAATGGAAAAAGTAGCTTCCATGGCCTGGAACTCCCACCACCACCTAAAGTATGAATGCTTTCTGACATGCCTTCCACAGGAAACAAAGAAAGGCATAATCACCATCTACTTTCTGCAGTATTGACCCTTCTTCTCTGCTGTACGTTCCCCATTCACAAGGGAAAGGAAGAGGTCTGGCATCCAATTTGAATTGCCTTTGGAAAAGGGCATGCCAAATAATAATAATAATAATAATAATAATAATAATAATAATAATAATAATAATAATTTATTTTATTTATACCCCGCCTATTTGGTTGGGTTTCCCGAGGCACTCTGGGCAGCTTCCAACAAAATATTAAAATACAGTAGTCCATCAAACATTAAAAGCTTTGCCTTCAGGTGTCTTCTAAAAGTCTGGTAGTTGTTGTTCTCTTTAACATCTGGTGGGAGGGCATTCCACAGGGCGGGTGCCACTAGCGAGAAGGCCCTCTGCCAGGTTCCCTCTAACTTGGCTTCTACCTATGGAAACCTTGTTACAACTTTTACTTCCTCTAGATAGTCAAGTTCGACCGTCTTCTTGGTGCTCCGCCAGGGCCGTGGCCCACCCCTGATCTGAGGACCTCACTAAACCATCCGATCGGTAGTAGCGATGGGCGGTGTGTACAAAGGGCAGTCTACGTGCAGCCCAGTAAATAACTTGGAAGCCTGGTTTCCAGCCAATCTATCAGTTGTGGTTACTGGAGACCTTCAACAGTGGTTATCGGAGGGTTTTGCGGGTGCTAGTGGGGGTGTTTGTGGGCCTAGTGGTTGGTGACCCGTGGCTTAGAGGGATTTGTGTCTGGAACACAGCATGAGGAAAGAGTTAATCTCCTTCTCTTCCAGCAGCATTTTCCCAATTTTTAAAACAGGCACATGTGGGTGCTCATTTTTGTAAGTAGCACAGATCTGGATCACAGTTGCCCCACAGCAGGTCCACCTTGGCCAAAGAAATTAGTAAATATTGAAACAACTTTAAAAAGAACAAAACTCCTCTGCTGCCTTGTAGTGTTGAGGTCTCCTATTGTATATAATGGAACATAATTCTTACAGGAGGGTTTCCCCTCTGGTGATAATTGTCTCAAATTGTGCCATTTTCCCACTGGGGATGCTGAAATTTGTAGTCCCAGTCCCACCCCTAGCAGAAATAGATGTTTGCTGGGAATCTGCATCACCTGCTGCCATCCTTGGCCTTGGGGGCATCATAGTATTCCCTTTTTTTGTGAGCACTCAAATTAGGTGGTCGCAAAAGGCTCAGTGCCTTTTCAGGTTGAACTTGTTTCTGAAGTGTTTGATTTGCTAAGAAAATCAGTCAGCCTTGTGCAGAGCGGGACTGCATTTTGTAAACTCAGTACTGCAAGAATAGACCGCAAGCAATGCTACACAGCTTGAATTCAACAGAAGGAACAGACACAGAGTGGTATCTGCTTGGATCAGAGAAAGAGGGGTGGGGTGGGCCCCATAAAAAAAGCTCTGATCAACTAATATGACTGGTTTGAGCTGGAGTGAACTAATTTCAGACACCCTTACTCGGCAAGACATTTATCTAACTCTAGTCACATGCCATTGCTTCTCCAATAGAACCTTGGGGTGCTCCTGTATCCCTGTTCCTGCCAGCATCCTCTGCTCACATGTGAAGAAACTGTGGTTCTCCAAGAGCTGGATTCCCACTTCCATCATCCTTGATCATGGACCATTCCTGGTGGTGCTGATGGGAGTTGGTATCCAATGTGAGTATTCTACCTTGTAAGGGTTGCGGAACCTATGACCAAATATTGTTGGACTACAACTCCCATCAACACCAGGCAGCTTGGTCAATGATAGAGGGTGATGGGAGTTGTAGTCAAGCAACATCTGGAGGAGAATGCATTCCATAACTTCTGTTTCAGCAGGATCCCACTTTTCCATATATATGTGTTTGGTAGTATGATTATAGTTTCGTTAGCATCTACCCTAAGCCTGCCTGGGGGGAGCAAATAGCTTAGAAATTAGAATACTAGAGTAAATAAGGTCATTATCCACTTCAGGTAAGCACTTCAAAGAGCCATTAATTTCAGTTGATAGTTGTTCATATTTGGAAATCAGTGTAACTTTACAGTGCTTAACTTTGGCTGAATTGTGTCCTAAATAATGACTTCCTTGATGGGCAGATGTGATTGTGAAGATGCATGCAGCTGGGATATAAATTATCACCATGATATTTAAAGCCAAAGTCATTGACATGAATGGAAGAGGAAGCAGCAGAACATCTCAGCATCGTGTTTCAGATAATCATGTTTATGCAAATTCACAGAGTGGCAAATAATCTTGATCAAAAATTCCTCCAATTCTAGTTAGCAGAAAAGACAGGAATATTTGAAAACAATCATTAAAAACAACAACGATGCCCAAACCAATTATTTTTACATAAAAGAATATAAATGAGATCAGTGAAATCTGAAGGAAGGGGAAAAGAATGATCACACACAAGAACAGTCTTACGGATTTTATCATGCAATTAGCACTATTAGGCTATAGCAAGATCAGTTCATACAATCATTTTTTTCTCTGACAAGCACAGCAAGGAATTTTTCTTCTACCTCGCAGCAGACCCTATTATAGTTCATTCTTCAGAACAGATCTCTTCAAGTAATAGGCGACATATATCTTTCTCTCAATATTATGGGACAAGCTGCGAAGGACACTCAGGCTTGTTCATCAACTTGCGACTGCCACATTCGATTTGTGTTTCATGGACAGATAACACATAATTCTGATCCCTGTTGTCTGAAATCTATTCCAGCTGCTGTCTAAAAAAGCAGTAAATGTATGAGAAGTAAAGAGTTCTATCAACATTAATCAAGCCTTCAACAAACCCCTGGCTTAAGAATTTGAATTATGGCGTTATTGAATGAGAGCTCGAGCAATTCTTTATTTTTATTTTTGAACTGCTAAAATCAGTGGAGCTTAACGTTTTGTTTTCGCTCCTTTGGAAGCGACTCCCCATTACACAGTGTCTCATATTAGAAGGCCATGTGCAGTAACTTTGCATTTGATGTCACAGCTATATGTTTCATTTGGCTCTCAGAGCCAATTTATTCTTACATTGCTTTTACTGCACAGCCTTTGAGGTGGCCACCATGCAAAAGGACGTTGTCAGAGGGCATGAGAAAATACCATGACAAAGTTATGATGTGACTGAAAAAGGGGGTGACCATGATCCGCAAGAAGTACCGTGTGCACACTCAAGCTTCAACCAAGGGCTGGGAAGTGGAAAGAAGGAGCCCATTTGAGTGCTTTCTCACAGAACGGCTGAGAATCCATGTTGATCTTTCAGAGGTGGAAGTTCCTAGGAGCGACCATTCCTTCTGAACCTTTATTAACTTTTTCATTTATAAAAGGATGTCACATAGAGGAGGGAGAAAGGTTGTTTTCTGCTGCTCCAGAGAAGCGGACACGGAGCAATGGATCCAAACTACAAGAAAGAAGATTCCACCTAAACATTAGGAAGAACTTCCTGACAGTAAGAGCTGTTCGACAGTGGAATTTGCTGCCAAGGAGTGTGTTGGAGTCTCCTTCTTTGGAGGTCTTTAAGCAGAGGCTTCACAACCATATGTCAGGAGTGCTCTGATGGTGTTTCCTGCTTGGCAGGGGGTTGGACTCGATGGGGTCTCTTCCAACTCTATGATTCTGTGATTCTGTGATTCTATGATTCATTGCAAGCAGCAGCAGCAGCAATCCTACGTAGCGTCTTTCTCCTCCGATAATGTCTTGAAGCGATGCTATGTTACGAGGTAGCATAGTTCGATGGGGGCGTTGGTTTTGCTTATCAACAGCAACAAATAAACATTTTAAAAAGAAAAAATGACAGGAAAGGAAAAGCTATTTCTGCCTCTATACCCAGTCCTTCCACCCCCCAAAAAAATGTTTTAGGGGTACTCTCATTTTCCTACTCATGTTGAAACACTGCCCCTCAATGAGGCCAAATGCAGATTCACAAAATGTTTAAGGGTATGTGTACCCCTGCGTCCCCTCAGGAAAAAAAGCACTGCCTATACCAGTGGTGGCAAACCTTTTCGAGACTGAGTGCCCAAACTGCAACCCAAAACCCACTAATTTATCGCAAAGTGCAAACACAGCAATTTAATGTGGGATAATGATGTTCGTCTGCATGCGCACATAAAAATAAATATACCGTAATAAAAATGTGTGGAAGATTGGCAGGAGTTGTGGAGTTTTTTTTGGGGGGGGGGGGGAACGTGCAGATAAATACTAACATGCATGGACAACACTTCTTGTAGCAGGCTGAAGCTACAAATCAACGCTCGCCAGCAGCAACAATTTTTAAAAAAACCCTTGAAGCAGCTGCAAGTCACACACAATATCGCCTCTGACTATCTCGTGCTTGTGGCAGCAAACAATCCAACCAATCACGGCGTGGGGGGGGAGCGGTGTGGCCCAATATCAGCTGGTTGGCGGGTGCGCAAATCCCCCAACGCTGCTGCGTCCAGTGCTCACTATACGGAGCGTTTCCTGCCTGCAGTGCCGTGGGGGGGGAGAGCGGCTTCCCACTTTGCCAACTCCCAGGAACGGCCCTGCTGGGACAATCGTGCGCGTGCCAACAGAGAGGGCCCACTCTGGCATGCTTGTCATAGGTTCACCACCACCGGTCTATAGCAATAATTTAGGAACTTTCACCACTTTGTAACTAAGCTAAGTTTTACTGCCTGCGCAGCTACTCTGAAGCATATGAATCTGATCATTGGCTAGTTTGTAAGTAAATCATTTTAAACTTACCAGATCTGTGGCCTTTTCCTATGCTGGGGGAAGAGGGAACGCTTGGAAAGAATTTTTTAAGGGAACATCTTGGAACTCACTTACATTTAAGGTTTTACAGCCTATATTTCCATGCTTTACTTTGCTAGATATATTGTGACTTTAAATCTCTGCTGGAGTACTTGGATCTTGGCATCCAGGAAATCTCCTTTCTATATTCTTTTTCCTTGAACCAACAGGTTTTATGGAATGAGAGCTCACTGAGGGCTGAACAACGTGTTACATGCTGTTCTTCTAACAATCCAGTTCTTTATTCAAAAGCAGCCTCGAGTCTATGATCAGGAGCAGGGGAAAGACCTGCCTAACTTCTTGTGACCCCACCATTTCTCTGTTGAAAATAATCAAACTACTGTAAACAATTAGATATTCATATATTGTGTGGTTGTGGGGAGATCACCAACACCAAGGTCCCATCTACACGTCATTTTAAACGTTAAAAGTGTGTTATTAAAATGTGACACCAGAGAGTGCAGCAGAGCAACAAGCCACTGACAATGGAAAACTCCTATTAAGCTTTATACAACATTTTAATTTAAATTAAATGTTTTAATTTAAAACATGTAGATCCAGCCGGTGGTGAGCAACACATTCCAATACAATGACATACTAAAATCAGTACTAGCAACTCCCTTAGGAATGACTGCTCCCCACATCAAATGGGGGTGCCTTTTGCGTGGTTGCGCGCAGCCCCCTGGATCCCAGTGTGACTCCTGGTAGTTCAGGCTGGCTTCATCCTCCCCAGGCTGGATACCTGGAGGTCTCCGCCTACCTCAGCCAATCACTCAATTCCGCCTGGGGAGACGTTGCCAGGGGATTGGCCAGGTAAGGGGAGGGACCGTCCTGCCCACACAACAGAAGGTGAATCTTACCTGTGAAGCGGCAGTCAGCTCCAGAGCTTCTCTCACCCTCCCCTCCCTCAGTTAAGTCTTCTTTTGCAGGTTAACCTCTTCTCCACAGGTATGCAGGCGCTGCTACGTCAGGGTCACTGTTGAAGGGCCAGAAAGGAATTTTCCTGCATTGGCAGGTTTTGCCTTTCCTGTAGCAAAACATCAAAACTTTGGCGGTTTCAGGCTTTGGGTTGAATCCTTAGACTAAATGGGGGACGGGCGTGAAGCCATGACCTACGTCCCCCTTGTTGCGGTGATACCAGGGTTCCCCATTTAAGGGGTCTTGAGGGGAAGCATTGGCCATACACTGAGAAGTTGTCATTGCTCTCCCCTCCAACGGCGGCGAAACGGGGGGCCAGGCTCTCTGCTTGAACCTATGTTCTCTAAAGCCAGCCCAACCCCCCACATACTGGATAACCCTGAAGTCTCCCAGATCCCCGGCTGGGGACTGGGAAGGATAAATGCCCAATGCCTGAGCCAAGGTCTCCCTACATCTGAAACGTAATAAAGTTGTGGCCAATTTTAATCCCACAGCACGTTATCTTGAGTCATTACTCCACTTGGGGGTCGTCTGGGGTTGGGGGGACTCCGCCTGTCCATGCAAAAGAAAAAGTTATTCTGGAGTCATGCTTTCTAACTGAAAGTACATTGTGGATATTTGGAGTACTCCATTTAAGCATTTTCTTCGGTGCATATACATTCTTATCTTATGCTGTATGTTGAAACCCACTTGCCTCTAGATAAAGAATCCTTTCAATTATGCATCTGGAGATTATTTAGCTAAGGGACTTTCTTCTTTGGTTCATCAAATTAAGTTCACTGTGATTGTGAATTATTTGCATCGCTTATTCCTGGACTCACGATTACAAGGGCAAGGAAGATAAACCTACTACTAAGAGCGGTCAGAACTTCACTGTGTGGGTAACCAATATATTTCCAGAAAGGCTGCCTAAAGTGCCCTTTTGTTCTCTTTCTTGCTGACATTATTTCAGAGCTCTTATCCATTACAGCAAGGAACAGGAAAATGCTTTATTGGTTCTGTCTTTCTTTCCAGCTCATTCTAAAAAGTTCCTGAACATTTAACCAGGAAATGTTTTTTGTAACATGGGGTATCTTCATATTTTCACCTTGAACTTGGCCCAGGAACAAATGGGTCACAAGAATAGATCTCTGGCGGAGAGGTGTTTTATGCTGAGAAGGTAGCTACTAACTGGAGATTCCAGATAAAACACAAAGGAAGTCCCACATGGACTATACTGCAGTAACCCAGTCTTGAAGTTGCCAGTGCCTAAACTTCTGCGATCAATGTCTCCCCATTGAGGAAGGACATCCAGCCCAAAGGCCTGGGTGGCCCCTTTGTGGGCTGTTGGGCAAGAGAGGTGGAGCAGGAAAATCCTTGGCACTGATTGGTGCATTCCTTAGGCCGTCTGAGGAGGAGGTGGGGCTTGGTCCCTATTTAAGGGACGGGCTGACTTCTCCAGCCTCTTTGTCAGCAGGAGCACCAGGCAGGGGCCTCGGTCTATTCTTAGGCTTACATCTCGGCCTGATCACAGCAAGGTGGAGGAAGAGAGAAGCAGGGGGAGCTGGTTCCCCTTACACCTCTCTTTACTCACAAGAAGACTGGCTGCAGAGGACTCGGTGGCAGGCAGCTGCTGTGGGTCTTGTTGGCTGAGCAGACAACCTGGAGTGGACCCAGCAATGGACTCCAATGCTGGTTTCAGGAAAGGAGGGTCTTTTGAGGCATTGGGAGACCTACCAACCACAAGCTGACCCCACTGGGGGGTGAGAGCAGGGTGGCAGCTCTAGGGCCAGTCCTGGTGGTGGTGGGGTCTCCTTTTGGGGGAAAATCCCCCTGGGGATGGTGGAATATTGCCTCTGCTGTTGTGATGCATGGGCTTGAGCAGTGGTATACAGAGGAGTGAAATGTCCCCCCCCCCATCTCCTCACTTGTGCAAGACAGTAAAAATAAAAAGTGCAGAATGAATTGTGCAAGATAAGAGAAATGTGCATATTTACTTTATTTGCATAATTTAAACAGGCTTCATAAATCCACGTTTTCTTCTGTACATTGCCATTTGGTGTTTCCTCCATGCATCTAGGCCAATCAGCTATGGCAAGCGGTGCAATGTTCTTAGTAGCTATTTTCCAAACTCCTCTGAATATAACTGCGTTCCCACTGCTTCTTTTAAAGACCAAAGAGTGTCAAATAAAAAAATTTAGTTAAATGTTTAAATGTTTTTATTTCCCAATAAATTCTCTCAATGAAAGCTTTGCGTAAAATAACGAATGAAATAGTTGGCAATAAGAATCATTTCAATTATACCTTCCTTGCTACATTGTGCTATTTTCTTATTTGTATTTTGCAAAAGCAGATAAGTGGGAGAAAATAAAGCTTCTCAATTAACATATATACATCATAAAAAGTAGCATTTATGTGCAGTGCTTTCATCAACCAGGCTGCTGCGTCTCAGTTCATCAATAGACTCAGGCCTTTGGCTTTTGCCATTGTTTGGGGTTGGGTGGGGGCACGGGGCTGGCTGGGTGGGAGGAAGGAAGGAAGGATCGAAGAAGAAAAGAGGCTTGATACCCAGCAGCAACAGAATGATAGAGACCTCTAGGGAAGAGCTTTTGCCATCTAGTTTCCTTGGAATCTGCACAACCTCATAGAGCAAGCACATCTGTGGCCCTGCGATAGCCAGTGTTGGGTAAAACTGGGGACAAAACTTTATTGACTGCAGTGGAAAGCAGGGTTGACATGGCAGTATGGCAAATCGGATCCTCCCTAAGAGAGGGCATGCATTGTGGTGGAAAACCAACACCCTGTGTTGTGGGTGGGTACGATTGGTCAGCCACAACACCCAATTTGTAGGTCCCTCAAAGCCGGGTACAATCTGGCCAATGGGACGCAGTCCAAATGGTTCGAGGGACCTATTTATGCCCATGCACGTGACCCAGAGTTTCCTCTTTCAGTGCGTGCATTCGGAACACCCGCCCACCTCTCCCTACTTTTAGGGCTTGTTGCCCTTTACCTTGCTATGCCGTCGTGTGTCGTCTGTCATTGGGACAGGGGCACGGCAGGAATTTTTCCTACTTGGCTGATTGGCTGTTGCCATTTGGGTTTCGCCTGCCACGTAGCAAATCGTCACAACTTGTAAGGTTGCGGATAGGCACTGGTTCAGGTGATAGGGATAGGAGAACACTCTCGCCATCCCTATGTGAAGGAATCCGGGGACTCAACTTGGTTTGGTCAACCCCCAAGAGAGGGTTATGCCCATGCCTGAGTCAGGGGGAGCATCTGGGGAGTGGACATAGCCAGTACCCGGGCTTTCTACCTACCTCAGGTGTTCACCCGTGGCTGAACTATGATAGAACTCTGAGTCAGCGCTGCCTGCAAGGGTGCAGGGAGCTAGTCGAACCAGAGCGTATACAACCACTCACTTTCTGTAATCAATTAAGCTGTGGCCTAAATTCTGCCAAAAACCAAACCAAAATTTGAGTCTTGTCTGAATTTATTTAGGGGGGGGGGGTTTCTGGGTCTGAACACGCAAAGATCCCATGCCACATTCCACCAACCCTTGTTGATGGAATGGACCTCCATTAGGTTTGAGAAGTGTCCAAAGCCCTTTCATGGGTATCACTCAGTGTTGAGCCCTGGTATGGTCTTATTGCATGACTGGGGTGAGAGATTCCGGCAATGCAGAGTCCCTAACCCAAGCTTAGGGGGTGTCATGGCCAATCCTCTTCCACAGGCCCCTTATGTGGCACCCTTTACTATGCTGATCCTGCTCACTGTCATTTCCGTCCACATACAAAAATCCAACCGTTGCCTAATACAAGTAAGCCTTAAATCCCTGCAGGAAAGGGAGGGGAGCACAACCAAGGGGCCAATTAAAATCAGGAAGAAAAATCCATTTCCAGCCCTGTTAACCAGCCAGCCAAATAGCCTAGTGTGGCTCCAACATGGAAGGTGGACAGGCAGAATTATCTCAGGTGAACAGATTTGTGACATTAAAAGAGGAAATATGGGTTTAATCTTAGGCAAATCTCTGTGCTTATCTACAATGGGGCTAATATTGGCAGCTAATGCTAGCAACTGGAAGGGATCAAGCTATGGTATATTGTGGAAGTCTTTTTATTTAATTTTCATATAAATTGCATTATTGCTGAACTTCAGCATGACTACTGGGAGAAAGAAAGCATTCATTATTGCTTCACATAGACTACACAGTTATGTTTCCATATTCCTGCTTAAGTAGGCTTCAAATGTTTACTTACCGTTTCCGTGGATTTTGTAGAAATGAACAGTTGAATATTGACTTGTTGAATTTTCTGCCCTTTGATGTACCTGCTATGTAAGTGAGGATTTCCTCTGAAGACCACTATCCTGATCAATCAAGGTAGTAGTCTTCGGAAGAAATCCTCACTTACAGAAACGGCACGTCAAAGGGCAGGGAACTGAACAAGTCTAAACCTTGCCAGTTCTTGTGTGCATTTCTTTCTACTTCAGACACTCGCAGGCTCATCTACTAACTCTTAACTTAAAAGGCAGAACAATCAATATAAAGTATCCTGCAGATCTGCAAATCAGGGAGGCAAACAAGCTTACCCAATTCACCAAATATTCAATGTCAAAATATCCCTTCCCTTCAGTTTGGTGTTGCATGGAAAGATGAGGGTCTTAGCAATTTAACTATGCTTCAAACAGTTCAAAATATATTGCTTTCACTAAAACAAAGCAGAACCTTCTGCCCCCTATGCTTTGGTTCCAGGGATTTTGTTCTGAAGATCTCACACTCCAACTTTGAATGTGCTTGGAGCAATCACTATTTTGCTTAACTCTGGTACGAGAGAGTCAAAGAATTTCTCTTCCAAACCTCTCTCTCTCCAACTGCCTTGCCCTTGTAAACAGGAATAGTTGAAGCAAATGGGGTGGCCTTTCATCTTAAATACTTTACGAAACACTATTTCAGTGCTACTTGTGAGAAACTGGAAGTGGCACTGAGGGAGAAAGTTAGAATAAAAGATCTACCTCTGCAGGAATTTTCTCATAGTAACCTGGGAATTTGGATGCCCTTAATTTGAAAGCAATTATTGTATAGTATCTAAACCATATTATCTGAGTCACCACTTACTGTCGTAAAAGCATGTTTAGGACTTCCGGAGGCGGCGCGTCCGGCAATGGCTGCCCTTTCCTAAGCGGGAAGAGGGAGCTCTGCAGAAACGGGTCGTCCGCTACGGCGCAGCGGAGACCCTTACCGGGAAAACCACGGGTAGCGTAAGCCCGTGGCCGTGGGACTCAGCGGGCACCTGGAGCGCCCCCAGAAACGCAGAAGGGACCTCGTAAGAGGTCCCGGAACGTGGAAGGGTCGGCGCGGTGCTGTGAGTCAATCGCTCTTTCTGCAGAGTGAAGCCGCGAAGCTGCTGTCGGTTAGCGCTGTCCTCTTTTCTTGGGAAAATTCGGCTTGAATCAACAACTCGTGAGTAAGAACGGAAAAGATAAGGGTTGGATTACAAATTTGCTGTAAATTCGGCTGAAAGCGAGAGACGTAACCAGGAAGTCCGTCTCTTGCCGCTGCTTAAGATCTAAAGCAAAGACTTTGATGTGTGGAGCCTTTAAAGAGGTGTCAAAAGGCAATCAACTCTTACATTCGCTTAAGCTACTTTAGGACTTAACTTTTTTAAAAGTTTTACTTTAATATATGAACTGAGTGACCTGCTCTGTTGGATTAACAGATAGACAAAGAATCCCAGGCAGTCGGACTGCCTTGACAATAGAACTGTCAGATTGCAAGACTTGGATATTTTGTTGCTGGATCTAGCATTAGCTGAGCTTTAATGGGACTGTTGCTTTGAATTGCTACAGCGTACACTTATTGAGATATTGTTACTCTTTGAAACCAACTCTGCTAAATACAACTACTGAAGGTCTTCATGAAATTAAAGTGTTTGGACATTGCTTTTTAGTATGGAAGTTTGGAAAAATTTAAACAACGGATATTAATAATCAGACTTCTTCCCTATAACAGAAGTAGGCTCCCCCTAGAGGATTTTTGGACTATAATTAAATCTGACTTTCCTTTCGGTTTCCTCTCCTCCGACTTGGTTGTTTATCTTATGGGCTGGTGGATTCTCATGAGAACATACTCAGTTTGACCTTGACAGTAGATAGAAGTGGAATGTGCGGTACTGGGAGACAAACAAGAGCGGCTAGAGGAAAAAGACAAACAACTCTGACTTTAGTCTCTCAGCCGCGTAGGTCATCCGTGCCTGATGTTCGGGAACTAGAAGAAAGTGAGCAGCTGTTGGGACTAGATATGGCAGCAGGTGGAACTGCTTCAGTATTAGACAAAATACTTGAAAAATTGGAAGGCCTGGATAAAAAGGTGGATGAACAAACGATAAAGATTGATCAGACCAGAGACTGTGTAAACAAGTTAACTGAACAAGACACGTCGAATGCTCAAGCAATCAATAATTTATCTGAATCCACTGTAGAAAATCGGAAATTGGCAGAAGAAGCCATTCAGAAAACTGCAGCACTGGAGCAGGAGGTGAGACCACTGCATAAGCAGGTAGGGGAACAACAAGCCTATCTGTCTATGATCGAACTTCGGGCATGGGAAAACAACTTGAAATTGAGGTTCATTCCAGAACTTGAACATGAACAAGGGAACCTAACTGAGTATTTAACAAAAGAATTTTCCAAGTGGTGGAACTTGGAGGAGGAAAAGGACTTTAAAATTGTGACAGCTTTTAGGCTTGGAAAATTTACAAGGAAAGATAAGCCCAGAGACTGTTCGATTACTTTAAGATCCAAGGAGGAAAGGGACAAATTATTAGGACTACACTACGGAAAGTCACTTGAAATCTTGGACAAAAGAGCAGAGGTGTACAAGGATATTCCTAAACAACTTTTGGATCTTAGATCTACTTATCTTGAACTAGTGAAGTTGTTGAGGAGCAATTTAATCATTTTTAGGTGGGAATTCCCACAAGGACTGTCTTTTACGTTTAGGGGGAAGAATGTGAAAATCAAAACAGCAGAAGACAGAGACAAATTTTTGAATATCTACGGAGAGGACCTTCAGAAAGGGATTGACAGACCTCCAGGGGCCGAACCACAATCTGTACCTACACCTACACCGGCGGGGTCTCTAGACCAGGAGAAAAAGATACCACCACCAGAACAATAACAGATTTGACCAGGATGTCTCTGCAACTTCTAAGTTGGAATATAAATGGCGCTAACATTCCGGAGAAAAGAAGAAGGATATTTCATATTTTGAAAAAAGAACAATTGGACGTTATTTGCTTGCAAGAAACACATGTGACCAGGCTACATAGAAAAGTGCTAATAAATAAAAGATTAGGCCAAGAATTTATTTCTTCAGATCGAGTAAAGAAAAGAGGCGTGGTGATATATGCAAAAGAGAGCCTGTCACCAAAATTCCTATTCAAGGACGAACATGGACGAATTCCGGCAATTGAGATTCAGGCCCAAGGCGAAAAGTTTTTATTATTAGGAATCTATGCGCCAAATGAGGGAAAATTGGAATTTTATAAGAGGCTACATGAGATTATGCTGGACTATGATAACATCATCATGTTGGGAGATATGAATGGAGTGGTATCAATCAACATGGATAAGTCACATAGCCATAACGTGACAAAAGATGGCAGACTACCTAAGACATTCTTTGAAATGACTGACAATATGGACTTGATCGACATCTGGAGAACAAAGAACCCCCTAGAAAGAGAAGGAACATTCTTTTCTGAAGCCCAACTGACATGGACAAGAATTGACCAAATTTGGACAACTAGAGGCCTGGCGCCCAAGATAAAAAAAGTGGAAATCTGCCCAAGAACCTGCTCCGACCATAACGCTGTCAAGATGGATATGAGATTAACTCCAACCGGCTCCTTCAGATGGAGGATGAATGACAATTTATTTAGAGATCAGGATATTATCAAAAAGGCCCAAAAAGCTTTGAAGGACTATTTTGAGATAAACCTGAATACTACAGTGGAAAAAAGAACTGTTTGGGACGCAAGTAAGGCGGTGATGAGAGGCTTTCTGATACAGCAGAATACAGTTAAGAAAAAAGCACAGAATGACAAGAAAGACAAGATTCTGGAGAAAATTAAAGAAGGTGAGAAGAAGTTAAGATCGAAACCGAAATCAAAGGAGATTTTAAGAGAAATTAAACATTATCAAGTACAATATGCAAAAATGATAAACCAAGAAGTAGAATGGAAGATTAAGCTAATGAAACAAAGATCCTTTGAATCGGCAAATAAATGTGGAAAGCTGCTAGCATGGCAGCTGAAAAAGAGACAAAAGGTGAACACAGTAACAAACTTGGAAATTGAGGGAAGAAATATCCAGAACCCGGTGGAAATTAGAAAGTCCTTCCAGAGATATTTTAAACAACTATATACGCAGGGGCCGCAAAATGAACCAGAGATGGAACAGTTTTTAAAGAAGAATGGTTTGCCAAAGTTGTCTCTACAGAACAGAACAATCCTGAATTATAAAATAACACAATCAGAAATTGAGGAGGCCATTCAGAACATGCAATTGGGCAAGTCTCCGGGGCCAGATGGACTTACTTCCAAATACTATAGGACATTGAAAGATTATTTGATACATCCATTAATGGAGGTTTGCAATGAAATTATGGAGGGGAAGAGGGCAACGGAGTCGTGGAAAGAAGCTTTCACCGCATTGATACCTAAACTAGAATCTGAAAAGACGCAACTTAGGAATTACCGCCCCATCTCCCTTCTAAACGTGGATTACAAAATATTTGCAGATATTTTGGCAAGAAGATTTTAAAAAGTCTTAAATGAAGTAATTCATAAGGACCAAGCACGCTTCCTCCCAGGCAGGCATTTGTTTGCGAACACAAGGAACATCATTGATATTTTGGAACTTTTGCAAACAAATATTAATACAAAAGCTGCGTTAATTTTTATAGATGCGGAGAAGGCCTTTGACAATATCTCTTGGAAGTTTATGAAGAAAAATTTGGAAGGAATGGGAGTGGGGCGGGGGTTTTATAATGGGATAGAAGCAATTTATTCAGAGCAAAAAGCAAAATTGATAGTTAACAATGTGGTGACAGAAGAGTTTAGAATTGAGAAAGGAACACGAGAAGGTTGCCCTATATCCCCTTTGTTATTTATATCGGTCCTGGAAGTGCTCTTGAATATGATTAGAGGAGACTGGTTGGTGGAAGGTATTCAGGTCGGAGCGAAACAATACAAACTGAAAGCATTTGCAGATGACCTAGTTTTGACCCTACAGGAGCCAGAGCCCAGTACTAAAAGGATACTGCAACTGATTCATGAGTTTGGTCGAGTGGCGGGATTTAAACTTAATAAGCAAAAAACTAAGGTTTTGGGGAAAAACTTGACTTCTTTAGAGTCAGAAAGGTTTCAGAAAGAGACAGAACTAAATGTGGTTAAAAAAGTAAGATATCTAGGGGTAAACATAACAGCGAAGAACAGGAATTTATTTAAAGACAATTATGAAAAATGTTGGTCTGAAATTAAAAAAGATCTAGATGTTTGGTCAAGATTGAAACTTTCCTTGTCAGGACGCATTGCTGTCGTCAAGATGAATGTATTGCCAAAGATGTTGTTTTTATTTCAAACTTTGCAAATAGTGGACAAAATGGAGTGTTTTGGGAGGTGGCAGCAAGATATTTCTAAATTTGTCTGGCAGGGCAAAAAGCCCAGAATTAAGTTTAAGATATTAACTGATGCTAAAGAAAGAGGGGGCTTTGCCCTGCCAGACTTAAAGCTGTACTACGAATCAGCAGCCTTTTGCTGGTTGAAAGATTGGCTACTTCTTGAAAACACTGATGTTTTAGATTTGGAAGGATTCAATAATGCGTTTGGTTGGCATGCATATCTGTGGTATGACAAGGTCAAAATACATAAGGCTTTCAAGAACCATGTTGTCAGAAAAGCAGTGTTTAATGTCTGGTCAAAATATAAGGACTTACTGGAAAACAAGACCCCAAGGTGGTTATCACCAATGGAGGCTAAGGCCCCGAAAAGACTCAATATGGAGGCCAAATGGCCGAGATATTGGGAAATAATAGAAAAAGAAGGAGATAACTGGAGGTTGCAGAGTTTGGAGAAACTAAAGGGGAAAGTGCGAGATTGGTTACATTATGCTCAGATCAAAGAAGTTTTTAAGTCAGATAAAAAAATAGGATTCCAGGTGGAAAAATCAAAGTTAGAAACAGAATTGTTAGAACCCAGCTCTAAGATACTTTCAAGAATGTATAACTTGCTGCTAAAATGGAATACACAGGATGAAACGGTCAAATCAGCTATGATAAAATGGGCACAGGACCTAGGGTACAACATTTTGTTTGCTGACTGGGAAAAGTTATGGACCACAGGTTTGAGATTTACGGCATGTAATGCCTTGAAAGAAAATATTATGAAAATGATATATAGGTGGTACATGACTCCAGTCAAGCTTGCAAAGATATACCATCTGTCGGATAACAAATGTTGGAAGTGTAAAGAAGCTGAAGGAACATTCTTTCACCTCTGGTGGACTTGCCCTAGAGTGAAGGCTTTCTGGGAAATGATATATAATGAGCTGAAAAAGGTATTTAAGTATACCTTCCCTAAGAAACCAGAGGCCTTTCTCCTGGGCATTGTCGGCCAGAGCGTGCAAAAGAACTTTTTTTATGTATGCCACAACAGCAGCAAGGATACTCATCGCTAAATGCTGGAAAACTCAAGACTTGCCCACACTGGAAGAATGGCAGATGCAACTGATGGACTATATGGAAATGGCTGAGATGACTGGCAGAATCCGAGACCAGGGAGAAGAATTGGAGGAGGAGGACTGGAAGAAATTTAAGGACTACTTACAAAAACATTGTAAACTGTATGAATGTTAAGAAAAATGTAAGATCTGTAACAACATGGCTCTAACAAATTAGTAATTACTGTGTATAAAAGTGAACGCAATTGAAAAACAAGACAAATTTTAGATAAATAGTATTCTATAATTAACCTTCAATAAATCTTAAAATTTGAGATCTGAATATTGGAAAACTTTATTAGATAAATTAAATTAAGTTAATAATTTGCTGGTAAAATCTATGAGTTTAGAGAGCAGGAACAAGAGGTGCGAGGAAGTCCAAGGATGTCTATGAAATGTGGATATTTGAAATTGGTATGTTATTATATGCATTTATTGTTACATAAAAATTTAATAAATATTAAAAAAACAAAACAAAATATATTGCTTGGAAAAATTCCATGTGTGCTTAGATGCACACCAGTGGTGGTCCTCAGAAAATAAACTGGCATTTTTCACTTGAGAGGAGAGCACGGACCTTTATTCTTAATTACCAGTTTTAAGAGTTTATCCTTGTGGGAGCGCGGGGGAAGTCTCCAGAGGTTGTGCCTTACAGAATAAATCTGTAGCAGCTTAAATAAGACGTTTGTGATATCAAGATGATAGCATCAATCTAGTTCATTCTCTAGCTTTCTCTGCTAGTGAAAAACCCTGGAAAAAGCAATGAGTTTAGGGATGTCTCCATCCAGCAGGATTTGATCCTGGCAGTTAACTTTAAATAAACTTCGTTTTTCAGGGTTATGCTCAGTTATGAGTATTAAATTCATTTTCTGAAAATTGATAGATTCCTTCTCAGGAAAGCAATTTTTGGCTGCAATTCTGTACACACTTACCTGGGAGTTTCATTGAATTCAATGGGACTTCTGAGTAGACATACATAGGATTACCCTGGAGAAGAGTTTTCTTGGAAAGTATCAGTTTAGGCCTAGTGGGGAAGAAAACCTTACAAACTTAAAGATTGTACATTTGAGGTAAATTTGGTGAGGCTCTTCCTCACTTTTTGTCCAGCTATTTATGAAGCTGTTAGAACACAGTACGTAGGACATAGCCCAGATTTTGAATATACAGTGGTACCTCGGGTTACAGACGCTTCAGGTTACAGATTCCGCTAACCCAGAAATAGTACCTCAGGTTAAGAACTTTGCTTCAGGATGAGAACAGAAATCGTGCTCCGGTGGTGCAGTGGCAGCAGGAGGCCCCATTAGCTAAAGTGGCACCTCAGGTTAAGAACAGTTTCAGGTTAAGAACAGACCTCCAGAACGAATTAAGTTCTTAACCCGAGGTACCACTGTACTCAGCCACACGGGAACACATTTTATTGCTAATGTCAATACAGTATAATACTTAAAAAATGGGCTTTTTAGTTGTGGTTAAGTGAGTCAGGAATTATTATATGCTAATATAATAGGTTGTTTTGTTAAATTTAGCATTTTTAGTATTTTTTGTTAATTATTTAATGTATAGTTGTTGTTGTTTTTATAAAATGTTTATTCATTTTGAGTTGCATCAAGCTACATTTTACTTAGAGCAGACCCACTGAAGTTGAAGTACCCAGGATAGTTATGTCAGCTAATTTCCATGGATGTAATCTGTGTAGAATAAGCACAGGATGCAACCCTTTGTCCTCTTCTGTATGACCTGTGCTTTCAACAATAAATTTGATTGATTGTTTCTTTTCCCCTACGTTGCACTATTTTCCCTTTATATGTTTATAGCATTGAAACATACCGTAAGAAACCCTCTACCAAAAATAAGGATTATCACTGGGGACCATTAAGACTAATTTTAGCACTACTTCGTGCCCAATAAGCTGCCACAGAGTCGATCAACCAGCATCTGTTGCTGGCCAGGCACAAACCGAATGCCATGAAACACAGAGACCTGTTGTAAATTAAACCAAAGGCTATAATTTAAAATCTGGTTTATGGTACAGCAATTAATTCTTGGTGGCTCTTTGGCCCACCTGTTATACATAAATGATCTGCGTTGAAGACAATGCCTGTGCTTTTATTATGTATTGTACATACTCATGTGCTGCCAGGTCATTTAAGAAACATCTGAGGAAATAAGCTTAGAAGAGAAAACATGAGAGCATTCCTATAACAGATATTTCAAAGTAAATGGATTGGCTGTTATTTTCTTTTTTACTTATGCATTATTAAAATGAGCATCTCATCTTTTTTTACACAGCGCCAGTACACAAAGTGGCTTAGGATAAACCTAAAATATGAAAAGGCATTGTCCCAGTATCAAAGCCCCTCCTCTCATTATTACTATGTGTGTGACTCATAGCTGTCAACATTCCCCATTTTTAAAGGGAAATTCCCTTATTCTGAATAGGATTCCTCGCAAGAAAAGAGAAAAGTTGAGAGCTATGGTGTGACTCCATCCCTTCATCTCCTCCCCACTTTTGCCAACAGTTAATGCAGAGAATTGATGAACACAATTTCTGCCTTTTGTACCTATTATTATTATTTTTTGAAGACCTTAAAACATGTCACAATCCTTTTCTTTTGACTCCCACACTTGGAACCACTGTGATTTCTGTTGCCTTTGATGATGATTCTAAGGTACAAAATGAGAAACCTCTAGCTCAAGGCAAGAATTAGGTCTTCCAGGCGTTCTAATTTGACCTTTGGAGACATTTTCACCCACCTGGACCTGACATCACATGACTTGTGTGAGGCAGATAAAGCTATGGCTGCAAAGGAACAACCCAGAGTTTGGAGGTGCACTGTCAATTGTTTCTCAGCAATCTCAATGCAACACTATTAAATCTGGCACCAAATGCAAAGCCCCATTGTGATAGGTTTCACCAAGATTCTCCCTTTGCAACCCTGGTTTAAAGAAAGACTCCTAGCATCATATGATAACGGCTGATTGGTAGGTGGGGCCCACCTATCAAAAGTGGCCCATGGAGGGTGGGCCAGTTACCCATATATATATATATATATGAGCAATCTATGTATGTAGGGGAAAACTACATAAGGAGCTGGATCCTTTCTCACAGCATTTCACATTGCCAAAAACAAAATATATTGGTGTCACAGTACAGCTCTTAAAACTGCTTGTCTTTTCAGCAGTAAGGGGCTGTCATATGATTCCCACCCCCTATTTAGTTATTACTAATCACTATGAACCATGGTGGGACACGGGTAGCGCTGTGGGTTAAATCACAGAGCCTAGGACTTGCCGAGCAGAAGGTCGGCGGTTCGAATCCCCGCGATGGGGTGAGCGCCCGTTGTTCGGTCCCTGCTCCTGCCAACCTAGCAGTTTGAAAGCATGAAGTGCAAGTAGATAAATAGGTACTGCTCCAGCGGGAAGGTAAAGGCGTTTCTGTGCGCTGCTCTGGTTCGCCAGAAGAGGCTTAGTCATGCTGGCCATGCCGGCTCCCTCAGCCAATAAAGCGAGATGAGCACCATAACCCCAGAGTCGGCCACGACTGGACCTAATGGTCAGGGGTCCCTTTACCTTTACCTTCACCTTTTATGAACCATGGTATGCTCTTTGTCAAAGTATCAACAGTATTTCTCCATATCTATATAGTGTCTGAAACATCTACAAAGCAATGTCTAAGAGATCAGAACCTTACAAAACTGCTATGAGAAGATTGTTCTTTTGTGAATTCTCTCTCTATGTATATATAAACTTGAGTTTTATCACCCATTATTAGCCTTTGGCAAAGGCTAGCAAGACAGGAAATTTTATACGTGATATAACATATACACACAGCACACATAATATTAAGATTTTTTTATAGGTTGGTGAAGAGTTGCAGGAACATTGGTTTCTTGCGGTTATATGAAATGCAATAACACTACTGTTTTAAGTGACTATGATCAGATCACAAAAGAACCATTTATTTAATTTATTCCTTCCTTGTTTACTAATAATTAAGATGTGTCTACTGTGGCACTGACTTTATGAGCCAGTTAAGTGCCAGCTAATAGGAGGGAAATGAAATTACTGTCTAATAAGGAAAGCCATGTCCACTATTTTGTACCAAAAACAAGATGCCACTGAGCTTTCAGATATTAGACTTCAAAACATATTTTTCTTTCCCCCTGGCATTATGGAATCACTTCAGCAAACCTGCTAAACAAAGAACACCAAGAAAACATTTTTATACCATGTGCCCAGCATCCTTGGTAAGAAATAAATATTTGTTTTCAAAAGAATGAAGTTTAGTGAAAAAGGTCGCATATTTCCCCCTAATGGATGCATATATAATATTTAGATCTGCAACTATAATCAATTAATCAAATCAATTTACCGTACTTTTCTGTGTATAAGATTAGGGTTTTTTCCTTAGAAATCATGCTGAAAAGTTGGGGTCGTCTTATACATGGGTGGACATTTGATTGGTTGGTGCCACAGCTGTCAGCGGCTATTGTGGGTGTTATTGATTGCTGCGTCAATGGGTGGTGTTGATTGGCCAACGCTGTGGCAATTGGGCGGTCGATTATCAGCTTTTGCCAGTGAGGGGACAGATGGGAGGCAGATTTTGTGTTGCATGTGGGTGAGCGATTTTTGGCATTACCCCCCAAAAAAGCTCAACAACCTTCGGTAATCCCCCCCTCAAAAAAGCTCAAGAATTCTGTGCAATCCTCCGCAAAGAAAGCTCAACATTTTGTGTCATTTCCCCCATTTTCTTAAATTTCAGTCCCCCAAAATAGGGGGCATCTTATACATGAGGGCATCTTATAGACAGAAAAGTACGGTGAAGTTGTGTAGCTAGATTAAAATTACAAGCTCATTTAATTGGCAGTTGACTCAAAACCAACTGTTCCCTGACAATACTACTCTGTTGCTTTTGGTTAGCTGGAAGTCACATCTGTGGTTCTTAAGCAGGTTAATGCCCCGTCTTCCATTTTGCCACCCTATTTGCATACGGTGGAAACGTGTGGGATTTCATTGATGTCATGGGGTGGAAGAGTGCAATTTTTTCAAAAGATTTCAGGGAGGCTCAGTTTGGGCGGAAGCTCTGCAAATTTTCTTTTTTTCTGCTTTGGCATTATGGTGGAGCCATTGAGAAATCTGTCCATGCAATACAGACTTTTTTGCCAGAAAGACTTGGTTTGGAAGGAGAAATCAGGTTGGAAGTTACTCGTCATCATCTCCTACCTCCAAATGCTCCAGGAACAATCCTACACCCTTCCTTCCTTCCTTCCTTCCTTCCTTCCTTCCTTCCTTCCTTCCTTCCTTCCTTCCTTCTTTTCTGACTCTGTCTTTTCCCTGAGCCAAGTACCTGCAAAGGTGCAAGATGAGCTTCCCGATTCTCTCTCTCTCTCTCTCTCTCTCTCTCTCTCTCTCTCTCTCTCCTCTTTTAGAACTTGTCACCAAGCAGCTACAGGTAGACAGGTCTGCAGCATAAAAACAGCACAAGGCCTTCAATGTTGACAGTTACATTCTGACATCAACAGAGGGCACAGAAATCTTTCCCAAAGCATAAACAGACATACGCAGCATTTCTCCTCAACCTGCAAAAGAGCAAGAAGCACAAGAGACCAAGGTTATTTCGTTACTTCAACATCTTTTCTGAAAATCCCTGGGATAGCAGAGCCCAGTTAAAATCATTCCATCTGATTATAAGTTAAGACTTACCACTGACAAGAGAGATTTTCCTGTCCTCCTCCCCACATGGTGTTTGATCTCCCTTCCCCTCTCACTCCCCCCTGGCATTTTCTTTACACTTAAGAGATATTAGTTTCCCATGGTTCCAGATGCCTTGTCACATCACACCAAGCATCCCACTTTGTCATGGAGAATCCTGGGAACTGTAGTTTGTTAAGACTGCTGAGAACTGTAGCTCTGTGAGGTCAGCACTTGTAACAAACTACAGCTCCCACAATTCTTTGGTGAAAGACATGGCTTTCAGTGTGTTATAAGAGCGCTTTAAATGTATGGTGCAGATGTGACCACTGGTTCATAAATGTAACATGCAGCGCTTCTTCTGTCCCGTTGGCCTGATCTAAATGGTTTCTCTGGCAATGTTACCAAATTTAAAAGCCACAGGTAATAAGATGTCCATATGTCATACTTTACAAAGAAATGGTCCTATATTTGAAGGGCAATCCAAGGGCAGCCCTCCTTTTGAAGAAGTCCTGTATTTCAAAGGCTGTATAGTCCACAAATGGAGAGCAGGGACCTTGAAATTGCACCTGGACAGCAGATTTAGCAGGTGACACATGTCACACAGACACAGGCTCACCATGGTATGTATTGTGTTTCCATTTAAATTACAGTAATTATTTCAAAATTTGCATCTAAGCACATTTAATGACATGTGCAGTGTTTATGCAAACTGCAGTGATGCAGTTCCTCTTTTTTGGCAAAAGTGGCAACTTTAAATTAGGGTCTGACCGCCACGGCAAAGGCAGAGACCCGTTGAAATCACAGGCGAGAGAAACTTGTGAACTTGGGATTCGGCTGGCACCTTTTGCGCCTCCCCTACTCGCGGGGAAACCCTGATTTGGGGATCCGGAGCGAAGTGGGGTGAGCAGCGCGGTGCTTTGAATCGACTGCTTCTTTCACGGAGTGAAGCCGCATCGCTGTTGCCGGAGAGCGCTGACTTTTTCCTGTGGACAATTGGACTTTAAACAACTACCCGTGAGTAGAACGGAAAATTGGATCTTTAAATTCATTAATTTGGCATCAAAGTGGGAAGGTTTTAAACAGGAAGTCCGCCTTCCTCTTTTGTAAATAGATTGAAGCAAAGACGTTGCAAGTTAAAGCCTTGGAAAGTATTTTGTAAAGGATTAAATCTCCATCGGTTAAAACTGTTAAAAAACCCCCTTGGAAGCAGAAGAGGGGGGAAAATTTGGACTTAGTGAGCCTGCAGGAGAGAGCAAAAAATTAAATTACCACTGCTCTGAACCTGGAAAAGGGCTGCCAGCAGAATTAACGTTTTGGGAGAGTTCATTGACTGTGAACGGATAGCATGTTGACAGATGGCTAAATAAGAGAAATATATTGTTTCCATTGTCCTCTTCGGCGTTCAAAAAGGAGGAAAATTAATTGAAAATTGAAACTAACTTTATATTTTAAAATGCGCATGAAAGGATCGATACAAGTGGAGACTGTTTCCCTCTAGAGGGAGCTTTTGAAACTGTTACAAGAGTGAGTTTCTTCCAGCTGCAAGATAAGAGCTGTGAGAATCAGAGATTGACCTTGGATTTTAAGAATGTTGACAGAAGGAGCTTTAGTGACTGTTTTATGTAAGATAAGCTACTCGCTGGAACAGCTTCATCAAAAGACGGATGTTATGAATTCCAAACTTGAGAACTTGGAACAAAAAGTGATAAATTTGGGACAAAAAGTGACCATTAATACAGAAATTGCTCAGGATTTGATACAGGAAACTACTTTGACAGGACAAACTGGGGAGAAGAAGGAGAAAGTTGTGGTTGTTGAACCTAAAGTAATACAAGTGGAAGCCCCAGCCTTTCAGAGGCAAATCGAGGACTATAAGTGGAGGCCTCTTATGAATGAATATAGAAAAAGTCAGAATTTGAAGATTGGAGCCCTGCCTGCACTGGAGAAGGAAGTTTGGATAGACTCTTTCATGCAGGGATTTATTGACCTTTGGGTTCTGAACTTGGGTCAGGAGGTGATTGGAGTTGTGGGGGTCTTTGGATCTGGAAGAGTCCTGAAACATGATTTGAGATATTGTATGGACCTTGGTTCTAGCTGTGGAGAGTTGGCTGGCCTGTCGAGAGGGAATGGGGGCATGGCTTGGTTGGGGCCTCCCCAAGACTTGCTCTTCAGCATTTTCAGCATCAAAGAATCTGAAGAAGAATTGCAGAAGGGGCTTGGAAAAGATTTAAGAGCCTCGGATAGAAGATTTCCAGGTTGATGAACTATATGGAATGGACGGAAATGATTGGCAGAATCCGAGACCAGGGAGAAGAGATGGTGGTAGAAGATTGGGAAAGTCTAAAGTTTGTACATAGAAATATTGTAAAATTAATGAGTGTTTGAAAATTGTTAGAATGAAACTTTATGGCTTTAGCAGAAATGCTATAAGGAGTTAAGTATAAATAAGTATTTTAGTATTAATGGAAAATAAGGTTAAAAATATGATAAGACATTCATAATGATAAAGATAGAGGAAGATGGAAAGGATTTGCTGAAGCAAGTAACAGAAGTGGAATACAAAAAGGGAGGTGAGAGGAAGTCGATGAAATAAGGGAATGAAAGATAGACTAATGAAATGGTATGCTATATGTTTTTTTAAAATTGTTGTTGTTTTGTTTTGTTCAATTTAGTGTTAAGGTTGTGTTCTGTATTGTTTATTGTATTGTTTCTAAGATCTTTTGTTCTTTTTTCTTGTCTGTCGTAAGTTTGAAAAGTAATAAAGATTATTTTTTAAAAAGTGGCAACTTTAACAGGTGATTGAATCATGTGTTTCTTGCAATTGCATGTGTCTTGGCCCTAAGCCAAGTGTAATTTAGGAATATTTGTATTGCAATTGCATCTCGGAACCTTATATTTCCTGGCCTCTTTTTGTGAAGTCAACTATTTCTGAGAATACTAAGGTGGAATCTAGAAACATATAAAAACTGCTCTGAAAATGCTTTTTTAAAAATACATTGAATTTTCCATATTGCTCACCATCGGCCATCTAATGTCACATTGCAGATTGCACTTAAAGCACACTTTAAACGTTTTATTTGCATCTGTATAGCTGAATCCTAAGAGTGGTATTCAATGATGTCCTTCTGTGTGCAAGAACTTTCATCTGCACAGTGGAGCTTACACTTTCTGTCATCTGCATGCTATGAAATACTTTATGTTGGGGTGGGGGTGGGGGGTTTCCTCCTACCCTGCGGAGCATATAGCAATAAAGAAGGAAGAAAAGTTATATTTCACAAGTGGAAGTCCTTTTGTGAATGAGTCAATTCTGCTGAATGCAACCTTAAGTTTTAAAGTATAAGATCCTTTGCAGCAGAGATGTTCAAGAGCTTCAGGAGAAATGCCACTGATTCTTTCAATTTGTCTCAAAAGAACAGAGCACTCCAAATTTGTCTCAAAGTGTACATTAGGCAGAATCTGGTATCAACTTAAAGGTACTTGAAAGCCCCTTGAGAAATATCTCTGATATTAATGATATTCTTTTTAACTTCTTCCAATATCTATGCCTAGATATTATTCACTTATGCAGGACCCTTTAAAAAAGTGCATCAAATTTTGCTTTCTGTAAACTACAGTAAGAACTCAACTTTGTACTAATTGGATTAGTTTTGTCCATGCAGAGATGATTTAAGCCTTCAGTGGGAAACGTTTCATTATGTTTCACATTTCCTGAGCATTCGGGAACATCACATTGAAAGAACGAGATTCTCCAATTTATTATTGCATTTTTCTGGAGGCAATTTTCTGATTGAAATGACACTGAGTCCACTGGGAAGCAGAAACCATGGACTTTATAAATATGCAACTGGTATCTCTCAGATCAGGCATTTGACGATACTGCTATGACTGTCATATGAAGAAGAAATCTCATGGGGTGGACAGGCTTGGAATTCATTAGATTAGAGCATGTTTAGCATCCCACCCAAGCTAATAAGTCTATAGTTTTTCCAATATGTCACAGGCAATATTTATTATTGCTACTGAATATAATGTAAAGGAGGTCATTTGAGCTCCCCCCCCCCCCATTTACTCCTTTAACTTCTGGTGCAGCTTAGTTGTTTACACATTCTATGAAATGATGATGGGGGTTTTTTAGCTGGATGTAATGTTTTTTCTTTTGCCTGTGGGTCATCAGCAACACATTTCGATGTACCTATTTTTTGGGGGGGGGGGGTTGCTTGTGCGTTATGCACCAGATGCCACAGACTATGCACCATCCTCACTGAACGAAACCAGAGAAAGAATCCTGTAACATTCTCATTAGAGTCAGTAGGAATTCAACCTGGAAGAAAGTCATTGGCCAGTCAAAACATCTGCTAACGAACTCTTAGACTTGACTCAGCCAAATGAAGAAAAGGAAAAAGAAACTCTGCTGAAAATAAAAGCTCATCACATTTCCTCATGCAGTTGAGGTGCTATGAAAAGAAGATTTCTCAGTGGATACTCACACTGGGCTCTAGTCAGCCAAGCGCATGGGATGAACCTGCCAGGACTGGGTCTGGAATAAGAGAACTAGGGCACATTGACAAAGAGATCAGTCCCACCTATAAAAAAGGGAACTCCACGGGATGAAAAGAGACACTTGCGGAATATGCGTCAAAGGCCAGGGTGATGAGGTGTATCATCAGGACTCACCAAAAAATATCTAATGAAGTTGCCAGATGCACATCTATGGGGAGGGAGTTCCAAAACTTAGCAGCTGCCACAGAGAATGGCAAGAGGGTCTAATGTCCAAGGTGTGTAAAGAAGGCAGTCGTTCAGATATTTGGGGCTTGAGTTATTTGAGGCTTAAAACACTGACATGAGCACCTTGAATTGGGCATGGAAATCAACTGGCAACCATTGCAGCTGTTTTAAAAGAGGGGTTATCTGTGATCTAAATGGAACCTGAGCCAAGAATCTGGGGCCAAAGTTTCTGAATCATCTTCAAGCACATTGCAAGAATCCACTCTGGATGTTACCTAGGAATGGACTAGAGGGAAAATGTTGTCACCACAAGACCCTGTTCCCAGAAGCCATCTGGCACTGCCCTTTGGAACTGTTGTGGATCCTAGAGCCACAAAATAGCTGGAGACCAACAAGAGTAGGACGTCACCATTTACACACACACACACAGACTCAGATTCAATTTTCCCTTCTTGACCTCCAGCATGACATGCACAAAGATGAACCCAGAGTAAGTAGGGCTCAGCATAATACTGTACTGCTCAATGCATTGTAAATCACTCTCTGTCACTCCACAAATAAGCTTCATTCATTAATTTCTTAAAGCAAGCTGCTCCTTGTCTCTCCTTTTAACAAAACAGAGTGAACCTCCAAGTGCAGTTTTATGTTAATGAAAACATTGTAATCCTTTTGTCTCCAGTCTCTCTAAAGGTGTTATGACAACATTCTGCTTAGTGTTATGTAAAAAAAAAAAGAGGACTTACGAGATGAAGACAAGGCAGATGTTCAGTATATTCAATGTAGAATTATTCAATGTAGAATTAAATATTAATAGAGTATGGGAGTTTATTCTTTTAATAGGAAGGTCAAACGTTTTAGTTTTGCTAATGCCGGAAAGTAACAAGGGAACCCAAATCCCGGAGGGGAATGATAACAAGGGTGGCGGGGGCAGTGGGTTGGGTAGGGGACATCAGAAATCCTAATTTATACTTAACTGACCAAATAGAAAGTAGGGCGACTTCTCAGTAGATGTAAGCATGCACTTTTAACATAAATTACATAAAGTTTTAAGCATAACCACTCTCCCGTAGTGGAACGCACAGCTTGACTGGAATGTTTGGGCTATGTACTGCTGACCACTTCCTCAAGCACATTTCTTAATGCCCTGTGTGCCTAACCTGCCCCAGTGGGGGGAGAGGGCAGGACAGGCATATGGAGCTCCACTGTAATGAGTGTGGAATCCCTTGCTTACATGAGGCCTAAATGGCTCTATTTGTGAATGAGAGCGCTGGCGGGGGAAGAATAGGGAAAACTATTTACTGAATGGCAATTTATGATGGTGTGCATTTAAATACACTTGGTGAATGGTTGTTGATAGTCCCATTCACATCTTGGAGCTGTTGTTGTTGTTGTTTATTAAATTTATATACCCATCGGCTACTTTCCCATGTTCGCGATCCCATGCCATTGCAGTGTGTGTGACTACCCAAATATCATGTGCCATTGCATGGAAGAAATTCACACGATTTGTTCTGGTACTGGCACACACATGCTGGGCATACATGTGAATTTGGCCTGTATTCACTCCCCATCCAGTGCGGAAGTGTGATAAAATTTATTCTCACCATTTGGCAGGATAATGAAGACAGACAACTGCCATGTGGCAGCATGCACACCGTGGTAAATTCCCATATAGTAAATTCTGCAAACACTTATTTGGGAAACTCAGTGGAATGTAAATGCTTTGCATCTGTAAATGCACAGTTAAAAAGGAATGGGGGTAGGAGCTTGGTTTGAACACTGGACTGGATCCAAAGGTGTGATAGCAGAATAAATGCTGGCAGTGGCATCGTTTCATGAACTGTTCTGCACAAGCTAGAGGAGGACATTCAGGATTTTTTTCCCCCTTTTCTTCTGACAAGGATCTTCTTTTAAGATCAAACCAAAATGCTTAATAGCACAAAACACTGCATGTCTACTCAGAAGTCACCTCGGGAAGTGTGTACAGGATTGTTGCATGGTTTGATACTTTTTTTTTTAAATCTCCTCTTTCCAAATCCTTCAGTGTTCACTAAATATTGCTTGTTCATTTATTTTTGAGAAAGAAATGTTAAGACAATAAGCATTAATCAATACTATGTAATAAGAGAGCTAAGACAAACTACAATGGGGTGGGGTGGGTGACTTTGTTGAAAACTAGATCTCTCTTTCCTTCAGGTCAAGAAGGTCCTCATAGCCCTGTAGTGGGAGCTGGGTGATGCCACCACAACAGGAACCCCAGGAGCTACAAGGTGGGCAGCTCTCCAGGCAATCCTGTCTCCTCTCATTCCTCTCCTCAGGGCAAGTGGTTTTTGAATAGTCTTTTGGCAGCAGCTGGAGAAGGGAGAGGTCACCTCGTCTGAGAGCCAGAGCAAGTTGAATAGTGCTGAACCTTGCAAAGTGCCCAGTTAGCTATTTAGCTGGGCCCAGCTAGCTGTTACAGCTGCCTATATTTCTCCATAGTTTTCTTACTTTTTGCCTGGTAAGTCACTGAATCCCATCAAATGGGATTCAGCTCCCTCTCTATCTCCCCACAGCAGATGTTTCCCTAGCAATAGTTGTCACTGAAAAGGCAGGAAGGTTTCAAATTAGATAGCTTTTGCTCCATTCCCAGACCTCCTGCCTTAGGAAAAGCCTGCCTGGTTGTCTCAAGCTACCCTAAAACATTAGCTGAAAATATGTAAGTTTTGCATAACTAAGAATGCAAAACTGCATACCTGGCAACAAAACCTTGGAGAGTACCTGTTGCTTGATTCCCATTATACACAGTGGAGCTCATTAAGCATACATTATATTCTCAGTGTGGGGATGTTTGTCAGGGACTATAAAAAATGGATTTTTGAATTGACACCACACTTTATTTTATTTATTTACTTCTTTGTTAAACTTGTACCCCGTCTTTCCAACAAGTGATGCTCAAGGTGCCTAACAATAATACAACAAATAGAATAAAACCAAGCAGCAATAATACAAGATAAAAACAAAAAAAAAAAAAACAAGGAGAGTATCAATACAAACATAAAACTACTCCCCACACATTTCCAGTGCAACTTATGGACCACTTGTGTAGTAGGTTAGGTTGAGAAAAAGTGATCAGCCCAAGATGAACCTGATGGGGCTTTGCACTAAGGTCTCCCAGTCCTAGTTAAAATACTCTAAACATTATATCACACTGACTTTACCACAATTCATACAGTCTCAGAAAGTGTTTCCCACGGCAAGAGAACAACCCCAGAAGAAGTCTCGTGTGTATTCTATTAGTCCAAGGGATCTAGAGTATAATAAAGTGTGGCAGAAAAAGGGAGTGCGCAGAAGTTGCCAGAGGTGAGATCCACAGGGCATATCTATGCTACAAGCCTCTATCGGGGTTTTTATTTAATATACTGTTTTAACTGTTGTAGTTCCTTCCAAGGAATCCTGGGAACTGCACTTTGATGAGGTGCTGGAATTTTTTTGTTAGATCCATAATGCCCAGTTCGGAACTAAGCTTCCTGGAGTGTAAATGTGCCCAGAGAATTTTATTCCTGCAGGAAAACTCCTCTGGTAGGCAATGCATATTTGAAGCTGTGTTCAGGTCAAGAAACTGAGTACAGTACCCCCCGCCATGCAGAGTCTGTGACTCACACTTCAAGCAATTGAACAAGTACATTGGAAATCAAAATTTCAGGCCATCAATATAATAGCAACTGACCACTAATTTATAGTTGCAATTAAGAATATCTGCCAATAGGAAAATAGCCACATTGCAATAGTATTACTGAAAACACCCAATTTTTGCACGGTTTTATAAATCTTTGAAGGAGTGACTGCAAGCTGTTTGTATATTCAGTGACCTTCGATTTTTGTGGCAGTTATAGGTCCAGAAGGCTAAGAATAGCATTCGGTCTAAACAGCTTCTGAATACTAAATATATAGACTGGGTGACCGGGAATTCAAATACTCCATTTGTGTGGCTTCTTATTACGCTATAAAAGTACAGAAACTTCTATCGTTTTCTTGCAATGGGAAAAATATGTGCAGAAGCTGTGATGTAGAAGCCTTGCATCTCAACGACACAACCTGCTGTCTCGTCAGTAATTTGCCCTGTGCCATTCAGAAATGGGGCAAAAGCTTTAAATTCCTAGATCACTGGGTTAGTGTGTGTTGCAGCTGCCACCAGTTTATGGGCTCAGCATAAGGCAAGCAAATGCATTCTGAGTGATATGATCAGCATAAGGGTAATTAACCAGTGCATGGAGAATACTAAGTCTTCATTCTGAGCTCATTTTGAAATGCACAATATGTTAAGGATTGTTGCTTGTTTACATTCGTTTGATTTATTTTACTTTTTAAATGACTGACTTTTATTAATGCTTTACACACATTCATTCTTATAATCAGTTAAAAACATTTATATTTTAGACCATTGGTTTTCTAACTGTGTTCTGGGAAATTCTCATGTTCTAACTCAACTGGAAGATTAGTAATGGTGAGCAAGCATTCTTGAAAGTATTCAAGACTGTGCTATTGAGATATACAGAGGAAAAACGAGAGTCAGCAACTGACTACTCCATGTAGTGAGCTATGTTGCTGCAGTTTTTTTTAATGTGCAAGCACTTCATTCAGGAGGAAAAAATGTTGCAGGCAACCCATTTTCATATACTGTATACTACCCTCCACCGGACGCAATGGGACGCAGGTGGCGCTGTGGGTTAAAGCCTCAGCGCCTAGGACTTGCCGATCGAAAGGTCGGCGGTTCGAATCCCTGCGGCGGGGTGCGCTCCCGCTGCTCGGTCCCAGCGCCTGCCAACCTAGCAGTTCGAAAGCACCTCCGGGTGCAAGTAGATAAATAGGGACCGCTTACCAGCGGGAAGGTAAACGGCGTTTCCGTGTGCGGCTCTGGCTCGCCAGATGCAGCTTTGTCACGCTGGCCACGTGACCCGGAAGTGTCTCCGGACAGCGCTGGCCCCTGGCCTCTTGAGTGAGATGGGCGCACAACCCCAGAGTCTGGCAAGACTGGCCCGTACGGGCAGGGGTACCTATACCTTTACCTTTTTTACCCTCCACCGGAATAGCTCAGGGTGGTTTACAAGATAAAAATACAGGATAAAAGCACAACATAAATAGTTAAAACAAAAAGAATACAATACAACCACCCACCCACACATTTAGGCCATAGAATATTAATCAGCAAATTATGAGTAGTTAGGAAAGTGCATCAAAAACATTCTTATCTCCTCCAGCCTCTGTGTCCCTCTGTTACGCAGCTGGAATCCTAAAGTCATTTATCTGGGAGTAAGGCCCATTGAATTCAGTAGGACTTTCAGCGTAAACCCGTGCAAGATCAGAGACATAATGTTTCACCCTTTTGTTTAGATCCTTCCAAGTATCATCCCAGCATGACAGAAGACTTAAAGAATATGTAAATTTTCTTGACCATTTCTGTCACGGAAAACAAAGACATCAGAAGCGAAATATGCATTAACAATGCAAAACAAAAGTCTCTTAATTAAATGAAGTGTGCATGCACATGAAAGCTCATACCAAGAACTAACTTAGTTGGTCTTTAAGGTGCTACTGGAAGGAATTTTTTTATTTTGTTTTGAAAAGTCTCTTAAAACCAACAAACTGGTTAGGTAGATTGCAGCAGCTTTGAAAAGATATTTTTAAACAATATTGCCCAACCAGGCAGATGTTTGCAAGTGGGGAATCTGGTCCTGATATGGTAGCAAAGCCATAAAAGCCCATATTTAAAAGCTCTTTAACACTGAATCAGAAGAAACAGCGATTCGGGTTTCTGCAGATTGCCATTTGCTCCAATTCCTTGCTTTTCGGTCCTGTCGTGTGGCTTGTTCTCCAGAGCTGCCTTTTTAGTTTGCCCCTTTATCCTGATTGCTCTTTGGTTTGAACTCCTGGTTCCTGACTCAATGGACTGCTTCCTACAGCCCAGCCCTGAGAGAGGCACCGAAAAGGGTTGAGTTTCAAGCCTTTGTGCAGATTGAGTTTCAAGCCTAGAACATAGTCCAGCATTTTTGCCATGGAGATCAGCTTTACATCAAAACCTCTCCACTGTTATGGATTTTCTCCATGAAAATCTGCTGACAAGCTTCCCAGAAACCTGGGAGATTCCCTGGAACACTGTTTGAGAACCCCTGGGTTAGGAAATAAGAGCCCAGGGCTGATTTATGGATAAATATGAGCTGCATTTGTATGCAGCACAGGGACTCATCTATCTTCCACATTGTTTTTTTAATCAGACATGTTGTCAATTCATTTCAAAGATGATGCATTCAGTTTCAGATTATATTCATCCATGGGAGTTATAAATCATTTCATTAAAATTTTTTAGAGACAATCCTCTGTATATTTATAAAACCTTCCTTCTGTCCGATTGGAAAAGGATTGCTATGGTCTACGGCTGCAATGCAGCAAATCCTATTGAGCTCAGTGCAGTCTACTTCTAAGTAAGATGTGATCGGATTTCATTGGCATCTGCCTCACTGTTGGAATACTTTTTTGGTATCAAAATACTTCTGAAAGCCTTTACCACATCACCCAAATAACAGTCAATTGCAAGGACATAGCAATTCAACATTCTGGAGGTACTTAGAAGTAACCTGGTTGCCAGCATCAGACAAAATCTTTTAAAATCATAGAATGATGTGGAAACAAATTTAAGCAGGCTTCTGAAATGGCAGTGATAGAGACCAGAAACCTGGCAACCTGTTAAGTGGCTGACTTAATGATCTGTGTTCATACTTTTTTCATCCATTATTTGAGAAATTGATTAAATGAGCTAGTATATTTCTCAACATCTTTGTCCTCCCTAATTATGAATACAGAAAATCACAAATGGAAAAACTGCAAAATGCATTCATATCTGAAATAAAAGTAACTACCGATTTCATAAGATTCAAAAACATTGTGTTAAGTGCCATATGTTCCACTGAGCAGAGAGTTCGGTGGGTGTCAGTATGATTTAAATGTGGCTAAACTGAACACCTGTTTCACTTCTTTGGAACCCACACAATTTGACCTGATATTGGGGCTAAAAATAAATAGCTAGTCTGCACATGCCAGGTTTAGGTGCCAATATTTAAATACCAATTTCATAGATCTCCTGCTGATAACATTCATGAACATCCTTGCATTTTAAACGCAGAAAATAAGTTCAGAGGACTGACACTCTGGATGCATACATCATAGATAGAAAGCCTTGTGCCTGATTATGTGCAATAGCAGGAAAATAAATAAATCTGGATGCATGCATCCGGAATGTCAGTTTTCTGAATTATATAAGAATTCTGCAGATTGGTGGTGAAGAGTCAATCAAAAAACAACAATAGTAGGCATACTAAAATCTCATTGGAATTAATGGAAGCAATCTGTAAAATTACTACATACGGTATCTCCTGTTCCTAGGGGAGTACAGGAACATTTATTCTGGATGTAGATTAGGTTCTGGCATTGGAGGCATTGACCTCCTGCAATGTGGTCCCAATCCGAATCAGGCCTCAAACACTTACTATTTGCATGGGAGGAGGGAGCCAATCCAGAATAAGAGATTTCAACTCTCAAATTGTTCTAAATTGGAAAGAAACATATATATGGGAGTCTTAATAGGGGGTCAACGTCAATTTTCAGCTCTTTTTAATTTACTTTAGCTGTGGCGATTTTTATCTGACCAATTTGAAATCTGGCACTTTCATAGACCTCATAAAGTAGATATGCCAATCTTCAAGTGTTTAATCCAAGATAATCATTTTTATATTCTTGCATATTTTTATATTCTTATTTTGATGGAAATCAGTTTTTGATAGTTGTGAGTAATATATTCATCCTTGGCTTTTTACTAAAGTATTGATAAATAACATTGGTTTGTGAGCTGCTGCCATGATTTAACATTCTGTAGCCAAAAAGAAATCTTACTTTGAGTTTTCAACCCATGTCCTCCCAATGCATAGACACTAATAGTCTAAGCTACCAATTTGGCAGTAGCTTTGTACTGCAGCTTGCAAGAAATTGAGGGTCTCTATCATAATCTCTTTGTTGACATAGTACCTAGAGAAATGTTCCAGTAGATTTAAAGGCTGACTTCTTAAAACTAAATGTTCTGAGGAAAGCAAAGTTTAAAATAAACAATATAACTGCGTAACATACAAAGAAGCTCGGTTTGCCATGGCAGCTCTAAAGCTCGGATGAGCCTTTTGGAAACAAATGTGGTGAACTGTTTATATAACTGCCTATGCTGGGGTTTCTAGCAGAGTATATTTTATTGCAATGAATTATAGCTGAACAAAAATATTGCTGTTAAAATATTATGACCCATGGATGTGGATAGTTCTGAAGTATACCTAACAATCACTAAATTGTACCCAGAATATAAATTGAAACTAAAATGGAGGATCCACAGCTCATTAGTAGAATATCTGCTTTATATATACAAGGCTCCATGCTCAGTCTCTGGTATCCAACCACAAATGAGTCCAGGGATTCAAAATTGTGAAATTATCCTGCCTGGGTCAGTTTTGGAAATTGAATTGAGTGTTGAGAATGGAAACCTCTGAAAAATGCCCAATCAGGTATGTTGTCACATTCATATGTATATGTGGGAGTGAGAGAGTGTGAAAATATTGTACACTGATTTATGGGTAAAGAAAATGCTTCCCTAAATATACTCACATACATCATAAAGTCAATATCCTACCTTTTCCCGTTTGACGACACATTTTCAGGTAAAAATCAGCGTGGCAGTTGTAGTGCTCATAATTTATGAGTCACAAATGTGTGGCTGTGATAGATCTGCCTTGGGCATGCCTCCCATATAGGTAGGCTTTATATTGACACGAAGCTCATTTTTTAAATGTTGGTTTGAAAAATGCTACTGCAATTGCAGTCACAACTCTACTTGAGGGATTTGTCCATCGTAATCTGCAGGCTGATGTGTGACTGTCAACAGCTCTCAGGCTTATACTCATATTCCTTTGAAAGCTCAAAATGGCATGTTTCTCAAAATACACCTTTCAGCCCGCATGCAACTACATGTAGTGCACTGTTTCCAAATGACCAGGTCACTAATGTAGTGAGGAATGTTCTATTTTATTTTATTTAAAATAGAAAATTTATAAAAAAGATATAAAGAAGTAACAAAGAAATCAAATTAAAACAAAAGAGAGACAAAGTTATTTACATAGTAAAAGTACTCATCAGGACAATCCTTCCAGTCCTTCTCATTATACTTGTCAGGACTGCCGCTAGGTCCCAGCTCACAGAGGACCAACGCCCAGTGGATGTTATATACAAAAGTCTTTATTAAAGTTTAGTTTCCATTTCCAAGCTCTGGGCGCGCAGACCCACGTCTCTACGCTAGACCGGCTAAGTCCCCTCTGACTCACTGCTCCACCCACACCAGTTTAAGATTCTAGCCCGGCTCCACCTCTTGCGCTGCTCTTTCCTGCGCTGGGTCCTTCTGCCCTCTGGGGTTCCCTCCTTCCTGGACTCCTCTGACGCTGAGGATGCAGTGTTCTGCGCAGTAGGAGGAGCCGAAGGTCAGTTGCCGCTGGTACCAAGCTAATGCCGGGCTGTGCCTATCCAGCCAACTCATGCCCAACACAATGGGCGTGTCTGACAGGCGGGTGACGTTGAAGCTGATGACTTCGCGGTGATTACCAATGCGCATCACCATTGGCGGCGTCTGCTGCAGCACTTGCCCTCCCAGTAGCTCCCTGCCGTCCACCGTGACGACGTTCAGAGGTACCGTCGCTGGCAGAAGGGCTATGCCATGTTGCTGGATGAAGTCCATGCCTATAAAATCTGCATTGCTCCCAGAGTCAATCGTAATGGGGATTTCCACAGTGAGCCCATTGGGAAGTTGAAGGGATGCGGTGAGCTGCACTACTGGTTTGGGTGGGAGGGGGTCTGTGGGCTGTAACATTACTGGGGATTGCTTCACTGACTTGTCTGGCTGGCCCCCAGTGACTCCATTTCCAGCCAGACAGTGGAGTTTTCCTGCTGTGATTCACTCTGCTGAACTGCTTCTGTTACTGTCGCTGCGGCTGCAGTGTGCTTGTGAAACCGCTGGGGACACTCTTTCGCCATGTGCTGAGCACTGTCGCAGATGTAGCACTTCCTGGTCCCTCTAGGAGGCTTCATTTTGACTGCTCCCGGCGTTAGGGCTCCGGCTGTGGACTGAGCCTTAGCACCACCTATCTCCATCGGCTCCTCTCCTCCTCCCAGCGGAGGCATGGATCGAGCGCGCGCCGCTTCCTTGGGAAAGGGGGGTGGTGCTTTCGTTGGCGTGCGGCCCCAATGCACTTCCTCTTTGTCCCAAGAGCGTCCTTCCAGCCTAACCCCAATGGTGGGTGCCCTCTCCACAATGTCCTTGGTGGTTTGGGGTCTCTCCCCCCTTGCAATTTCGTCTTTCACAGCTCCGTTCAGCCCCTCCCAGAACAGATCTCTGACGGCAGGCGATTCTCTCTCCCACCCCAATGTGTTCACCAATGCGAAAAAACGTGAATGATATTGCCTTACAGTGGCTCTACCTTGTCTTAGTCCGTGAATCTGTTTCCTAGCGATATCCACATCAATCTCAGACAAAAAACACGCATCCATCACTTTAAGGAAGGCACCCGCATCTTGGAGGGCTGGATCCTTATCTCTCCAGAGATTGCGCAGCCACGTTTTCGCCTCTCCCCGTAAATGCGAAACAATAAATCCCACTCTTTCTTCCTCATTTTTAAAGTCCTTGTCAAGCAGCTGCAGTGCATATAGTACATCTGCTCTGAAGTTAGGATACTCCTGCAGGTCCCCATTGAAGTGAGACACAAGGCTCCCTCCTCTGTTCCCCAGCCCAATCCCTTCTGGTCTGGTGGCCGGTAGCCTCTGTGTAGTTAGCACTTCTAACCTGGTTCGCAGATCCTGGCAGGCAGCAGCTGCTTCCTGTTCCTTCTTTCTGGACGCCAAAATTTCTGCGTTCAGCTGTGTCACTGCGTTTTGCAGACTCGCTATCTTCTCTTCGGTAGTCATTTCCCTGGTTTTCGTGAGCTTGCGAAGCACCAATCTTCACCCCTCGCTGCTTTCCCACACTCCCCGAGGTTTTAAAATTGGTGGAAAATGGTGAGAGGGGACTTACTGTCAGGACTGCCGCTAGGTCCCAGCTCACAGAGGACCAACGCCCAGTGGATGTTATATACAAAAGTCTTTATTAAAGTTTAGTTTCCATTTCCAAGCTCTGGGCGCGCAGACCCACGTCTTTACGCTAGACCGGCTAAGTCCCCTCTGACTCACTGCTCCACCCACACCAGTTTAAGATTCTAGCCCGGCTCCACCTCTTGCGCTGCTCTTTCCTGCGCTGGGTCCTTCTGCCCTCTGGGGTTCCCTCCTTCCTGGACTCCTCTGACGCTGAGCCTCCTGAGTCTTGCCCCTCCCTCCGGCGGGCTTTAGGACCTGGCTCCCTTCCCGGGCTCCCCGCTGTGCCGCGCTCCTGTACATTTGAACTTGGCGCGCGCGCCCAGCCGGTGACTTTCCTTCTGACCGTTTCCCCGCTTCCTGATGTGGGTGTTGCCAAACCTGACTCCTCTCCTCCCTCTGGTGGTGAGGACACTCGTCCTGACTCCTGGGACTCCCCCTCCCCACTGCGCTCTGGTGGAGACGCTGGTCCTGATCTCCAGCTGCTGCTCAGGGACTCCCCGCTGGCCCCTTCCTCCTGGGGCTTCCCCCCTGGACCCCCCTTCGCTCTGGCCACCGGCGCTCCCTTCTGTGAGTCCTCCGATTCGCTAGAGAGGCTTGTGGAATAACTCTGGCCACTGTCACTGCCTGCGCCCCCCTCGTACTCCTCCTCCTCACTCTCCATTTGCTCCCCCTCCTGTGTCTCTCCTTCTGAACCCCTGACATCCATCCCCCCCTCGAAGCCCCCCTTCCCCCCTCCCCCTCTTCAGGTGCGGGTTCCGGGTGCTCTAGAGTTGTCGGGGTAAGTTCAGGATACAGTTCGTCCCCCGAGGCGTGCAGCCATCGTGAGAAGTCCGGAAAGTCCTCCATGGGCTCGTCGACTGCGATTCCCTCCGCTTCCATCTCCTGGGCGGTGTGTTCGAAATCTGAGGCCGCCCCCAAATCACTCACAACCCCTTCTCCCCCTGTCGCCTGAGGTGCCGCCACTTTGCAGGGTCCCTCCGGCACGTCTCTGCGCCATCCCACTTCGGGTTGGTCCTCCCACCAATAAGATCCCCCCGTGCCAAAACCTGAGAGCGATCCCTCTGGGGAGCTGCCTCCCGGAGCCGAGTCCTCCGCTGACGAGAAACCCCGGAAAGTGCTGGCCGAGAGTGTGGGTGTGAACAGACAATCATCGAAAAAGCCCGCCGGCATAGACTTGTGCAGGAAAAGTGTATGGAATTCTTCCTTGAGCAACTGCTCCTCCAATGCGTAATCCGGCACCCACCTGTTGGCGCTGGCCGGGGTGTCCTCTGTGGCGAGAAGATATTCAATCCCGTCCTCCCCCCACCTTGAGTCTAAAATCTCAGTGGCTTCGTTGAGTGGCCCCCTCCTCGGCGACCCCCCCTTTTTGGGCGCTTCCCTGAGCGGGTCTGGCGCTGTCCCTGGTGCCTGAAACCTGTGGGGCTCTTTGTAGGGTGTGAGCACTGATCTATGAAAGACCGGGTGCATTCTGGACCCCTCCGGGAGTGTTAAACGGAAGGCCACTGGGTTGATCTGCGCCTCTACTTGGTAAGGCCCTAACTGCTTGTGCCCGAGCTTCTTCTTGGCCAACGATCTGGCCGGAACTGCCTGGGCTGCTAACCAGACCCAGTCTCCTACCCGGATGTCTTCCCCAACCCTCCTGTGTCTGTCTGCCTGCACTTTGTAAGCCTGTTTCGCCATCTCTAACTGCCTCCTGAGCTGCTCGTGGATCTCCTGCAACTCCGCTGCCACTGCCTCTGCTCCCTGCGGCTCCCCCACCCTCACTTTCTCCAAACCCGGGAAGGTTCTGGGATGCCGCCCATTGTTGGCGAAAAACGGTGTCACCCCCGTGGACACGTGTTTCGTGTTGTTGTAGGCGAACTCGGCTAGCGGTAGGTAGTCCACCCAGGTCGAGGGCTGCTGGTTCGCGTAGCATCTCAGGTACTGCTGCATGATGGCGTTGACTCTCTCCGCCTGTCCGTTAGTCTGCGGGTGTCGTGCCGACGCCAGGCTGACCTTGACGTTCAGGAAACCCATCAGCTTTTGCCAGAAGTTGGATATGAACTGGCGCCCCCTGTCGGACAGGATGGACCGTGGTAGGCCGTGCACCTTGAACACGTGGTCTATAAACAGCTTGGCGGTCTGCTCGGCTGTGGCCACCTTCGCGCAAGGAATGAAGTGGGCCATCTTGGTGAACAAGTCTACTACCGCGAGTACTGCCGTCTTGCCTCTCGAGCTGGGCAGATCCGTGACAAAGTCGAGGGCCACCCTCTCCCACGGCTCGAACGGTGTCTGTAGCGGTTCCAAGAGGCCAGCCGGCGGCTGGTGTACTGGTTTGGCCCTTTGGCAGGTGTCGCACCTCCTGACGTATTCCGCGACATCCCCCCTCATCTTGGGCCACCAAAAGTCTCTGGCCACTAGGTCCACCGTCTTCTCCTTGCCGAAGTGTCCCGCGCTGGGCGCGTCGTGCAGCTGTTGCAGGACCCTCGCGCGGAGGTTGTCTCCCGGCACGTAGAGGGCTCCTTTGCGGATGAGCAGGCCGTCGCGTATTTGGAAGTCGTCGTCCCTCGCCGTACCGCTACGCACCTCCTCCATCTTGGCTCGCGCGAAGGAGTCCGTCTGCAGCGCGCGACGCACCGCGTCCAGGTCCACCGTGGCTGACGCGCATGCCCACGCCTTGGGTGCGAAAATATGCTTGGCCGCCGCCGGCGCCTCTTCTTCGAGATACTGCGGTTTCCTGGACAGCGCGTCCGCCATGATGTTGTTGTTTCCAGGGATGTATTCTATTCTGAAGTCGAAATCTGCAAAGAACTCCGCCCAGCGGATGTGTCTCTGGTTCAGGAACCTCGCCGTGCGCCAGTACTCCAAGTTCTTATGGTCCGTACGGACCTGCACCGTGTGTTTGGCCCCGACGAGGAAATGCCGCCACGCCTTGAAGGCTGCATGTATGGCCAGTAACTCCCTGTCCCAGATGGTGTAGTTCTGCTCCGACTTGCTGAGTTTCCTGGAGTAGAAAGCGCACGGCCTCCAGTCCCCCTGGTGGTCTTGCTGCAACAGGACGGCCCCCACGGCCCTGTCTGACGCGTCCGTCTCCACTCTCATGGGCCTGCTGGGGTTCACGTGTAGCAGGTGTTCCTCGGACGCGAAGAGGTGATTGAGCTTCCGAAAGGACTGCTCTGCCTGCTCCGTCCAGACGAACTTCTTCTTCTTGGAACTGAGGGTGTCAGTGATGGCCGCTGTCTGCATGGCGAAACCTTTGATGAACTTGCGATAAAAGTTGGCAAAGCCGACAAACCTCTGGACTTCCTTTCGATTGCGTGGGCTCTTCCAGTCCAGCACTGCCCGTACCTTGGTACTGTCCATGGCGAGTCCCTTGTCGGACAGTTTGTAGCCCAGGAAGTCCACCTCCGTCTTGTCGAACTGGCACTTCTCCAGCTTGGCGTAAAGCCGGTGCTCCTGCAGCCGCTGCAGTACTTCCCTGACATCTCTCTCGTGAGCCTCTGGCGACTCCGAGAAGATGAGGATGTCGTCCAGGAAGCAGACGCACTTCTTGTAGAGATGACCCGACAAGACATGATGCATGAATGCTTGAAAACAGTGGGAGCCATTTTGTAATCCAAAAGGCATAACTCTATATTCATAGGTGCCCAGCGGCGTAAACATGGCCGTCTTCCACTCGTCACCCTCCCTCACTCGTATGAGATTGTACGCTCCGCGTAGATCCAACTTGGTAAAGATGCGCCCCTTCCGCACCGTCGCCAGCAGGTCATCGATCTTGGGCATGGGGAAGGCTGAGGGCTTGGTTTTCGCATTTAAGACACGGTAATCAACTACAAGCCTCTTTTGGGGCGTGTCCCGCTTCTTTACAAAGAATACAGGGCTGCCCCCCACCGCCTTGGACTCTCGGATGAATCCCCGCTTCAAGTTGTGATCTATGAACTCCCTGAGCTCCTGCAATTCATCCTCAGACATGGAATACAGCTTCCCCGTCGGGAGCGTCGCCCCCGGCAGGAGGTCAATCTTGCAGTCGTAGGGTTTGTGGGGAGGCAGCTTGTCCGCTTCTTTCTCGCAGAAGACCTCCAAAAACTCTTTGTACTTATTAGGTACCGCTTGCAACATGCCCAAGTTCAGCTGTGGTCCATCCTCGTGCCCCTCATCGTCCAAGTCAGCCAGGATGCAGTGTTCTGCGCAGTAGGAGGAGCCGAAGGTCAGTTGCCGCTGGTACCAAGCTAATGCCGGGCTGTGCCTATCCAGCCAACTCATGCCCAACACAATGGGCGTGTCTGACAGGCGGGTGACGTTGAAGCTGATGACTTCGCGGTGATTACCAATGCGCATCACCATTGGCGGCGTCTGCTGCAGCACTTGCCCTCCCAGTAGCTCCCTGCCGTCCACCGTGACGACGTTCAGAGGTACCGTCGCTGGCAGAAGGGCTATGCCATGTTGCTGGATGAAGTCCATGCCTATAAAATCTGCATTGCTCCCAGAGTCAATCGTAATGGGGATTTCCACAGTGAGCCCATTGGGAAGTTGAAGGGATGCGGTGAGCTGCACTACTGGTTTGGGTGGGAGGGGGTCTGTGGGCTGTAACATTACTGGGGATTGCTTCACTGACTTGTCTGGCTGGCCCCCAGTGACTCCATTTCCAGCCAGACAGTGGAGTTTTCCTGCTGTGATTCACTCTGCTGAACTGCTTCTGTTACTGTCGCTGCGGCTGCAGTGTGCTTGTGAAACCGCTGGGGACACTCTTTCGCCATGTGCTGAGCACTGTCGCAGATGTAGCACTTCCTGGTCCCTCTAGGAGGCTTCATTTTGACTGCTCCCGGCGTTAGGGCTCCGGCTGTGGACTGAGCCTTAGCACCACCTATCTCCATCGGCTCCTCTCCTCCTCCCAGCGGAGGCATGGATCGAGCGCGCGCCGCTTCCTTGGGAAAGGGGGGTGGTGCTTTCGTTGGCGTGCGGCCCCAATGCACTTCCTCTTTGTCCCAAGAGCGTCCTTCCAGCCTAACCCCAATGGTGGGTGCCCTCTCCACAATGTCCTTGGTGGTTTGGGGTCTCTCCCCCCTTGCAATTTCGTCTTTCACAGCTCCGTTCAGCCCCTCCCAGAACAGATCTCTGACGGCAGGCGATTCTCTCTCCCACCCCAATGCGTTCACCAATGCGAAAAAACGTGAATGATATTGCCTTACAGTGGCTCTACCTTGTCTTAGTCCGTGAATCTGTTTCCTAGCGATATCCACATCAATCTCAGACAAAAAACACGCATCCATCACTTTAAGGAAGGCACCCGCATCTTGGAGGGCTGGATCCTTATCTCTCCAGAGATTGCGCAGCCACGTTTTCGCCTCTCCCCGTAAATGCGAAACAATAAATCCCACTCTTTCTTCCTCATTTTTAAAGTCCTTGTCAAGCAGCTGCAGTGCATATAGTACATCTGCTCTGAAGTTAGGATACTCCTGCAGGTCCCCATTGAAGTGAGACACAAGGCTCCCTCCTCTGTTCCCCAGCCCAATCCCTTCTGGTCTGGTGGCCGGTAGCCTCTGTGTAGTTAGCACTTCTAACCTGGTTCGCAGATCCTGGCAGGCAGCAGCTGCTTCCTGTTCCTTCTTTCTGGACGCCAAAATTTCTGCGTTCAGCTGTGTCACTGCGTTTTGCAGACTCGCTATCTTCTCTTCAGTAGTCATTTCCCTGGTTTTCGTGAGCTTGCGAAGCACCAATCTTCACCCCTCGCTGCTTTCCCACACTCCCCGAGGTTTTAAAATTGGTGGAAAATGGTGAGAGGGGACTTACTGTCAGGACTGCCGCTAGGTCCCAGCTCACAGAGGACCAACGCCCAGTGGATGTTATATACAAAAGTCTTTATTAAAGTTTAGTTTCCATTTCCAAGCTCTGGGCGCGCAGACCCACGTCTTTACGCTAGACCGGCTAAGTCCCCTCTGACTCACTGCTCCACCCACACCAGTTTAAGATTCTAGCCCGGCTCCACCTCTTGCGCTGCTCTTTCCTGCGCTGGGTCCTTCTGCCCTCTGGGGTTCCCTCCTTCCTGGACTCCTCTGACGCTGAGCCTCCTGAGTCTTGCCCCTCCCTCCGGCGGGCTTTAGGACCTGGCTCCCTTCCCGGGCTCCCCGCTGTGCCGCGCTCCTGTACATTTGAACTTGGCGCGCGCGCCCAGCCGGTGACTTTCCTTCTGACCGTTTCCCCGCTTCCTGATGTGGGTGTTGCCAAACCTGACTCCTCTCCTCCCTCTGGTGGTGAGGACACTCGTCCTGACTCCTGGGACTCCCCCTCCCCACTGCGCTCTGGTGGAGACGCTGGTCCTGATCTCCAGCTGCTGCTCAGGGACTCCCCGCTGGCCCCTTCCTCCTGGGGCTTCCCCCCTGGACCCCCCTTCGCTCTGGCCACCGGCGCTCCCTTCTGTGAGTCCTCCGATTCGCTAGAGAGGCTTGTGGAATAACTCTGGCCACTGTCACTGCCTGCGCCCCCCTCGTACTCCTCCTCCTCACTCTCCATTTGCTCCCCCTCCTGTGTCTCTCCTTCTGAACCCCTGACATCCATCCCCCCCTCGAAGCCCCCCTTCCCCCCTCCCCCTCTTCAGGTGCGGGTTCCGGGTGCTCTAGAGTTGTCGGGGTAAGTTCAGGATACAGTTCGTCCCCCGAGGCGTGCAGCCATCGTGAGAAGTCCGGAAAGTCCTCCATGGGCTCGTCGACTGCGATTCCCTCCGCTTCCATCTCCTGGGCGGTGTGTTCGAAATCTGAGGCCGCCCCCAAATCACTCACAACCCCTTCTCCCCCTGTCGCCTGAGGTGCCGCCACTTCGCAGGGTCCCTCCGGCACGTCTCTGCGCCATCCCACTTCGGGTTGGTCCTCCCACCAATAAGATCCCCCCGTGCCAAAACCTGAGAGCGATCCCTCTGGGGAGCTGCCTCCCGGAGCCGAGTCCTCCGCTGACGAGAAACCCCGGAAAGTGCTGGCCGAGAGTGTGGGTGTGAACAGACAATCATCGAAAAAGCCCGCCGGCATAGACTTGTGCAGGAAAAGTGTATGGAATTCTTCCTTGAGCAACTGCTCCTCCAATGCGTAATCCGGCACCCACCTGTTGGCGCTGGCCGGGGTGTCCTCTGTGGCGAGAAGATATTCAATCCCGTCCTCCCCCCACCTTGAGTCTAAAATCTCAGTGGCTTCGTTGAGTGGCCCCCTCCTCGGCGACCCCCCCTTTTTGGGCGCTTCCCTGAGCGGGTCTGGCGCTGTCCCTGGTGCCTGAAACCTGTGGGGCTCTTTGTAGGGTGTGAGCACTGATCTATGAAAGACCGGGTGCATTCTGGACCCCTCCGGGAGTGTTAAACGGAAGGCCACTGGGTTGATCTGCGCCTCTACTTGGTAAGGCCCTAACTGCTTGTGCCCGAGCTTCTTCTTGGCCAACGATCTGGCCGGAACTGCCTGGGCTGCTAACCAGACCCAGTCTCCTACCCGGATGTCTTCCCCAACCCTCCTGTGTCTGTCTGCCTGCACTTTGTAAGCCTGTTTCGCCATCTCTAACTGCCTCCTGAGCTGCTCGTGGATCTCCTGCAACTCCGCTGCCACTGCCTCTGCTCCCTGCGGCTCCCCCACCCTCACTTTCTCCAAACCCGGGAAGGTTCTGGGATGCCGCCCATTGTTGGCGAAAAACGGTGTCACCCCCGTGGACACGTGTTTCGTGTTGTTGTAGGCGAACTCGGCTAGCGGTAGGTAGTCCACCCAGGTCGAGGGCTGCTGGTTCGCGTAGCATCTCAGGTACTGCTGCATGATGGCGTTGACTCTCTCCGCCTGTCCGTTAGTCTGCGGGTGTCGTGCCGACGCCAGGCTGACCTTGACGTTCAGGAAACCCATCAGCTTTTGCCAGAAGTTGGATATGAACTGGCGCCCCCTGTCGGACAGGATGGACCGTGGTAGGCCGTGCACCTTGAACACGTGGTCTATAAACAGCTTGGCGGTCTGCTCGGCTGTGGCCACCTTCGCGCAAGGAATGAAGTGGGCCATCTTGGTGAACAAGTCTACTACCGCGAGTACTGCCGTCTTGCCTCTCGAGCTGGGCAGATCCGTGACAAAGTCGAGGGCCACCCTCTCCCACGGCTCGAACGGTGTCTGTAGCGGTTCCAAGAGGCCAGCCGGCGGCTGGTGTACTGGTTTGGCCCTTTGGCAGGTGTCGCACCTCCTGACGTATTCCGCGACATCCCCCCTCATCTTGGGCCACCAAAAGTCTCTGGCCACTAGGTCCACCGTCTTCTCCTTGCCGAAGTGTCCCGCGCTGGGCGCGTCGTGCAGCTGTTGCAGGACCCTCGCGCGGAGGTTGTCTCCCGGCACGTAGAGGGCTCCTTTGCGGATGAGCAGGCCGTCGCGTATTTGGAAGTCGTCGTCCCTCGCCGTACCGCTACGCACCTCCTCCATCTTGGCTCGCGCGAAGGAGTCCGTCTGCAGCGCGCGACGCACCGCGTCCAGGTCCACCGTGGCTGACGCGCATGCCCACGCCTTGGGTGCGAAAATATGCTTGGCCGCCGCCGGCGCCTCTTCTTCGAGATACTGCGGTTTCCTGGACAGCGCGTCCGCCATGATGTTGTTGTTTCCAGGGATGTATTCTATTCTGAAGTCGAAATCTGCAAAGAACTCCGCCCAGCGGATGTGTCTCTGGTTCAGGAACCTCGCCGTGCGCCAGTACTCCAAGTTCTTATGGTCCGTACGGACCTGCACCGTGTGTTTGGCCCCGACGAGGAAATGCCGCCACGCCTTGAAGGCTGCATGTATGGCCAGTAACTCCCTGTCCCAGATGGTGTAGTTCTGCTCCGACTTGCTGAGTTTCCTGGAGTAGAAAGCGCACGGCCTCCAGTCCCCCTGGTGGTCTTGCTGCAACAGGACGGCCCCCACGGCCCTGTCTGACGCGTCCGTCTCCACTCTCATGGGCCTGCTGGGGTTCACGTGTAGCAGGTGTTCCTCGGACGCGAAGAGGTGATTGAGCTTCCGAAAGGACTGCTCTGCCTGCTCCGTCCAGACGAACTTCTTCTTCTTGGAACTGAGGGTGTCAGTGATGGCCGCTGTCTGCATGGCGAAACCTTTGATGAACTTGCGATAAAAGTTGGCAAAGCCGACAAACCTCTGGACTTCCTTTCGATTGCGTGGGCTCTTCCAGTCCAGCACTGCCCGTACCTTGGTACTGTCCATGGCGAGTCCCTTGTCGGACAGTTTGTAGCCCAGGAAGTCCACCTCCGTCTTGTCGAACTGGCACTTCTCCAGCTTGGCGTAAAGCCGGTGCTCCTGCAGCCGCTGCAGTACTTCCCTGACATCTCTCTCGTGAGCCTCTGGCGACTCCGAGAAGATGAGGATGTCGTCCAGGAAGCAGACGCACTTCTTGTAGAGATGACCCGACAAGACATGATGCATGAATGCTTGAAAACAGTGGGAGCCATTTTGTAATCCAAAAGGCATAACTCTATATTCATAGGTGCCCAGCGGCGTAAACATGGCCGTCTTCCACTCGTCACCCTCCCTCACTCGTATGAGATTGTACGCTCCGCGTAGATCCAACTTGGTAAAGATGCGCCCCTTCCGCACCGTCGCCAGCAGGTCATCGATCTTGGGCATGGGGAAGGCTGAGGGCTTGGTTTTCGCATTTAAGACGCGGTAATCAACTACAAGCCTCTTTTGGGGCGTGTCCCGCTTCTTTACAAAGAATACAGGGCTGCCCCCCACCGCCTTGGACTCTCGGATGAATCCCCGCTTCAAGTTGTGATCTATGAACTCCCTGAGCTCCTGCAATTCATCCTCAGACATGGAATACAGCTTCCCCGTCGGGAGCGTCGCCCCCGGCAGGAGGTCAATCTTGCAGTCGTAGGGTTTGTGGGGAGGCAGCTTGTCCGCTTCTTTCTCGCAGAAGACCTCCAAAAACTCTTTGTACTTATTAGGTACCGCTTGCAACATGCCCAAGTTCAGCTGTGGTCCATCCTCGTGCCCCTCATCGTCCAAGTCAGCCAGGATGCAGTGTTCTGCGCAGTAGGAGGAGCCGAAGGTCAGTTGCCGCTGGTACCAAGCTAATGCCGGGCTGTGCCTATCCAGCCAACTCATGCCCAACACAATGGGCGTGTCTGACAGGCGGGTGACGTTGAAGCTGATGACTTCGCGGTGATTACCAATGCGCATCACCATTGGCGGCGTCTGCTGCAGCACTTGCCCTCCCAGTAGCTCCCTGCCGTCCACCGTGACGACGTTCAGAGGTACCGTCGCTGGCAGAAGGGCTATGCCATGTTGCTGGATGAAGTCCATGCCTATAAAATCTGCATTGCTCCCAGAGTCAATCGTAATGGGGATTTCCACAGTGAGCCCATTGGGAAGTTGAAGGGATGCGGTGAGCTGCACTACTGGTTTGGGTGGGAGGGGGTCTGTGGGCTGTAACATTACTGGGGATTGCTTCACTGACTTGTCTGGCTGGCCCCCAGTGACTCCATTTCCAGCCAGACAGTGGAGTTTTCCTGCTGTGATTCACTCTGCTGAACTGCTTCTGTTACTGTCGCTGCGGCTGCAGTGTGCTTGTGAAACCGCTGGGGACACTCTTTCGCCATGTGCTGAGCACTGTCGCAGATGTAGCACTTCCTGGTCCCTCTAGGAGGCTTCATTTTGACTGCTCCCGGCGTTAGGGCTCCGGCTGTGGACTGAGCCTTAGCACCACCTATCTCCATCGGCTCCTCTCCTCCTCCCAGCGGAGGCATGGATCGAGCGCGCGCCGCTTCCTTGGGAAAGGGGGGTGGTGCTTTCGTTGGCGTGCGGCCCCAATGCACTTCCTCTTTGTCCCAAGAGCGTCCTTCCAGCCTAACCCCAATGGTGGGTGCCCTCTCCACAATGTCCTTGGTGGTTTGGGGTCTCTCCCCCCTTGCAATTTCGTCTTTCACAGCTCCGTTCAGCCCCTCCCAGAACAGATCTCTGACGGCAGGCGATTCTCTCTCCCACCCCAATGCGTTCACCAATGCGAAAAAACGTGAATGATATTGCCTTACAGTGGCTCTACCTTGTCTTAGTCCGTGAATCTGTTTCCTAGCGATATCCACATCAATCTCAGACAAAAAACACGCATCCATCACTTTAAGGAAGGCACCCGCATCTTGGAGGGCTGGATCCTTATCTCTCCAGAGATTGCGCAGCCACGTTTTCGCCTCTCCCCGTAAATGCGAAACAATAAATCCCACTCTTTCTTCCTCATTTTTAAAGTCCTTGTCAAGCAGCTGCAGTGCATATAGTACATCTGCTCTGAAGTTAGGATACTCCTGCAGGTCCCCATTGAAGTGAGACACAAGGCTCCCTCCTCTGTTCCCCAGCCCAATCCCTTCTGGTCTGGTGGCCGGTAGCCTCTGTGTAGTTAGCACTTCTAACCTGGTTCGCAGATCCTGGCAGGCAGCAGCTGCTTCCTGTTCCTTCTTTCTGGACGCCAAAATTTCTGCGTTCAGCTGTGTCACTGCGTTTTGCAGACTCGCTATCTTCTCTTCGGTAGTCATTTCCCTGGTTTTCGTGAGCTTGCGAAGCACCAATCTTCACCCCTCGCTGCTTTCCCACACTCCCCGAGGTTTTAAAATTGGTGGAAAATGGTGAGAGGGGACTTACTGTCAGGACTGCCGCTAGGTCCCAGCTCACAGAGGACCAACGCCCAGTGGATGTTATATACAAAAGTCTTTATTAAAGTTTAGTTTCCATTTCCAAGCTCTGGGCGCGCAGACCCACGTCTCTACGCTAGACCGGCTAAGTCCCCTCTGACTCACTGCTCCACCCACACCAGTTTAAGATTCTAGCCCGGCTCCACCTCTTGCGCTGCTCTTTCCTGCGCTGGGTCCTTCTGCCCTCTGGGGTTCCCTCCTTCCTGGACTCCTCTGACGCTGAGCCTCCTGAGTCTTGCCCCTCCCTCCGGCGGGCTTTAGGACCTGGCTCCCTTCCCGGGCTCCCCACTGTGCCGCGCTCCTGTACATTTGAACTTGGCGCGCGTGCCCAGCCGGTGACTTTCCTTCTGACCGTTTCCCCGCTTCCTGATGTGGGTGTTGCCAAACCTGACTCCTCTCCTCCCTCTGGTGGTGAGGACACTGGTCCCGACTCCTGGGACTCCCCCTCCCCACTGCGCTCTGGTGGAGACGCTGGTCCTGATCTCCAGCTGCTGCTCAGGGACTCCCCGCTGGCCCCTTCCTCCTGGGGCTTCCCCCCTGGACCCCCCTTCGCTCTGGCCACCGGCGCTCCCTTCTGTGAGTCCTCCGATTCGCTAGAGAGGCTTGTGGAATAACTCTGGCCACTGTCACTGCCTGCGCCCCCCTCGTACTCCTCCTCCTCACTCTCCATTTGCTCCCCCTCCTGTGTCTCTCCTTCTGAACCCCTGACAATACTGTTTGACATAACATTCTCTTTTACACAGGTTTACATTGTATAATATCATTTCTTTCTGCTTTGTATACATTCCTTTGATATTTTTCTTTACAAATATCACTCAATTTCTGCTAATATGGAGTTATTTGTACAATAAAGTTTTACATAATTCTTAAATATTATCCATTCTCTGGTTGTTTTTTTGTTTCGATATTCCTCTAACTAATCCCATCAGTTTTGCTAATTGTAGATAATCTAACATGAGTATCTGCCACTCTGTAATCTCTGGGAGCGTTTCATTCTTCCAGTTCCTTGCTATAAGGGTTCTAGCTGCTGTTACAGTCATACCTCGGGTTGAATATGCTTCATGTTGAGCTCATTCGAGTTGCGCTCTGTGGCAACCTGGAAGTAACAAAGTGCGTTACTTCTGGATTTCGCCGCTTGCGCATGCGAAAAGCGACGTGCGCGTGCGCAGACATGCCATCACTAGTTATGTTTGTTTCTGGATGTGAATGGGGCTCCGGAACGCATCCCGAGGTACCACTGTATACCATACATAAACAATGTTCTTATATCTTTTTTAATTTCTGGTGGTAATTATACCAAGTAGGAAAATCTCTGGGGTTTTTTTGAAGTGATCTTAAATAGTTTCTTAAACTCGTTGTAAATATCATTCCAGTGTTTGCCAATGGCTACACATGTCCACCACATATGATAGTATGACCCCTCCTCTTTTTCCCATCTCCAACAGGTTGATGTTTTCCCTTTATACATTTTAGCAAGCTTTTTGGGGAGTAAGATGCCATCTATATACCATTTTCTTGGTGTTTTCCCTGAGATTATAGCATGCTGTGAATTTAATGTCTATTGTCCATAATCTCCCCCATTGCTCCATAAGTATATTATGCCCAAAGTCCTGCGTGAGGAATGTTCTAGGTTTGGGTGTTCTCCAGCTATTCTGTATTTTTTTTGGGGGGGAGGGGGCTAATGATTTACAGTGGAGTCACCCAATCAAGCCTTTTCTGAGGCAACTCCTGTTGAATTCAGTGAGACTTACTCCCAGGTAAGTGGGTAAGGTTTTTAGTCTTGGCCACTGCTACATTTGCCTTGAGGACTTTCAAATGGGATTTCCAAATTCTAACGTCCTCTGTGAGTTGCTACCCTTGGAAACAGTTTGGAAACTGCAGCTGGTTCAAATTAGCTTCTTAACTGGAAATACTTGTAAGGACCATAATCTAGCTGTGCTGGAAAAGGTCCAGGGACAGCCATTTAGTATTTGGGCAAAATTCAACATATTCGTTTTAAACTTTAAAGCCCTGCACAGCGTGAAGCTGGAGCACTGGAGACCATGGCCTCATTTGCACTATCAGAGCACTATCATGTCCCTTTTAATAGTCATTGCTTCCCCCAAAGGATCCTGGGAGCTGTAGTTTGCCAATGTGACAAGTTGTTGGGTGACCCCTATTCTTCTTACAGAATTACAGTTCACCCAATTCCCGGGAAAGAGAGATTGGTCATTAACCCAATCTGAAAACTGTAGCTCTGTGAGGGATATGGAGGTTTCCTAACAAACTACAGTTCCCGGGATTCTTTGGAGGGAGGTGTGACAATTCAAAGTGGTACAATGATGTTTGAAGTCAGGCATAGGAAAACTCCAGCCCTCCAGATGTTTGGGACTACAATTCCCACCATCCCTAGCTAACAGGACCAGTGGTCAGGGATAGCACTTTTTTGTTTAGTCGTTTAGTCATGACCGACTCTTTGTGACCCCCTGGACCAGAGCACGCCAGGCACTTCTGTCTTCCACTGCCTCCCGCAGTTTAGTCAAACTCATGCTGGTAGCTTCGAGAACACTGTCCAACCATCTCGTCCTCTGTCGTCCCCTTCTCCTTGTGCCCTCCATCTTTCCCAACATTAGGGTCTTTTCCAGGGAATCTTCTCTTCTCATGAGGTGGCCAAAGTATTGGAGTCTCAGCTTCAGGATCTGTCCTTGCAGAGCTGATTTCCTTAAGAATGGATCGGTTTGCTCTTCTTGCAGTCCATGGGACTCTCAAGAGTCTCCTCCAGCACCATAATTCAAAAGCATCAATTCTTCGGCGATCAGTCTTCTTTATGGTCCAGCTCTCGCTTCCATACATCACTACTGGGAAAACCATAGCTTTAACTATACGGGCCTTTGTTGGCAAGGTGATGTATATAGCACAGATAGGGCCATATCAGGAGTGACTTGTGCAATTGGGTGGAGCCACCTTCTTGACACCAGTGTCCCTGCCACTTCCCGGGATAGGGGGCCATGAGGCTGACGCTGACTGGGTGCAACCTGTGGGACTGCTGAATTTGCCATGTAGCCCTGACACTGCCAACACCTAGCCTGATGCCCCAATGTCCAAGTAAATAGCAGTGATGCACTGCTCCACTGCCATAAAGGTAAAAGACCCCTGACAGTCAAGTCCAGTTGCAAACGACTCTGGGATTGTGTTGCTCATCTCATTTTACTGGCTGAGGGAGCCAGCATTTGTCCACAGACAGCTTCCAGGTCATGTGGCCAGCATGACAAAACTGCTTCTGGCGAAGCCAGAGCAGCACACGAAAATGATGTTTACGTGCTTTCGAACTGCTAGGTTGGCAGGAGCAGGGACCGAGCAACGGGAGCTCATCCCATTGCGGGGATTCGAACCGCTGACCTTCCGACCGGCAAGCCCAAGGCTCAGTGGTTTACACCACAGCACCACCTGCGTCCCTGCTGCACTGCAGTACCCACTCCTAAACCATGTTTTCCCATCTCATATTTGTTCACACTCATCATCATCATCACTTTATTTGTATGCCGCCTTTCCACAGTTTAAACTATGCTCAAGGCGGCTTACAACATGAAAAGATTTACATAATTACAAACATAACAGAAGTCATAACCAATAAATAAAACACATCAAAAAGTACACAACCATAAATCATAAGATCTAAAACTAAAGATACAATAATAATATCAATAACAGCAACAGCTCTCTCAACCCCCCGTAAACAATACTCCAGCCCAAGAATCTGTTCAACAGCTTCAGCTTTTGTAGCTGGAGTCAGTCCGCACTCCACTCTCCCAGGCCAGATGGGAAAGGGCCAGCAAGGCAGGGTGCAGGTCTTCCAGGGCTCACAGCCAGTATGGTCTCATTTAAAACAACACAGATAAAAATTAAAAACAATTTAAAAGCAGCAGCAGTCCTTGTGAAGCCTGTCAAGCCCCACCCCAAGCCAGGTGCAAAGAGGCAAGGGCAGGGTGCTTCAGGCCCTCAGCAGACAGTCCTCATGCACTTGCACACCTGCGTGCTGAGATCATTCGATGAAACCCACTTCAAGACCTGTTCCTTTTGAAAATGGGCTTCCAGCTACAGAATGCAGGCCTTTCTAGGTGGCAACACCAAATTTATAGAATTCCATTAAAAAGCTGACTTCTCGGTAGTGGCGCCCGCCCTGTGGAATGCCCTCCCATCAGAGGTCAAAGCGATAAACATCTACCTGACATTCAGAAGACATCTGAAGGCAGCGCTGTTCAGGGAAGTGTTTAATATGTGATATTTTAGTGTATCTTTAATCTTTGTTGGAAGCCGCCCAGAGTGGCTGGGGAAGCCCAGCCAGATGGGCGGGGTACAAATAATAAATAATAATAATAATAATAATAATAATAATAATAATTGCAGAGCGCCTCTGGAACAGGGTAACAGGCAGATAGAATTTAATCTTCTGCTGCCATAAATTGCTGTTTGAGGTCTTGCTGCATTTTAATAGTTAAAACTGTGAGATTTACCGAGCAAACATGTCTATGATTATTAATGTGTATATTTAATGTTGATAATGGACCACTGATAGTGTTATGTACTGAAGTTCTCACCCTGGGCCAGCAGGGGGATACTGTAGATAGTTATGCAAATGAAGGATCGAAAGTGACATTTAGTGATTGGATAGTTTTAGAAAGTTGTTACAGTAACAAGGTACTGGAGCTCTATATAAGCAGGCTGACTGAGCCCTTCAGCTCACTTCAGTTCTGGCCTCAGAATAAAGAAGAGCTGTTTGAAGAATCGCTGTGTCGTCTGGTCGTCTGATATGTTCGCCCACAACTTAACAGATAGCATATTGATTAGAAGTGGTTTCCCTGGTTTAGACTTTTTCTTCTCATTTTAGCACTATTTGTTTGTGGGTGAGATCCCTCCACTCACCCCACCATGGTTCTGTTGTGGGTTCTGCACAGAAACCACTATCAGTCAAATAAACGTCTGAGCGCATGTTTTAAGACTGTTTCAGAACCACTGTTCACAGTGAGTTAAAGCCATTGTCCTGGGGGTTAACAACAACAACAATATTATATTTATTTCATATTTAATTTTGTGGCCTCTGCACATTCCTAGGACTCAGCTATACAGCTACAGATAAGGTAAAGGTAAAGGTACCCCTGCCCGTACGGGCCAGTCTTGACAGACTCTGGGGTTGTGCGCCCATCTCACTTAAGAGGCCAGGGGCCAGCACTGTCCGGAGACACTTCCGGGTCACGTGGCCAGCGTGACATCGCTGCTCTGGCGAGCCAGAGCCGCACACGGAAACGCCGTTTACCTTCCCGCTGGTAAGCGGTCCCTATTTATCTACTTGCACCCGGAGGTGCTTTCGAACTGCTAGGTTGGCAGGCGCTGGGACCGAGCAGCGGGAGCGCACCCCGCCGCAGGGATTCGAACCACCGACCTTTTGATCGGCAAGTCCTAGGCGCTGAGGCTTTAACCCACAGCGCCACGTGCGTCCCTTACAGCTACAGATAGATCATTTTAAGTGCGTATTAAGTGCATTATACAAATGTGACACTACATGGCGATGGTGAGCTTATGGCAAATTCAATATATTTTTCAAAATGTTTTTTAAAAAAGCGTTTTTATGTGTGTCTAGATTCCACCCTAGTATGTACAAGGTTTGCACCCCAGAGACACTAAGTATTTTGCATTAAAAGATAAACCCACTAAAACAATGTAAGAACCTTGTCCCATTCTCTAATATGTTTGCAGACCACTCTGGCCCTAGTCCATCTAAAGTTAGCCATAACTAACAGCACTATCCAATATATACAGAGACATAAGCCTTATTGAGTTGAATGGGATTTATTTTATTATTATTATTGCCAGGGAGGTGTATATGGAGCCTAAGTCTCCTTGAACAGGACTTAAGTTAGCCACAAATCTGACTTTCGTTGGTTTTGCTGGTATTTATCAGAACTAACTTTTGATAGATCTGGGGCTCAGTTTTCAGACTAAATTCCACACGGTTCTGATGCCAATCATATAATGTCACACCATGAAATTTGCAGATATCTAAATATTCATTCCCAGGTTATATGTGCCAGTCACCTAATTTCTCAAGTCAGAATGTTTTTCCTCTCCCAGCTTTAGTCGCTGCATGAAAAGCAGAGTAAGGGAGTCTCTAAAGGAATAGCACGGGGACATGAACAGTTTTAATAACCTTCTTGCCTGCTTGTTTTTTATTCCTCTCCAAGGCTTAGAATGACCTTTGGCAACAGCAAAAATATTCTTGGTGGAGAGGCAGCACTTTACAATAGCTCACCAGGTGTTGTTGCCCACTAGTGGCTTTTGTCTCTATAATGAAACCATAAGCCATGTTCACCTCCAAGTGTCCCCATCTGCCCTGTTCCAGCCAGTCGGGCAGACAATGACCTCAGTCCCATTGCAGTATGGATGGTGAATACTTAAGGCTGCCGTAGTAAATAGTAAGGGCAAACAATATGACTGATGTCCTTTCTTTCCTGACCCTTAGGCAAGAGCCTTCAAGGAATAACTGCAGTATTTCCCATGCATTCTGCTAGGCCAAGGAAATTTATTTTCCATGCCAAAAACACGGGGAGGGGAAGAATCTCCCCTGCTGCATCTGTTCCCTTGATGACTGTGGTATAAATCTTTCATGCAGAGAAGAGGTAAAACATTCTCCTGCCCCCAGAAGGAACTTTATATTTAAATTGTTAGAAACAGCATTATCATTTGATGAAGATTATTTTTAAATAAATACATTGCTTTGCACCTCCAAAACGTTGGTGCAATGTATAGCTCATCAACTATACATTGCAGCCAGTCGGGTCTCATATGCCTCCTGTTTTTGGTGCTTGCTTAGTACTGCAAAAGGAAAAGGGATTGGAAAAATGAGAAACGGAGAGAAATTGGAATTGACAGATTCACCTATCCCTTGTTTGCAATGCCATAAACTATATTTCAGTTCCACAAATTCTAATTGGGTAGAAAAGAATTGATGATACAAAGAAAATTTATATTCACTGTGGAATATCATATCTGGCTCATTCTCAATGGCTGCATTTGGATATAATGAGAAACTATATTTTATCATGACAACAATGAGCCTAGCCTTCCCCCCGAGGATCGGCTTTAAAAAGTCCTCATGAAAATTCAACTGCAGTTTCTCCTCCTAATATGCACATTTGTATGCATTTTTGCCCAATATACACATATCTGCAATGCAATTTCCCCTAATAGGGTGCATTTTTGTGTGTTATTTTCACTAATATATGCATTTCTAGAAACACTTTATGCCATTATGTGCAGTTTTGTGCATATTACTTGGCTCGACATTGGAATGCACTGGAGAAGTCGGCGTGTACATTTCAAATAACGGTTGTGCTTTGGTTTGTACATTGTTTCGGAAAGTAGTAATTATGTGGATTTCCCTTTAAATGTGAACTGATTCAAATTCCTCCCACATCTGTATTGTATACCTATATAATCTAGATTGACCAAATACCTATTCAGACCTGAATTAGTGAGCATAAGAGTGCTGTCTGTGCAGACTAGCTGTGTCTCTCCAGACTTTCAAGGGGTCATTTTTCCTAATTCTTCTGCCTGGGGGCCTTTCAAATGGACGTTCCATTGATTGAGTCTAGGACCTTCTGCATGTAAAAACATGTACTCCTCCACCAAGGCTGCCACTACACAGAACTACATGAACATCCTGCTCATGCATTTATCAGTGTTGACATGAATGTACAGAGGGACAGGGATCAGGCGCTCTGGTCCTGCTTCTGAACTCTACATGCTCAATGTCCCATTGTGCACAGCGGTGGCGCACACATCAACACAAGTATGCAAAGGTTCCTGTACATGTGGCCCAAGCCCCGCCCCACATTTATTTAGAATATGGATCACATATGAGTTCTGAGAAAAGGGGACCATTCAAAGCAAAGAGACTGAGAGGTAGGTCTACCCTCTGTGTGTGCTCATTTCTGCCCGGATGAATGTCTGAACAGAATTTCCATCACAATTCAACTGAGAGCAGCTTGGGTGATTCACAGCAATAGCAGGAATACCAAGCAAGACGGGCAAGGAAAATAAACACCAAATCTTTCTTTCTGGGCAGGTGCTGAGAAGGAGCTGGCAAATGGAAAAGAGTAGTAGAAAATCTGTCAGCAGCCTGAGACAAGCCGTGCAGTTCCAAACAAATAGCTGGCTTTGTGTCTTTCCCCTAGTACCAACAAGATAAAAATATTGAATTTTTAAGCCGTCAAATGATTTAAAACTTGGTAGCGTGCTTACTCTTGTATTAACTAGCTGAACATAGCAAGCATTGTAAAAGCAGATAATTATCTATCCTGTACATAGCTGATGTAGTTAATTTGAGAATGTTTAATAGTTTTTTGTTGTTGTTTTTACAGAGCACAAGCAATCTAAAATGCCAGTAGTAGAAGAAGAAGTGTTTGGATTTGTCATTCCGCTTTATCACTACCCTGATGAGTCTCAAAGTGGCTAACATTCTCCTTTCCCTTCCTCCCCCACAACAAACACTCTGGGAGGTGAGTGGGGCTGAGAGACTTCAAAGAAGTGTGACTAGCCCAAGGTCACCCAGCAGCTGCATGTGGAGGAGCGGAGACGCGAACCCGGTTCACCAGATTACGAGTCCACCGCTCTTAACCACTACACCACACTGGCTCTGTGCATGTGCAACTGACAAATACAGGGTTAGACCATTGGTCCATTGGGTCCGCTAAGTTCCACTGAACTGAATGAGAAATGTGTGCATAGCCTTGTAGCCTTAGTGGTATTTTTTTTTAAAAAATCAACCCTTGTATAATAGGAGAATTTTTACCCAGTTCTAATACGGATTTCCTGCATAGGATTACTAAATTAGCAATTTTTTTGGAGTAAACTAAACAAAACTGAGTGTGGGGAAAGTGTGGGGAGCTCAAAAAGACACATGGTCTAAGCTTCAAATGTTCTCCACCAGTTAAAACTGAATTTATTCCCAAGAATCATGTGCCCAAGAAGTTGTATTTGATGATCAAGCAACCAAATGACAAGGTTTCATTACTCCCCCTACACACACTTCTAGAATGTTGGTTTCCCCCAATCTCTTCACTAGTTAATAACTGTAACAAAACATCACACTCACACCAAAAGTACACAGTCATAACAGGCTGGGAGATGCTTTTCCTTAAATCTGTTCTGGCCATCACAGTGTTAACCTCTAAATATAGACACATGTAATTCAGATCTGTGGAGTTTACTTATAGTGAATGGGATGGGCATGTTAGTAGGTCATGTTTGATTCTCCATAACAGGCATAGGCAAACTCCGGCCCTCCAGATGTTTTGAGACTACAGCTCCCATCATCCCTGACTGTTAGCTAGGGATCATGGGAATTGTAGTCTCAAAACATCTGGAGGGCTAGAGTTTGCCTATGCCTGCCTTAGAAGCTTGAATCATGGATGAATTGGGATCTGATTTAAAGTGTGGGATTTTTTTTAATCTAAGGTTTTCATTGATGAGGGGTACATAAAACCTTTGAGGCAGTTCCTCTGAATACCATTTGCTGTTGGATAAATATTGGGAAAGGTCTTTTGTCCTCATGTTTTGGGGCTTCCTGGTGACACCTGTTTGGGATATAGGATGCTGCAGTAGTTGAGTGACAGGCCTGGTGCAACAGAGCTCTTAAGAAATGCTGGTTGTCACATAACCTTCATCTTTCTTTCTTTCTTTTTTAAATTGTCTGTCCAGACATAGGACCAGGTCTAGGTTTCTGCAAAAGTGAATGGGAACAGTTGGGGGAAAAGAAGCATGCCTTTATGTTGATTTTCTCGTTGGCACATTTTACTGTTGTTGTTATAGGTCACACCATCACTGCTATTGTTCTCGTTTCATTTCATCGCCTCCTATGGGCTCTCTAGAGTTTAAAACAGTAATTTGCAGACTGTGTGCCAGATCACAGACTACTATGCCATAGAAGAATTGCTAGAGTGTTTTGAGAAATAACTTAGCAGTGCAATCCTTCTTTGCAATCCTTCAAATGTCTACTAAGAAGTAATGAAATTTATTTCTAAGTAGACACAACAATTGCACAGTAACTCTGTTTGAGAGTTCAGAAAGCCTTGCTCCAAGGTAAGAAGGTATACAATTGTAGCCCAGAACAATTAAAGGATTGCTCTGTGTCTATTTTATTCATTGTTCTGGTCTTGCCTGCTCCTAATCAGCCTCTGCTTGGCAAGATAATTCTGCTGCATTGCCATGTTGGGAATGTTTGTAGTTTTCAGTCCCTTCTAAGATGGAAGCCCTGCAAAATCCCCGGTTCAAATGAGGCTTCTGCATGAATCTAATATGAAGGCAGGCCCAGAATAAGAGCAGCTCATATAGAGAAAACAAGAGTGGGCTCCCTTGAGAACACATTTCATAAATAGCCCCTTTTAGGTGAAAGAGTGAAGTGTGCCTCCAGTTATAAATCAGATGGAAATGTGCCTCAGAAGCTACCAGATGTTGGGTAACGTCAATATATTATATTCATGTTCTAAAATCTAGTGTAATCCACATCCCTTCCTCCCAAACAAAGGCCTCTTTTAAAAACTGAGAAAAACAAAGGGTTATTGGAGGAAAGGCAGATCTTATATTTGTGCCGGTAATTCCATTTACCAGTGTGAAAGTACTTGTAGGTAAAAGATTGCACCTCAAAAACTTTACACTGTGTTGGCACTCATGCTATTTCATATTCAATCCTGGCATTGCGGTCTACACGAAGGGCAAATCAGAAATAATGAGGTTGATGTTTGAAGTGTTCACAGTTCACTGAACCCATTTCATCATTTTTTAAATTTTTTTTTGCTTGAGTGCAAGGTTGGCCTAGACCACAGCCAGCCTGATTTGGTAGAACAGGGCAGAATTAAGTTCAGATTAACCATATTAGGTTGAATTAAACATGTTGTTTTCTAGTGCAGATATCTGAAATCCTTGCTTATCCATGTTTCTTGCACTTGGCTAGCTGCCGCCCATATGGCACAATACAGCTGTGTGTTTTGGATTCAGAATTGATTAATGCTTTTCCAGCCAATGCACCTGTCTAGCTGAAAAAACTGAGTGGAGCAGAATGTATTCTAAATATCTGAGAAGTACTTATACACTGATATCATGGCTCCCATGACTTCTGTGATATGTAAAAACACTGCTTATTTTACCACTATTTCCCATACTGCCCTTTCATTAATTTCCAGTTGCCACCAAAATTTCCAAAAGGTTGCTTCAGAAGGACAACTCCCAGCACTATCCAATCATTGTTCCTCTTCCCTTATTTACAACTGGAATTGGAATTCACTTCTGACTTCAGGCATATAGTCAATCTATGCCTAACCTGAAATAATTGAGAGTCTTACATGAGGAAAAAGGGGAAATGCCACATATATTGAATACAATTCAGAAAACCGGGTCCTCCCTTAAAGAGGGCACATGTTGCGGTGGGACCTGGCAACGTAACCCTCTGTTGAGGGTGGGTACATGTGGATAGCGACAACACCCAATTGGTAGGTCCCTTGATGCAAGGTTCAATCAGGCCAATGGGACACAGGCTAAACGGATCAAGGGACCTATATATATATATGCACGTGACCCAGAGCTTCCTATTTCAGTGGTGCATCGGAACCCACCCGCCCAACTCTCCCTAATTTTAGGGCATTTTGCGTTTGACCTTGCTATGCCATCGTGTGTCGTCTGTCATTGGGACAGGGGCACGGCAGCAATTTTCCCCACTTGGCTGATTGGCTGTTGCCATTTGGGTTTCGCCTGCCGCGTAGCAAATCGTCACAACTTGTAAGGTTGCGGATAGGCTCTAGTTCAGGTGATAGCGATAGGAGAACGTTCTCGCCATCCCTATGTGAAGGGTATTGCGTTAAAGGAATCCAGGGACTCGATTCCTCAACCCCTGTGAGGGGGTTGTGCCCGTGTCTGAGTCCAGGGGGGAATTTGGGTGGCGGAGATAGCCTGTTCCCAGCTTTCCACTTATCCAGGTGTTCACCCTTGGCTGACCTATGCTGGTGCCCTGGGTCAGTGCTACTTGCAACGGTGCAGGGAGCTAGTTGAACCATAGCCTATGCAACCATTCACTTGCTGTAATCAATAAAGTTGTGGCCTAAATTCTGCCAAAAACCAAACCAAAATTAGAGTCTTGTCTGAATTTATTTAGGGGGGAGGTTTAAAGGTCTCAACATGCAATAGAGGGCATTCTCTCTCACACACAAACACACACACACTCTGCAGGAATGTCTTCAAGGGATAGGTGCTATAACAGCTAGGTCAGGCTTCCTCAACCTCCAGATGTTTTGAGACTACAATTCCCATCATCCCTGACCACTGGTTCTGCTAGCTAGGGATCATGGGAGTTGTAGGCCAAAAACATCTGGAGGGCTAAGGTTGAGGAAGCCTGAGCTAGGTGGTCTGCCTAATTGTTTAATAAGTGTAAAACATTTACTTTTAATTAAAACATGACTGACTGATTACTGCAGATGAAATGTTGAAAAATGGAGTGTTTCGGATCAGACGTGAAATTGGAAAGAACATCACATTGCTAAAATAATAGCAATAAAAATGGTTTTTATTGCTTTTGTGTCTCATGTCTCACTATTGTTTTTCTTTTGGAAATATTTCTAAGTTTGAAAGCTTGTAGTCATTTACACTGAAATATCCAGTTGTTTTGGTGCATGTCAGTAACTTATGATACCTCATACATATTCATGGTACTTTAGTAGCCCCCCCCATATATATACACACACACACACACACACACACACACACACTGCAAATGGCATTCAGGGTACTTGTATCATATTACATTTCCAGATTTATAGGTGATCTGTGCAATTGTAATGTGTAATTGTAATGTGTTTTTCTGCTTGGTCTGTGCTTGTGAGGTTAGCAAGTTTACCCCAAGAACAGATAAATACAAAATTGTGTTTGTATTTATATGCACAGATAGATAGTAATAGATGCACTCCAGTCTCTGAGTGGTGAGCGGTTTCAGGAGTCCAAGCACATGTCTTGGGTTTGGTTTCTGTGGAGTAATGGTCACTGGAGGCTTATGATATCTTGTGATATATATATAGTTTTATTCAGTGCTCTTTTTTTCTTAAAAAAATGTTTCGGGTTACTCTCATTTCCCTACTCATATTGAAATACTGTCCCTCAATGAAGCCAAACTTAGATTCACAAAATGTTTAGGGGGGGGTGTACCCCTGTGTCCCGTCCCCCCCAGAAAAAAACACTGGTTTTATTTATACAGGCTGAGCATAAGATGAGAGGTTCATAGCACTGGCACTGCAACAGATCCGTAGCTTTGGAATCTTACAAAGAGATTGTCTGTTCTTTCCCAGACATATTGCTACTACAATGTGGAAGGAAGGAAGATGTGCTCCCTTCAGCTCTTTAGTTTCTATAGCAAGACTGGCCAAATCTTATGTAACAAGCATACTGTATCTTTAACAGACCTGGCTAGACTATTGACTTAACAAATGAACAACTGCGACCATTTTAGCAGTATCATTTTTCCTACAGAATCCCAGTTTACAGCTAATAAAAAAGCAGGATTAGCCTAACCCTCAAATGATCCCAGTTTATTGGTGTGTGTTGTTCCTTTTTGTAACTCTACCAAAGAATAAAATAAAATCAGGATTAAGGGGTTTTCCCAGGAGGGTGGAGGGTGTGTTTGTTGTGTTGGTGGTGCCACTTGCCCTTCTTCTGATAGGAAATGCTATGGGGGGGGGACACACAAAAATGGGGGTCCAGGAAGGTCAGTTGGTGGAGGAGTGAGAAATTGCCCTATTTTCATCTGAGGGATGTTGGAAGGTATGTACTCTCACAGCAGCACTTTTGGGAATGGCACCCACAAACACTTTCTCAAATTTGAAATGTGCCCTTTGTTCCAAAACAAAGCAAAACCAAATCTCCCCTACACAGCCTACAGGAGGAAGACCTCAGGTGCGGTGTGTGTGTGTGTGTGTGTGTGTGTGTATGTATGTGTGTTCTTTATCTGTTTCCTCCCCTATCTGTGAGAGGCCAGGGCAGCATTTTAAGTTTCCAGTTGGTGGGTGCTCTGCACAAAAGCTTTCCACTTAAGGGCTTGGGGCGCGCTCCGCCATTATGTTGCGAGTCCCATTTTGCATTCATATATAAGTCCAAGCATAAAATTCCTCCTGACACAAACACAAATCCCCTTTTCCTTTCCTCTTAGTCTAATTTTTGTGATTCATACCAATCACATCTTAGTTCTGCAGCCTGGCCTTACCTGCCAATTACCTCAGGAAACAGAATACGATTATGCATGTCTTCTAACAGAGTGAAAGAAATAATTGTCATGGCTAGGAAGGTGGGTTGTTCTATGACCCACGTATAGGTATATATACAGTATCATCGGGACCGGAGACTCCCCTCCACAGAGCACCCTGACTCCGGCAGCTGGCATTTATACTGCAGGTAGAGAAGTATAATTTTAATCTTTGGATTCAAAGAGAGATGAGCTGTACAAAAGCCACCTCCTGTTGAGTCACAGCTGAATCAACAGAGCTAGCGTCTCTGCCGTGTGACACCTGGGTGAGAGGAGGTAATTATCTTCTAATTGCATATATCCCTGGGCCAGATCCTAAGCCTGTAAAAACCCATGAAGAATTCCAATTTGTGTCAGTAAGCTGAAGCCTGGAAGACGTGGGCAGAAGGAGTGGAGGAGTATATGCGGTGGCGGCTAGTAAATGCCTCAGTTTAGTGTAATTCATTGCAGAAAATTACATGTAGCTGCTCTGGGTGAAGCAATAGAACTTCCATTAATACATCAGGAGGCAAGGTTTTCTGAAAAGGAAATGACTGTGGGCTCGTCCACACTTAACCGTTGCCCCTCATTTCTAGCAGGCAGAGTTCCAGACTTTCTAGGTCTGTGTCCAGTCAAACCAACATCCTTCCTTGCTATTTTCCCACCCTGTCCAGGGTTAGTCTAATCCTTTTTTTAAAAAAGCCATCTAAGCTACTGGCTGTCACCACATATTGTGTCAGTGGATCCCACAAGTTAATTGTTCAATTGCAAATCCCTCATCATATTTTCAGGATTTGGACCTCATGTTTTCTAGGGTTTATATTTCATAATCATTCACCTGCTTCTCGTGGAACCAAGTGACAGAATTGAGAGCCTCTGAAAAACACAAGAGCATTAATCAGCTCAAGTGGGCCTGCATAATCAGCTCAAGGGCTCTACATCCTGGAACACTGATAGAGCACTATAGCCTTAGAGCAGACGTTGTACGACCCAATGAGTCTGGAACTACTTGTTTAAAATAAAACCAGCTTTTGCCTTGCTGTTTGGCATTGTGTGCCTTTAGTAGACAGATTTTGCATTCAAGATGCTGATTCCACACCATAGTAACCATGCAGATAACAGCCACCCTGTCCCATAGGAGTAGTTTATTAAATAAAAAAACCTCTTAACCATACTCTGTTACCTCCATATTTTGTATGCTTCCTTTTTTCTTAGTTTTTGAAGGAAGTCTGAACGACTGATGGTGCTCTACTCACAAGAAATAAGTCCTTCTCTGGGAATAATTCAAAGCTGAGCTGGCTAGAAAGAGATGCTCTGGATATTAGCTACTTTGAACCTAGCCGGCAATTGATGGCTGCTACAAACTTAACTGACAATAGCCATTAGATGCTAATGAGAACTACGAGTGCAAATTTAACTCATACCTGTTGGAAATAGTGGGGATTCGCTCTCTCTGCCCTCTCCAAGGGTTCACACTTAATGGAAACAGAGATTATAGGAAAGGAGCCTGCAAGGATGAGGTTTTATTAAGAAAGTTAGCATCCTCAAAGGAAGACTTAAGGAATTCAAAATATAGTTCCAGACAGACCCAGTGTGCACTGTCATTACATTTACAACTCTTGGCAGAATAGTGGTATAGGCCCATGGGCATCAGCGTCTGTTCTACAGGGATTTGTGAGCCTTTTACCTTTCTCCACATTGCCTGTGTCACAGAGACCTGTGTGTACAAGACTGAAAACTTGTCCATTCACCATGGCCCATAGCTTTCTGAAAACCATCACCCATGAAAAAGACCTGAGCCCCTGCCCTCCCAAGAGCCAATTTTGGAATCAACTGGGTCTTTTCACCTAAAAATTTGTGCCTGAAGGCAACATTGGATCCTGAATGTTCAGTGTTTAAGACTCTGTGGACCTTGGTATTTAACGCTGGTGGATTTCAAGGGAACGTTATCACAGTCACCAGCATCAGATTCCTTGTCTCTTCAAGCCGTTTTTATTTTTATTTTCTATAAGTACACAAAGACCTGCCCTTCATTTATCATTGGATGCCCTAAAATATCAGAAGAACACTCCGCAGTAACTTGGAGCAGGGTTTTCTGTGTGGCCACCGCTGGTCAGTAGAACAGCATCCCTGACATGCTCTCTCCAGAAACAATTGAAGACATATTTCTTTTGACCAGCTTTTCCAGCCTTAGATGTTTATTCTGCCTTGTTTTCTCAACCTATGGTTCACATGGAAACTGATTCATAAATTACACAAATAAATAGACAAGAGTTATCCATTACTCCATTAGAAAACATCCGAAGTGATGTACACTGTAAAACATAAAATAAGATAATTCAATTTCTTTTTAAAGTCACAAATAGCATGTAAAACCAGCAGCGGTTAAACAACAAGCAGCAAACACAAGGTCTAGTAAACTTCTTGAGATATTGGCTACCTTACTGTGGCTCCCCGTCAATGTACCTTTGCTGTGGTGCATAGTTCTGAGGTGTTACATGAAATACTGAATTATTTCACAACCTTCCTCATTCTTGGCAGAACAGAGTAATAACTCGTAGAACAAAATATACTTTTTAATTGCCTTATGCCACCCCAGAGTGATTTGGGATAACAGTTCAGAATCCTTTCGGTTCATTTGAGACAATTATCCATAGTTGTGAATATGTTGTTTTTTATTTTTTATTTTTTTTGTGTGTGTGTGTGTGTGTGTGTGTGACATTATTACTTGCATCTCTGCCAGGGGCTGCTTCTGGTGCACTTGATGCTAGGATACCAGAGGGCTTGATGCTAGGATACCAGAGGGCTTGATGCTGGGATACCAGAGGGTCTCCAGTGGAAAGGGAAGGGTTTGACCATTGCTCAACATGGGTGAAAGGTCACTCAAAGTACATTCACAGTGGAGATATGAAAGAGGACAAAGCAAAAATATAGGATGAGCTGAGCCATCAAGCAAGACATGTTTCAGTATTCAATACATCAAAGAAACGTTATCAGAGAGGTCCTAGTATTTGAGATATTGCTTACTAAACTCAATGCACATCAGTTTTGGAGACTGTGTGCTGCTCTATGAATCACATTGCCCCACAGAGTGTTGTTAGTTTTTGCCTTGTTTTTGTCTTTTTTATGATTTACTGAAGGGGATGCAGGTGGCGCTGTGGGTTAAAGCCTCAGCGCCTAGGGCTTGCCGATCGAAAGGTCAGCGGTTCGAATCCCTGCGACGGGGTGCGCTCCCGCTGCCCGGTCCCAGCGCCTGCCAACCTAGCAGTTCGAAAGCACCTCCGGGTGCAAGTAGATAAATAGGGACCGCTTACCAGCGGGAAGGTAAACGGCGTTTCCGTGTGCGGCTCTGGCTCGCCAGAGCAGCGATGTCACGCTGGCCACGTGACCTGGAAGTGTCTCCGGACAGCGCTGGCCCCTGGCCTCTTGAGAGAGATGGGCGCACAACCCCAGAGTCTGTCAAGACTGGCCCGTACGGGCAGGGGTACCTTTACCTTTTTACCTATGATTTACTGATGTAATGTAAGCTAACCAGGGAATATTGTTATGGAGCAGCATCTGAATGTGGTGATAGATAGGCAGGCAGGCAGGTTGGTCTTTAGAGTGTTATGGATAATTTTGATCAGGTTAAGTCTAAATGCCAACTCTGCAGGATCACTACAATGGAAACTGGATCACTTTCTGATATTTCACAAATATACTTGGTGAAGCAAGGTTGCCTTCTGGCTCTAATCCTTTTTAACTTTTATATTAATGATTTGGGGCTATATTTAGCCAATGCAAACTCCCATTCTCCACTGCAGATGCTTTAGTGTTCCTCTCTCTTTCCTGACTGGGCCTCAAAAATCTCTTGGAGGTGTTCATTACATACTGTAAACAGGAAAGCCTATTTATATTTTTTTCTAAGACCAAGATTATGATTTTTGGCAAACACAACCCTGGGTATAAATGGTGTTTATATCAGCAAGCTATAGAACAAGCCTGCTCATTTGGATACCTGGGGGTACTCTTTCGCGAAACCCTCTCTTGGCAGTGAAAGTCAAAGCACAGAAAACCATCGGAGCATTGATGAAGTTCCATTACAATATGGAAGAACAGCTAACTGAACCTGTCCTAAAGCTATTTCATAGTAAAGTGTTTATTCAAATGCTCTAAGCATTGAAATCTGGTGTTCTGATTCAATTAAAGTTTTGGAAAGCATGGGAAATATTTCCCCCCCCCCCCAGAAGCTATGCTCTCTACCTTCAGGAATATCAACAGCTCCTCTTTATACAGAATCCGAGCGGCCAACAATTAAGGCAAGGATGGGCAGTGCTCAGTTAAAGTATAATAAAATAAAATAATTGCTTCTATGCCAATCGAGTGTTTTCCTGTGCTGTGCTATAGGGCATTGGGTAATAACCAACTCTGGAAAGCAGCTTCTCAAGATGCTTTAGACTATTATTATTTTCCAGAACAGAGCTCTGCTTTGACCTTGAATAAGTGTCAACTAAAGGATTGGTTCTTCTGGCAAGAATCCAGAAGGAACCTGTAACTAATTAGAAACAGCTGGTTTCCCCCTTGGTATCCACTCCTGAGAACAGAGCATTTTAGAGCTAGTTATCTGACCAAATATACTTGGTATAGTTGGGTTACAGAGTCAGCCATGGTGGAACACCTAATACTCAGTGAATGTTCACTGATATGCAGCAGGACCAAAACTGAGGAGAGTGGAGCCTTAAGGTATCTATCTCCCTATATTCACTCTCTAATAAAAATGTAATACTGTCATCACACTGGAGTTCATTTGGCCACAGATAGGGGGCTTCAAACTACAGGCCACGACCAATTTAGAAGTGTCTGAATGATGCACAATCTTGCACACGCACATGGTGCCAAACCTGGAAGTAGTGTCAAAATGTCATAAAGACATAATGAAAAGGGGCAGATCAGGGCGGAGAGGCTGACATGCGTTCTGCGGACACACGCGTGGGTCCAAAATGGAACTTCTGCACATAATGAGGATTGCCTGTACAGCATGATTTCAAACTGGACTCTGAGTTGTTGGGCCATCACAGCAGTGTCAGAGGGCAAGGAGGAGATGGAGGCAGATGGGAGGTTCAACCAAGTGGGCGGATAGGCAGGTCAACCCATGGCTAAGATATGTGTACATTATTTACAAAAATAAATACAGTTGCAACAAAAATAATACTGTTTAAAGTCAATTTGCCAGTAATTGAGCAAACATTACTGTAGCATCCTATGCAAGAAGCTTTATCAAGTTAAAATTAATCAAAAACTATTTGATAACTTCTCTTGGACAGGAGAGATTATCGATATGGCAAAATTACAAAATGAATAAATTCAAACCAAGTAATCAGCAATTTTGCTGCAATAAAAGTTCAGAGGGTTACATTATAAGGATGAGGACGTTCTGATTTGGATTTTTTCTAGTCTTCTGTTTATAATCTCTGTAATAAGTATAATCTGTATTTTTTGTTTCATTTTCAATTTTATAGTTTATTCTATCGATACTGTTCTGTGTTCTTAAATGGACTACTATTGATTGTTCTCCTTCTTTTATCATTTTATTTCAGCTGCAGTTAATTTTTCACATAATAAAATTTGGGTTATGTTGCTTGGTCTGGGAGCCAAGATACCTAGTTATGGCAGTGATATGCAGAGAGGAAGAGAGGGATGGGAAGAAGTCTCAAAATAGCACAAGTGCACCTTGCAAGTGGATTTAATTGAGAAGCTCATAGCCAACTCCAAGCATCCCAAGAGCTTTAGCAAAGACCTTTCATCTCCTGTTTAATGACAGACAAGGCAGAATCCAGAACTAAGCTTGAAGCTTCAAGTTTGTCAGATATTTTGCATCCAGATGTACAAGATATAATACCTGAAGTATTAAACAGGATTTAAGATCAATGATAATGTATTCATAAGAAGGTGGTGTCATAGATGTTCAACATCCCTTCACTTTTAGATTAATTTTCTCCTGAAGATGAATGGCATGCAGTCGAAAACTATTTGTCACTTAGAAAGTTACAGCTCAGAACCATTTCATAATACCAGAATATGATTTCAGGTTTCTATTTATAGTCATTTTATTTAGGAGGCCAGGTGCACAACGCCCACCCTCAGCAGCTGCTGCCAGGTGTTTCTAGATCAAACTAGACCCAAATGTTGTCAGTGGCTCAGAGTGGATCACCAACCAAGACTGTGATCCCTCCTAGAAGAATATAGTCTGGTCACAGGTCTTATCCAGGTTAGAGTACTCACAATGTTGTATATGGGGATTCTTTGAAGACAATTAGGAAACTTGAGGTAGGCTTGTTTTATTCAACATTTTAATTACAGATGCTTTTAATGTTTGTACAAACTGGTTTTTTTATGTGTGGTCATATTTTTATAATTAGTTTTACACTTTGCTTAGAAGCCATTTTTTGCAAGTAAGCTGTATATATATTTAATACTACTACCACTAATAATAATAACAATACTTCAAAATACAACTGTAAGGTGTTTGATTGGCACCAATTGTTGCAATATATCCTTAAACATCCTTGTTGGTTACTGATCAGCTTTGGAGTACAATTCAAAGGGCTGGTCCTTACTTTTTACAGCCTTGCATGGCTTGGAATTGGGGTGCTTAAAGGACCTCTTATCTTCACATAAGCTTGACTTTTGCTGAGATCCCCATTCAAGATCCTCTCAAGGTGCCCTCACCGTCACAAGAAAAGAATGTGACAACAGGATACGGGGGTCTTCTCAGTATAGGGAATTCTGTCCCCTGGGAGGGGTGTCCTGCTAGCTGCTTACTTTGCTACCACTTTGGTGACAGGCAAAAAAAGCTTCAACTATGAGTATGTAGAACTGCCAGATTTTGTCTGTTGTTGTTTCATATTTTGTTATTATCTCATTATATTTGTTTTATTTTTAATATGTAAGCTGCCTTGGAAATATTTATCCTGAAGGCCAGCATGGAGAATTGGCCTACAGAAAGTGACCTGTGTATTGGGGGAGAAACAGATTTGTGGGTTGGCTAAAGCAATTATTTTTTTTAGTGGACATTTCATTACAGATTCTTTTTCAAGGATATAGGCTGAGAATGAACTGTGACAAAATACCAAAGAATTTTCAGCCAGTTGAAGCAGCTTTGGATCACATAAACAGCAGACTGCGAGAAGGCGTTCTATGAACATGACAGTCTCTCCAGTAAGGAGTTTGGTATCACTGCAAACACAATCCAATCTGATATTCATCAGCTTGGTTGACTCTTCACTATGCACGCTTAAACCAGAGGATTATGCAAAATGAGTGGAGGAGGACATCACCACGTACTTTTGGCACTGCAGAAGTTCAGCATGTGTCCTAGCTTTCCTCCAGCGTTTGGAGTTAGGGTGGTGGTTGAATGATTGTCCTTCTTGTTGCACTGCACTTTTGGGGTGTTCAGAGTGCCTCCAGAACTCAGCATGACTTTAGAGAAAAGACCTTGTTGGTAGGGGCCTGGTGACCAACCACAAATTTTGCTTGTCTATGTGAATACCTGCTCAAATCTATGGACCCCTGATTACCGTGTTAATACATTTATAATGGAAATAACCCAGACCAGGTCCAGTACTTTTCAATCAATTAACTTCAGTAGAACAGATTTATGCATGTGCTTAACTCTTCCACTGATGTCATGGGACTGGAATGTGCTGAAGTCTGGCTGGGTTGTACCCAATTCTCTCTCTCCCCCCTAATTATTTGTATATGGTTTTATAAATACATGTGTACAGTACATTAAATGCTGCTGATAATGAAAGTAGAAAATAGAAGTTAAGGGAGAAAGAAATAGGTGTAGGCATAATTATTTGTGCATATATTTGTCTGGACAACTTTACAGCCCACTTTACAAAAGAACTACACAATACAATCTCATTAAAATGCAGTATTAGGAAAAGAAATAATGTGGTATCTATGGTACCAGAAATATTTAGGCAGCCTAATCGGGTTTTTCCTGATGTCTTCAAGCAGCAACTCCAACTGAGGACATCTGTCTGATGACCACAAGGGAGTGTGGCAAAGCAACAGGCGTACACTCAAGTCACATACTGTCCAGTTCCAGGCTACAAAAGATTGTAAAAAGTAAGAAATCATCTATGGTTCTTTATCAGCGATCCTTAAGCACACAGTTCAAAGCATAACCAGACCCACTGAAATAATAAAGATGCTTAACTATGATGCTAAATGTGTTCAGTTGTGAGGTGCAGATTTCTCCCTCTTATATATTTAGTCACAAAATGAGATTTCTCCCTCTTCGCTGCAATCCTGTAAGCATCAACCTTGATGACAGTCCTAGGGAACTCAGTGAGTGGATATAGCTGAGAATGCAATGTCCACTCTGTTTACTAATTTTGCCACTCCATCCCTCCATTCCAGTCTGCTTAATTGCTTACAGCTACAGAGCTTTTTCAGAATCTGTGAGCAAGCCACATCGGGCATGAGCAGAGGAGAAATACTTGTTTCATACTCCGGGGAATGACAGTACTTGCCAAGTTTTTCCTTAGCACTCATTCTGCAAAGAATGTAGTCTAATAGTGTCATGCCCTTGCCAAATTACTGTGCGTCAAGTGTGGCAGGGTTACAGCCAAGCCTTTTCTCAATGAAGTACAAAGAGTAATGAAGGGGCTTTTCACCCTGGATTAGCTTGAAGATGGATGGGTTAATAAATACTACTATTCAGTTTCTGTCACATGCTATATCTACCACTGCTTAACTCGGACCAACCTCATTACTTTCGCAAGAGTACTGCATCATCAAAATTCACTGCTTCCTATCCATTTTGGAAGCACTGAAGGAAAAATGTTAGATTAAAGCTGCAAAGGTAGAAAGAGGAATGTGGTTAATATAAAAAGGCGTCACCATCAAACTGCATGGAAGCTTGCCTCTGCTTGAGCTGTATTGTAGTTCCAGATGTGATTCTGATTTAAACCCATGTCATGACATTTATCCCTTCCTATTGTATGAGCCTTTTGATAAGAGGATCTACTAGTTGTAACATGCATAAAAGCATAATAAGAGCCTGTTGGATCAGGCCAGTAGCCCATCCTAAGTGGCCAACCAGCTGAGACCTGAGTGCAACACTACTCTCCCGACTTGTGATTCCCAGAAACTGTCATTCAAAGTCATACTTGTTGTACATGCTAGAGCTGACTTGAGGTGAACATATACAAAAACTAGTTGCTAGGATTCAGTCTCACTCAGAATTTGATGAGGCTATGTAGACAGAGGAGCAGGCTAAGAGCTGGCTCAGTTTTCTGAGTTCCCATTTAATTCTATAGAGCCAAGCAAACAGGCAGTTGAAAGGGAACAAAATCTGCTAGACAATTCCAGTAGTGTCCTCCTTTCCTTTCTCCTATGTAGCTGATTGTATGGTAAAAATAACACACCACACTAAGGGATGATGCTGCAGTGTGGAAAAATGCAGCCCTCACTTTAAACAGTGGGGGGCTCAGTGTAATAACAGGGACTTTATGGGGAGGCCTACAAGTTGCTTCATGTGCAGAACACATGGAGATTGCATGTTGCAGTCCATAGGGCTTTCATTCTGCTACCTCTCCCCCCCCAGCCATCATAAAGACTACCATTTATCTAGTAATAGTATGAATCACTATTCACGTAGCTATTTTCCCGAAGTGTTCAAATCATCTCTTATATATTGTCTCGGTAGTACATTATTTCCAACAACTTGGTAAGCTGGGACATTTATTATTCACATATTGCAGGTGTGCAGCTCAGGCTGTACAGCTAAGGCAATATTACAGCTGAGTTGCTACTAGTCCATTGCCAGACACGCGGCTAGGACACTGTACTGCTGTTATTGTCTTTGCCAGAAGATGGAACTCTCCCGATGAGATGGTGGAGCATCTAAGGACCTGAAGACAAGGTCAGTTTGTAGGCGCAAGAGGAAATCCTAGTTGGCATTATAATCATATCCATATATGTACAGATAAGAGAACTAGTGGATGGACTGAGAAATCAAGAGGCAGTCTTAGGAATATGAAGAACAGTGAAACCTAAGAACTGCTATATTGGTTCACACCCTGTAATGCAACTTCATAGCAGGCCACCCAATCCATAGTTCTGTTAATTCTGTCTTCAGCAATGTCAGCAAGAAACTGCAGTGGATAATGCCAGATAGTTGCCTTTGTTGTTTGTAACCAACCTCTGGCAATTACATTACATTGTCTCTGAATTTAGAGGTTCCATATCATGGCCACCAGCCATTATAATCTTTATGAGTTTATCCAATTCTTTTTTGTTTTTAAATGACAGGAGAAACTCAGTGGAGAACAGTTTCAGCAGATCCAGTAAACAATCATTTGCTAGCATCTTCCAGCTTCCTGGTGGGATGCTGGGGCTCATTCTAACAGGATACAGCTGAGACCACTTTTCATCAATGAAACACAACGGAAGCACAGCAGGATCACTGGGTGAGATGAAGAATGCAAATCAGTTGTGAAATACATAAAGTACAAAGAATAATGTACCACTTTGCCATAGAGGGACATTGGAAATTATTTGCACACTCATCCCCCATCAAATAATTCTGGGCACTTTAGCTTGTTAAGGGTTGCTAGAAAATTGTAAATTGCTGTTCCCAGATTTTTTTGAGGGAAAGAATGTACTTTGAAGGCGTTTTAAAGGTATTGTGCATATGCAGATTTAAAAAATAATTGTCAGAATGTGTCACTGTGAAGAACATGTTGAAGAATAGTTCTTCCAGAAGGATGCCAGTAGAGTATGAGGACTGTGCTAATCCCTACTTAGGCCAGCTGGAGAACTGGGTTCATGGGGACCAGCAAAGCCCAAATGGTATGTTGTCTCAGAATGTTTGTACAAATGTCCATTTAACTTTGACAATTTTCCTTCCCACTGCCCCTGTGTAGTTAAATGCTAAATCGCACACCCAGCAATGCAGACATAGATTCAGCAGGGAATTTGATATTGGAAAGTGCCATCTTGTCATGAATTTCTACTTTGTCAGTTCAGGTAGGTAGCTGTGTTGGTCTGAAGCAGTCGAACTAAATTAAAAAATTGTCCATGCACACAAAAGCTTATACCCAGAACAAACTTAGTTGGTCTCTAAGGAGCTACTGGACAATTTTTTTACTTTGTCAGTGTTATCAGTTTATAGTGCCAGTTGTTAAGAAGCCTTGGGCTTCCAATTTGCCAATGGTTGATTAATATGTTTCAACAATGAAAATGGTTGTGGGTCCAATGCTGGCATAAAGGTAAAGGGACCCCTGACCATTAGGTCCAGTCGCAGACGACTCTGGGGTTGTGGCGCTCATCTCGCTTTAATGGCCGAGGGAGCTGGCGCATAGCTTCCGGGTCATGTGGCCAGCATGACTAAGCCACTTCTGGCAAACCACAGCAGCACACGGGAACGCCGTTTACCTTCCCGCCGGAGCGGTACCTATTTATCTACTTGCCTCCCAATCAGCAAGCCCTAGGCTCTGTGGTTTAACCCACAGCGCCACCCGCGTCCCTAATGCTGGCTTAGTACGCAATGATTAAGACACAAAATAATCTTTCTGTTTTTATTAACAAACATATTTTCAACAACGCATACATATCAAAACATATCGCCTAGGATAAACAATAGTAGTTCTTAAACATTTCTTGGTAGGAAATCTAGATCTTAAAATTTCAGTACTTCAGAAGAGGAGAGCATATTCTATGTCCCAAGTTCTTACCAGTTCTTGAAAAAAAAAAAAAAAACGTTGCCAGGCAAGAGAGCCTCTGATGAAATGAGGATATCATGTAGGCAAACAAGCTGAGGTTGAATCCCAAACAAGGCATTGTTTCTATGGGTAGGAAGATACCCAGCCCTAGAAGGCAGGTCCCATGGCCAAGATGAATGGGCTTAGAATCTAGCCTAAGAGCTTCCACTCCAGTCCTGTCCCCACTGGAACCCCTTTTGAGGACTTACACGGGCCTCAGCTCAACCAACTTCAATTTAACTGACTGTATCCCAGCTGAGCTGAAATCAGCCATCTAGACCAGAGCTCCATCTAGACCAGAGATCTTAAACTGCTCATCCCAGCAAATCCTGTGTTAGGATTGTGCCATTCTTCTAATAACCATCAAGACATTGGAGTAATGAAACTGACAGAGGGATGCTGTATTGAACCACTTTCTTTGTATTTTCCCTGAACATAATCACAAGTCTTCCAAGCAAATGGAAAGAGAAGAGGCTGAAAGATCTTGGTTCCTAAAATGATGGATATTTTACCCAGCATAATATAAGGCAACAAACATTGCAGTTTGATGACATACTTGGGAAGGAGCAACAAAAATTAAAAATCCACATCCAGGTCACAAAACCAATAACAGTAAAATAGTTTGAAATAGTATGGCTAGGAAATTGCATGAGATAAGTGAAAGAATTAATCAACAGAGGTTTATATAAAGAAGGACATCAAATATTATATATATCTGCTTAGACTAGACTAGATTAGATAGAAATGCCCATATACTGGCACTTATGAAATTCCCCAAGTATTTATCACTGCAGGCATATTGTTTATTTTAATATGTTTTTGTCTAAAGTATATTTTATAGCATATTGAAGCTTCAGTGTTGCAGTAGTTTTATTAAATATTGCACTGAGCTCAAGTAGTCATGCTTTTTTAAAAAAGGAAATGCTGCTAATTTATTGTTAAATATTCCTGTATTTCTTCTTGCCATTTATGGCAACAAAATAAGCTGGATAATATAATGAAGGGATTCTAATATTGGATGTACCAGGTCTGGATTTGTAATGAGATTCTTTCAAATCTCCTTCTAACTCAACATTTATTGTTTTTTGAGATTAGAACAGTTACCTAAGACAGTTGCAGTGTTTATAACTATCCTTTACAATTCTCTTAAACCCCCAGACTTATAGTCAGGAGCAGCATTGCCCCAGAGGATTTTGGGCAAATATCCTTGTGATGACTAATCCCTCTACTTTGTCCAAATCCTAGACTTTAAACCTAATAAACTCTGATATTTGTGCTTGTCCTGCCTGAAGGACAGAGGCATGATTCTCTTTATAATTATATTCCGTAGGTCTATGAGCCATATGTGACTATAGCATATCTTTGACTAGAGTTCTTTCCCAACTGTGTATTGTTTCTTCACTCTGGTGCTAACCTCATTTAAAGCTTTTCCACCTACTTCATTTCAGAATTTCATTGCTAAACAAGATTGCTGGAGCTTTGATTTCAGGTATATGTAGGAACTTACTGCCTTCAAGTTTTGAATAAACTATCAAACTAATTCTCATTTTAACAAAGGTTTCTTAATATACGGTATCACTCTGCATGTGGGATGCTTTTTTAGCAAGAAAGTGAGAAAGATTAAAAGCTCCTCGCCTTTTGGTGCAAAAATTAATTTAGTTGTTGCAAATACATTTTTATGCAAACAAATGCATGGAGACAATTTTCTGGATTTTCCCACAGAGCTAGAAATGTGATTAACTTTCTTTTTATTAATAAGACGAGGAATCAATTGCAGCATCATACAGATTTCATTGTGGCAGTGTTTGGATGACATCAACAGATGACACTGGCCTCACTGGAGAAAAATGAAAGATGTAAAAGTAGCTGGAAAAGGAGGGGAAATGTAATCAGATTCAGAACCCAATGAAAGACTGGAAGCGTTTAACCAGATTCTAAGCAACCATTTAGAGAAGTGTGATGTCAAAGGATGGTGAAACATTATCAGAAAAGAATACAAGGAGGCTGCAAAGAAAGCATAAGGATTTAGGTATAGAAACAAATATGAAAATAGTTTTGGTAATGATGTGAATGTAAAAGAATTGAAAACTTGCCATTGCTCCAACTGGTCTTATAATGAAGAAGTACACCTGGGAACAGGAGTAATAAGAAGGGTTTGGGAAAAATGTCCATTTAACTTTGACAATTTTCCTTCCCACTGCCCATGTGTAGTTAAATGCTAAATTGCACACCCATCAATAACAAAGCATCCAAGGAAGAAGGAATTGCCATGAGGTTCAGAGATCTAACCGGACCTCTCCACCTAAGAAGATCTATGATTGGGGGAAAAACAATCATTGAGAATAGGAGGAGAAGCAAATTAAAAAGATTGAAAGGGTATTTTACATAGCTTTATATTTTGCCCAGTGAAGATAATTAGGCCACCCTGGTAAAGATACTTAATGGAAGCATCAAGATGAGATCTAGGATACCAAAATGCTGAAAAAGACACTCAATTGAATAGTCTAATATAAAAAGAAAGAGCTGGCATAAAAGCAGTTCTGTAAGAAGGTGGAAGGACTTCAGTAGAATTCCTACATGAACTTTGCAATAAGGTCTATGGGGGAAACTGACTGCCAGAAGGGTTTGCCAAGCTACCATTTCATCATCTTCAGGAAGCGAAATGCCAAAAAGGTGGAATAGAGTTTGAGTGTCTGTAGTATGGCTCAAATGGTGCTGGTACTAAGAGCTGGGCAGCTTCATGCCTCCTCCTTCTGTAACACTGAGTTAACGTATGACATGCTATCTCATTGTGAGTTTCTCATCTCTGCTCTCTCTCCTTCAGCGACTGCCTGTGCTGATCACACACAGGGCGCCCGGACGTTTGACGGTCTATTGACCCTGTGCCGCCACTGTGATTGCTTTTTCCGCTGCCACCACCCCGTATCTCACGGGGACACACGGAGTCCAGTCAGTTGTTAACATAGACAAATAATCAAGTTTATTTTTAAATGCAGGAACAAGCTTATGGTTTCAGTTAATTTTTCTCTTGTCAGTTTCTTATTCTTAGTTCCTAACAACTCCAAACTGATTATTCCAACTATCTATCTGACTCCCCCTAACAATTCCTCTCACTCTCTCACAATACAACTCTACCAACCCACACCTAAACCTCCCTCTTCCTTCTTCAACTTCCAAACCTCAACCAACAACTCCCAAACCTCAACTCAACTGACTTTCAAAACCTCCCACTCAAACTTTTATTTCCCCCCTTGCATTCTCACTGGCCAATCACATCACACCTATTTTAACCCTTTCCTTATGACCCATCCTAGGAGGCAAACGCCACACTGCCACTTGTGGGAACAAGGTAACTCAGTACAGTTGACGTATGTTGGGTTCAACACATGACATGCAGAAACAGGAAATAGAAGTAGCTGCATCAGTTATGGAGAAACAACTGGTGTTACCCTTCTCCACATCTAAGCTAGGGATACATAAATTTCCCCAGCAGAGCGATGTACATTCTGCAGGGGAAATGAGTTATCTTCTCAGTCCAGATGAGAACTTGATGCAGATAATCCCCGAAAGCGTGGGGGAAAGGAAGCACAAGTTAGCTGTTACATAGAAGAGAGCGGCAGATCTTTATTACTTTGGGAGAGGGAAAGGTGTTGTGCAGATACCCGTGGCTTAGCAAAAGTCTGGATAATGTTAACATATGTTTCTGTCATAATTGTTTTCTAAATTAAATTTGAAAATTGATCTTGGACCTGTGCTCATTTTTCTGAAATAAATATAAGCTGTGCTTTTCCCATATGCTAGAGATCCTTTGTGACATTTTTTTTTAAAAAACATCACCCTCACATATAAGTGGGACAGCACTGTCTTATTTTGCCTTTTCTTTTAATATTGATGAAATAAACCATACTGAATTCATAAGTTACTCTACTGAACTGTATGTCCAAATTAGGCTCTGAAAAAGTTAAATAAATTCAATGCCCAGTGCATAATTCAATGCAGATTGAATCCCGCTTTCCATATAGATATATCTCATTTTGAGGTGTCTCCTTCATTTCACCTCTATGAGCTACTGTCAATCAATATACCCCATCCAATTAGGAATTCTAAGAACAACTTTTTGAAAGCTTTCCTTTGGACAATCACATGCTGAAGCTTACATTGACAGATCACTTCCTCCCCATCTGCTCTGAATATATTGTATCAATATGTAACTGGTGGGAAAAAAATATATCTGTATAAAACTGAAGGTTAAATATTTAACTTCCCATGCCAAACTGCTGCCCCCTAAAATCTGGTGGTGGAGAGGCCCATTTCAGTGTCCCACCACATGGGGTGGTCGGTTTGGGATGAGATTATGGGTTTATTTGATTCCATCCATTGACACGTTGACAAACTTTTGTGGTCCTACCAGATGAGGCTCAGTGAGCCCTGTCATTCATTTTGTTGCATTTATAAGAAAGTACTTCTTCATATGGGACGTGGGTGGCGCTGTGGGTTAAACCACAGAGCCTAGGACTTGCCGATAAGAAGGTCACGGTTCGAATCCCCGCGACGGGGTGAGCTCCCGTTGTTCGGTCCCTGCTCCTGCCAACCTAACAGTTCGAAAGCACGTCAAAGTGCAGGTAGATAAATAGGTACCGCTCTGGCGGGAAGGTAAACGGCATTTCTGTGCGCTGCTCTGGTTCACCAGAAGCAGCTTAGTCATGCTGGCCACATGACCCGGAAGATGTATGCCGGCTCCCTTGGCCAATAAAGCGAGATGAGCGCCGCAACCCCAGAGTCGGCCACGACTGGACCTAATGGTCAGGGGTCTTTTTACCTTTACCTTACTTCTTCACATAGTGCATACAGTGGTACCTTGGTTCTCAAACTTAATCGATTCCGGAAGTCTGTTCCAAAACCAAAGTGTTCCAAAACCAAGGTGCACTTTTCCATAGAAAGTAATGCAAAACAGATTAATCCATTCCAGACTTTTAAAAACAACCCCTAAAGCAGCAGTTTAACATGAATTTTACTCTCTAACAAGACCATTGATCCATAAAATGAAAGCAATAATCAATGTTCTGTACTATAAAATAACGAAGACAGTATTGTAGATGATAAAAATCTAAATTATTTTTTTTCTTACCTGCACTGATGATAGTCACTGTTTGGATGGGGGGCTTTTATCCAGTTCTGCAGTCACAAAATCAATCAATCAATCAATCAATCAATCAATCATAAAATGAAAAACAAGCCACAGTCACAAAAATGAAAAAGCCACACAAACCAAAACGCAAAAAATAGCAATAACAAAAGCACTAAATATCACCTCAGAACACTACAATCAGAAACAGAAGAGTTTAATTATTGGGGGGGGGGTTAAATTAGCATCTCAAGTATAAAAACGGGATTAAAAAACCTTAATTACGATGGGCAGGATGACTTAAATTTGCTGCGCAAGGGTAGAACAAGAGGGGGGAAAGCCTTAATTACTATGCGGGGGACTCAAATTTGCTGCGCAACAGTGAAAATGAAAGCTCAAGAGCACGTTCGGCTTCTGAGGCAAAGTTCGAAAACCAGAACACCTACTTCCGGGTTTGTAGTGTTCAGGTTCCGAGTTGCTTGGGAACTAAGCTGTTAAAAAACCGAGGTACAGTGGTACTTCAGGTTACAGACGCTTCAGGTTACAGACTCCGCTAACTCATAAATAGTACCTCGGGTTAAGAACTTTGCTTCAGGATGAGAACAGAAATCGTGCAGCGGCAGCGGGAGGCCTCATTAGCTAAAGTGGTGCTTCAGGTTAAGAACAGTTTCGGGTTAAGAATGGACCTCCGGAACGAATTAAGGTCTTAAATACTGTACCACTGTAATTAAACTACAGAATTTGGCAACAATGTTCATCATCTGGAACTGCTTTTTTTTTATATAAAAAAAAAAGATTAGACAAATTCATTGAAGTAAATGCTACCAATGGCTACTAGCCAATTTGGCTATACTTTGCCTTCATGGTTGGTGGCAGCATTGATTGGAATACCCACTTGCTGGAAACCTCAGGAGAACAAAGAGCTCTTGTGCTTGGGTCCTGTTTGCAGGCCTCTCATAGGCATGTGGCTGGTCCCTATAAGAGCTTAGATCCTTATCCTACTTTTTTTCCACCATAGAAAGGAAGGTGGTGCACATGTGATTCCAAGCTGATCACCCATCCAGGTTCTGATCAGACCAGACCTGCTTTGCTTCAGCAAGGTGGTGGCTTGTTTCTGTGCCATCAAACTTCTGCTTCTTATATGCTGAGCCTGTTTTCCTGTCCAATGAGACTGGTTTTATTCTGTTTTTTTTAATATATATACTGGTGTTTTATTGTGATTGTGGTGTTTTTATTGTGTTTTTATTGCAGCTCTGCGTGCGAATGCATTAGAAGCATGGGATATAACTTGCTGAACAAAATAAAGAAGGTTGGTTATTAAGCTGAAAAAGTGAAGGATTTGGAGGATGACATACTGCTGGGATCTTTCATATGATCTTCATTTTCTACTGTGAGATATTGAATATTGAACAGGGACTAGAACACACCAAGGTTACTTCTGCTTTCTAAACTTGGAAGATTTGACATGTGAGACAACAGAACCAGGATATGGCACGTGTCTATGTCCCAATCTTTATCCTGTCATTGATACAAACCACGTGCTTCAGAGAGACCCTGGGTCAGCCTCCTGTTGACCCAGAAAGCAACCAGGGCTGAGTGGAAGCTTATCCAATCAGAGGGATTTGGGAGTCAAAAGCTAGAACCAAACAGTTTATCAGGTAGGTCTTGACTATCTGTGAGAGGTCAGATAGGGTTTGTCTGTCAGTTAGGTTTAGATAGGGCTTGGAAAACATCTAGTTAAGGATCACTTCAGAGCCTGCTTAGGGCTGAATGAAGGGTTAGCTAGGCAGGGCAACCCAGATTGCTTCCCTGGGACACTGGGATGCAGCAATTCTAGAAAGTGTATCCTAGAAGGATCCACAGGTATTGTAAAACCACTAGCCATTCTATGAGGAATTCGTCTATTCAGAGGCAGTTTTTAAGTGTGAATTTTGAGAAAGCTCTTAACTATTTTTGTAAAGAGCACAAGTAACCATTAAGTTACAACGCTCCTCAGGGGTCCAAGGTGTGCCAAGGGCTTGCTTATCACGCTTGCATCCTGTCACAACATGCCAAAGGCTCTAGGTTCAGATAACTCTGTGGCCATGTCTCTTCCCAAGCAGACTTCCAGTATCATAAAGCTCAGTGAGAGAAAGTAAAGCTGCTTTTTTTCTGACAAAAGTGGTAGGAGTAGCTGTGGGAATCAGTTTGTACAGAAAAGGCTCAAAAGATACTATGTACTTCTGCAAAAAATAATATTCAAGACTGTGATTTGTTTTTCTTTTCCCTTTCCCCCCCTTTTTTGGAACCTGAATCTACTCAGGTGAAAGACAGGACTGACACATTGCATGGAATGTTATCTGGCAGCAATTAATCCGAATCTGACTGAGAAGTTAAAAAGTATTTCAGAAAAGCCAGTTTGTGATCACCTCACTGATACTGCAGGCCACCTAAAGAGGACCCTGTGGATGGGGAAGGAAGGACTCCAGTGTCCATTACCCATCTCTCCCTACCTCTCCTTGTCACTCATTCTTGGGGTAAACTCTGCACTCTGCAAAATCCTACTTTCCTACCAAGCAACAAGTCTACAAGCATTAAGAAGCATCTTTAGCCCAGAGGAGAACACGTTGCTAAGGAGAGAATTCTTATTGGCATGGTAATAACTCAAACATAGCAATAAGGGACATAAGAAGTGTCTGTCTTGTAGATTACATAGTCCTCTACAGGATTAAATGAAAGAGACATACTGAAACATGGTAAATATGGAGAAATGAAAGTATTGGGGTACGGTTGGCTGCCTTGACTATGGTAAAAAGAGCAGGGTGTGTGTGTGTTGTGTTTTGTTGTGTGTGTGTTTTGTTGTGTGTGTGTGTGTTTTAGGTTAGAGATTTGACCAAATAATTTCATTTTGCCTTGTTAGCAGTATATCTTTCTACCATGTGTTTGGAAGGCACAGTTTTCAGCGGAGGTTGGGGGATAAGAAAGGTAATATGTTGCAAGTTCAAATTTAGACAGATAGCTGAGAACTTGTAGCTGAGGTTTGTTAAAATGGAAACATCCTGGGGGTGCAGTTACTCTTTCAGAATCTGAAAGAAGATTAGCAGTTCTTTTTTGAGGACTTTGTTTCTTTCCAGTAGGCTCTGCTTGTATACACAAAAAAATATTTCAAGGACTCCATAAGTTGGAGCGATCTTTCCAATACAAGGAAAACATTCAACATTTGTATATCTGTCCCTGCTCTTATCATCAGCTAACAGAATAGAAAAGTCAAAGGGCATTATGCGAGTTTTGTTCCATTCCCCTATGAATAGGAATCAGTTAAATTTATTTATCCAGCCAAACAGGACTAGGGTGGTCTTAAGGCTAAACATGCTTTTACGACAGTAAGTGGTGACTCAGATAATATGGTTTAGATACTATACAATAATTGCTTTCATACTAAGGGCATCCAAATTCCCAGGTTACTATGAGAAAATTCCTGCAGAGGTAGATCTTTTATTCTAACTTTCTCCCTCAGTGCCACTTCCAGTTTCTCACAAGTAGCACTGAAATAGTGTTTCATAAAGTATTTAAGATGAAAGGCCACCCCATTTGCTTCAACTATTCCTGTTTACAAGGGCAAGGCAGTTGGAGAGAGAGAGGTTTGGAAGAGAAATTCTTTGACTCTCTCGTACCAGAGTTAAGCAAAATAGTGATTGCTCCAAGCACATTCAAAGTTGGAGTGTGAGATCTTCAGAACAAAATCCCTGGAACCAAAGCATAGGGGGCAGAAGGTTCTGCTTTGTTTTAGTGAAATCACTTTTGGTGAAATTAAGTTAAACCTTTTAATAAATGTGTCCTCTACATCCATGTAATATATTAAAAGCAGTACCACATATTTCACAACTTCTGTCTGTATTTCTCTCTCACAGATGTTGACATTTTCCGTTGCCAGTGGCTATAGCTCTAGGACACAAGATACATGACAAATGATGTAGTGAATACACATGCACTGGGAAAACATGGCAAGATTGATTCCAAGTGTCATAAAAGAAAATTCTGTAAACAGAAGGTCCTGCGGAACAGAAATCCCTGTTGGAAATGTATATGGCGTAGTAGTTTCAAACTTGGCCTGCTTTTTTGATGCACACATAAATGACAAGGGTCTTGTGTCTGCCATGCTAGCATTAACCCTTTCCAAAATGGATTCAGCAGTTGGTTTATCAACAATGCTGGCATTCCTTCTGTAGTCCAACTGTGGCTTTTTTTGCTTCAATTTCTTTGGGATCAGAAAAAAAGTTATTTCACTTGTTTTGTATTTTTAGGCATTTTGTTTACCTTGGCTGTCAAGGTGTGACAACTGCCAAGGTGTGACAACAACCTAATGCAAATATTGTACAGGAAGAAATGCCATTTTTGTGAGCTGAGTTTCACCACACACAACATACACACTAATTTGCTGAAATTAGTTGTCACTGTTGAAATGAATATAAAATTTATGAACGTGTGATTATTCTGCAAAGAAGGCTGCAACTGAGTTGTGAGTGAAAGAATGTTGGACAGCCGTAGAGTGAGATATAATGTTTGGTGGGAAGAGAATGAATGGCAAGTGGCAAGTGTCCACTGAGAAGGACAGTTGTTTAAAAAGGAGAATGACCAAAATGACAAAGAGAAAGCGAATGAGATGACAGAGATAATAAAAGCCATTCTAAATATCTAAAAGTCATTCTCACAGCCGTCATGGGGGAAAATAAGTTATTTTAGAATTAAATATTAGAACTCTGAATATTCTGCATAGACGACACTTTGTTCTGGACACTCTTGTTTCCTAATTACATATGCTCACATTTTAACTTATCTGCATTCTGGTCTGCTGAATTCTAGAGTCAGTCTGTAGATTCTATTCCATCTCCATAAACCAGGAAGTGCAGGCACTTCTGAACTATTTTGTCTTAAAAGGCACTCTGGCACTTCCTGTAAGCTTTAAGAGAGGCAAGGAGAGACCTTTATTCCTCACTACCTTCATGAATCCTGCCTGCCAAACATGAAAGTTTAGGAGAGAGAGTTTAGGAGAAAGTTTAGGAGAGAGAGTCTCTTTAAGCTGAGAACCTGAACTCTTACCACCTTGAGTCCGTACTGGTGAAGAGTTATGGGAGTGAAATTTCGGGAGATGCATATTTGCACCTCTGTTGAGTGAGATGTGAGGAGTTAAAATGTTTGGGAAAGGGCGTGTGGATATAGAGTGCATCCTTCTGAACCTGGCACCCTCCCGATGTTTCAGGTTACAGCTCCCATAAGCCCCAGTCAGCATGGTCAATGTTCAGAGATGACAGCAGCTGAAGTCCAAAACATCTGCAAGGTATCAGGTTGGAGGAGGCTGTTATAGTGAAAGTATAATATAAATCCCTAACCATAAACTTGCATGGATGTCCAGTTTGTGCAACTACACATATGTAAAGATTGGTGAGATTTCTGTGAGGTTAGAGATTTGTAGTTCTCAAAAGCGCCCCAGTATTTGAAACTGTAGAATAGCAGTCCTTCACCTAATTTTTGGCGTAGCTTGGCAAAGATTCCATTTCTGTCTTGCATTTATGCAAAGTTTCACAGCAGGCAATTGGCAAATGTAGCTTCTGATGATAAACAATGATTTCCCCTGCCCCATACAACTAGATGCCAAGTTTTGAAAGACTCCAGACTCCAGAAATAGGACATGAAAAGCACTCCATAACCATTTATATGTTTGGTCACTGAGGTTTAGGTCAATAACTGCAGCACAAAAGTGGATTCCAGCATCTGACGATTGATATTCAACTGAAGTAGAAGCTCTGAAGATTGACGTTTTATTATATTTACTTGGGTGGAACAGCAGGAGGATGACAATTCATATTGATATGCTGCAATAAACAGTGACAAACGATGTTGGGAGGAAGCAACATTCAGGAGGGAGTCTGTGCTAATCAATAAACAAAATCTTACTGAATGATGCTGGAGATTTAATTACCTGGACCAAAGCCTTACTGAATATAGAACCAGAATTTTAGTTACCCATCCTTCAGCATGTCACAGATTAAAATGTGGGTATCTGTATTTTACAACACTTATTTTCACACCAAGGATCATTACTGAGTTCCTCCCCTGTTCCATCTCTCGAAGGTTTTCATTGTATCCATTTCCTCCTCACTAGTTTTGGAAGTGACACACATTTGCGAGCTGACCCTAGAAGTTATCTTTTTTAAAACAAAAACCATCACATTAAGGAAGTTTGATGGAACGGATCTTATCATAACTTTGACCAGCTAACTGCAGTTCAGATGCACCCAGCAACATTTACTATTTCAAGAGGAGGGTTGGGGAAAGGTGGAAGTGAATCAGTACACTGGCATTATGAGTTAAAGTGCATGGATATTTATTAGTGAGGTGCAAGCTGCTAGTGTCCCGAATTTGATTGGCTTGGAAATAATCAGAATTATTTCCTTAAAAGCTGGAAATTGCCCTCATTATTTTACATTAGAAATCAAAACTAAAACTTCTGAAGAACCACCAGGGTCTTTGTCTCAGAACACTCCAGTGGGTTGCAAAGACAGGTCCAAACAGAGACAAAACATCACCACAGACTCAGGATATAAGAGGGATGCATGGAAAAGGAATGCATTTGCAAGGATACCAACATTAAAAGTTTTCATGGTAGTTATATAAGCAAATAATTTTGACCACAAGTAGGGCAAAGCTAATCCCTTTCAATTAATATCAGGTTATGTACTACTTTTCAGCATATAATGCTCAAGTCATTTTACACCAAAATTTGCTAAACATAACATTAATATGAGTCATAGAGTATGTCCAACTTACATTAGTATGAGTATGACTCAGTTGGATGCAATCCAATTAATCTACAGCTAATATAGTAAAGAAAACAACAGCTTTTGAGATGGATGGTTCCATGCGCATCTAGTGGAGCCTATGGGATTACATTGGAAGCAGGGAGATGAGATGCAAAACAAATGAGATAAGATGCACTTGAAAATAAAAAAGCATGCTGTTGACAAAGCTGGCAATGCGAATGTAGCCCCCAAAAAGTCTAATCAAACCACTAACAAAGTTGGTTAAATGGTATGACTTCTCTTCAGCATGCCCCTGTAGTCTGCTAAATTGTAATCGATGAAGCAAAAGCATGCAGAACAATATAACTTAACTCCTCTTGACTCCTTCCTGCACATGACTTAAACTGAGCAATTCTAGGCACAAGAAGCCAGTGTAAATTAAGCTGATGCAGACCTCATTCAGCAGTGAGGCTACTGCTGCTGCTCTGCCTGAGACTGGCAGAGGGAAAACAAACTTGCAAAATAGTATTCTATACCAGGTTCCCAGGTCACATGACTGAGCTGACAGGTTTAGGATTGCAGACCAAGTTCCTCTCTGATCCCACCCATGCTGCACCCCCAGAACACATATTTTTTTGGATCTTACATTGGTCTCAGCTCAGCCACCTGAGAAGAGCTGGGATGAGCCCGGCTGAGCCTGGCTGAGCAAGGATCCCTGGCAGATTTTGCTTCGGATTCAGCGTAATGGTTAAATATCTTTATGACATACAGCATAGAAATAAATGTGCTTAATACGAACTTGAATGAAACTTAAGCTTACTTAAGATGGTAAAAAGGCTGGAATACAGTGAAGAATGTTGACTGGTTGATACATCCCTTTTCTGTACCACAATCTGTGCCGGATTTACATATAAGCTAAAGAAGCTATAGCTTAGGGCCCCACTCTCTTGGGGGCCCCAATTTTTTTTAAAGGAAAACAACAACTGGATGTACATTTCAAAAATATAAGTTAAAAAAACCCCTACATACAGTTAGAGCTTAATAATTATTTCACTATTAATATACTTCTTAATTGTATTTCAGTTCAACAATTACTTTGACAAAATACATATTTTGTTATGTGCAAATGGCTTTAGATACCTATTAGGTCCATAAATTACCATATAGCACAAAAAACAGCAACAATTTGTTGTTGACAAAGGACAGCTAGACACATAAAGGGCCCCATTACCTTCAGTAGCTTAGGGCCTCATCAAACCAAAATCCAGCCCTGACCGTAATCACAGAGCTGGATCACCAAAGGTCATCTAGTCCAAATTCTTGCAATGCAGAAATCTCAAAACATGGTTTCCACCCAATTTGAAACCACCCCGGATCCTGCTTAGCTTTGCAAATGTGCTAGCAGTTTTATTGCTGCACCACATGTGTGCATCTCCTTTTATTGTTCTGACAAGGAGAGAACATTTTTGTCAAGTTCGTAGCATTGGTATACCTTGAGATTCAGTTCTATTATTGCTGCAGAGGCTGTGCATGACACCAGAAAGCAAGGCCACTCTCTCGACCAGTGACTGGGCATGTTCTGTCTCATTTTTCAGCAGGCCATCAACAGCCGTGAAGCCTAAACACATACAATCTTTGCTGTGCTCTCTTGTAATGTGCAACAGCTGGTACAGTAATTTTCCATCACAGGCTCTAGTCTCGCTAGATTTGAAGGTGTTTCAAGTATCTGAAACTGTGATCTCTGTGCACGTATGTCTGAGGTCCTAAATATCAGTAGGCTGCCTGATGTGTATGGGTCCCAGATGTGGGTCTCTATCATATGAGTCTAAAATTAGCTGAGATAACATGCTTAACACCAGATTAGCACCTCTCTTAGCACAGAGACACATGCAGAACACTGATTCCAGCCCACACTTTTGCTTATAGGTCTAATCTGCAAATTTCAATCACTGATAGCAAAGGCTATAAAAGGACATTAAGAAGACCATAAATATGGTGATCTCTTTGCTGCGTGTTAGCATTCCCATTAAATTATGCAGGTATGCCACATTTTCAAACAGCAGACATAGGTTAAGCCATATATTTTCTTGTATCTAACTTTTGTTGAACAATAATGATACTAACATGGCCCAGTCAGCAGAGCATGAGACTCAGAGGTGTGGATCCAAGTCCCATGTTGGGCAAAAGATTCCTGCATGGCAGGGGTTGGCCTAGATGACCCTTGTAGTCCTTTCCAACTCTACAGTTCTGTGATTCTATGGATTCTGTTGAACTTCAGGTTTCTCATAATATCACCACAATATCTAATCTGAATCATTTGAAGAAAACAATACATTAGATTGCCTAATGCTGTTAACACAAGGTTATAGTTGCATGAGGCTAAATTGGGGCTTCAGCTATAGCAATATGGTGGGAATATGATCACAGAGTGCTATGCAAGGTTTTGGAAAGTGACTCTGCTCACCCAGCCCTAAACCTGTAAAGGACCCCTGGACATTTTGTTGTTGTTGTTGTTGTTTAGTCGTTTAGTCGTGTCCAACTCTTCGTGACCCCATGGACCAGAGAACGCCAGGCACCTCTGTCCTCCACTGCCTCTCGCAGTTTGGTCAAACTCATGCTGGTAACCGCAAAAACAGTATCCAACCATCTCGTCCTCTGCTGCCCCCTTCTCCTTGTGCCCTCCATCTTTCCCAACATCAGGGTCTTTTCCAGGGAGTCTTCTCTTCTCATGAGGTGGCCAAAGTACTGGAGCCTCAGCTTCACAATCTGTCCTTCCAGTGAGCACTCAGGGCTGATTTCCTTCAGAATGGAGAGGTTTGATCTTCTTGCAGTCCATGGGACTCTCAAGAGTCTCCTCCAGCACCATAATTCAAAAGCATCAATTCTTCGGCGATCAGCCTTCTTTATGGTCCAGCTCTCACTTCCATACATCACTACTGGGAAAACCATAGCTTTAACTATACGAACCTTTGTTGGCAAGGTGATGTCTCTACTTCTCAAGATGCTGTCTAGGCCTGTCATTGCCCTTCTCCCAAGAAGCAGGCGTCTTTTAATTTCGTGGCTGCTGTCACAATCTGCAGTGATCCCTGGACATTTAAGTCCAGTCAAAGGCAACTATGGGGTTGCGGTGCTCATCTCGCTTTCAGGTCGAGGGAGCTGGCGTTTGTCCACAGACAGCTTTCCGGGTCATGTGGCCAGCAGGACTAAACCACTTCTGGTGCAGCGGGACACCGTGACAGAAGCCAGAGTGCATGGAAATGCCATTTACCTTACCACTGGAGTGGTTCCTATTTATCAACTTGCACTGGTGTGCTTTCGAACTGCTAGGTTGGCAGGAGCTGGGACAGAGCAATGGGAGCTCACCCTGCCACATGGATTTGAACCACTGATCTTCTGATTGGCAAGTCCAAGAGGCTCAGTGGTTGAGACCACAGCGCCACCTGCATCCCAAAACCTGTAAAACACATTGGCCTTGCACGGCACAATCTTGTCATTGGGAGACTGGCACATTCGTAGCACTGGGTCTGTGGAAGGATTCCAGTACTAAGAATGACTTAGCTGTAAATAAATATATTTACACCACATTCTGTTAACTCCAAGGAACGAAGAGATTACAACTAAAGTGGATGTGAGCCTAACACAACAACAAAGTATAGTTCTCCTGTATGCCAGCATATGTTGCGTGGCAAGTCCCCTCCCCCATGTGAAATGAAGACACTGGACACATTGTTTAAGGTTAATGGGCATAAAAAGGCCACAACTTTATTGATTGCAGAATTGAAAGGTATTGGCCTTAGGCATTGGCTCCTATCGACTACCCGGCATGGAGACCGGGAAGGGTTATCCACAAGCCGTGGGAGTCCTGTTGAAGTACGCCAAATAGGATCCCACGGGTGTCACCGCTCGGGGGCGTGCTGGAGGCCCTTACCTCCCTAGGTTTCGGACAAGGCAACACCCCCCGGAGTCCTCTACTGGACTACCCTTTTCATTGGGGAAGGTGATGGCGCTTCCTTCCCCCCATTCATTTGCATAACAATTCAACCCCCTGCCAATGCCTAACCGCCAATACCGCGAAGGTTGTGACGTTTGCTACAAGGTAGGCGAAAAAACCAAAAGGCTAGAAGTGCGCCAAATTGGAAAAATTCCTACCAGGCCCCTTGCGGCTCCATAGCAAGGTCATAGCTAGCTAAGCCTAAAGGGTGGGTGGGGTGGGAAAAAAATCTGCTCAGCTGGAAAGGGGGAAAGAGGGCAGTCCCCAGGGGCGCCTGGCCTTAAATAGCCTAGGCCCCGCCTCCCCAGCCCGCCGATTGGCGGGCAGGGTCGAAGGCATGCCCGGGGATTCCCTGTTCTCACGGGGGCCAAAAGGCCAGCCCCCGCGTGTGTGGGAGGGGTTAACCCGCAACCCCCTCTTCTCCCTAAGCTCAGAAATGGCTTTTCTGAATTCATTAGTATACAGTACAGCTTCCTGCACACAAGCAGCTTCCCAAATGAAACACTGTCAGCATAGCATTATGGTTTATGAACTTTAGAGTGGCAGATGTATGCTCTGCAAATGCTGCTCCACTGGTGGTTCAGAGCAGCAAACTGAAGTTTTGTGCTGTTCCCAGACCTTTCTGCGTTGCCCTAATTTGGTTGATATGGAGCATCCGTGGGGATGCTGTGGTAGTCCAACAGGTCTGCAGGGCATGAAAACCACTGAACTGCCACCAGGTCCATTTCTAAAGTGTTAACAAATATATATATCTATGAGCCACTTGCTATGAGGCATCTCGATGCAATTTTACAATATACATAAATAAATTACATATCAAAAACAGTTAAGGCAACTGCGTACATAAAGACAATTTTTAAAAACGAATTGTGTATAAAACAATTAATACAAAAACAGCAACAACAAGAAAGCTATATATAAAAACAATATCAAATCCAATACAAATAAGAATATCCTCTCCAAAGACCTGACTTGTTGAAAGTCTTCAATAACAAAAAGAAGAGGAGTTTGGACTCGATATCCCATCTTTCGCTCCCCTTAAGGAGTCTCAAAGCGGCCAACCATCTCCTTTCCCTTTCTCCCCCACAACAAACACTCTGTGAGGTGAGGGGGGCTGAGAGACTTCAGAGAAGTGTGACTGGCCCAAGGTCACCCAGCAGCTGCATGGGGAGGAGTGGGGAAGCGAACCCGGTTCACCAGATTACGAGTCCACCGCTCTGAACCACTACACCACACTGGCAACAATGCTGGTGCTAATCTAATGATGATGATGATGATTATAGCAGTTGTTCAAACTGTACTTTTCCCACCTGCCCTCTCCTAGCCCTTCTTCTCTCTCCCTTGTTTCTGCTAACTTTCCTGATGGTTTTTCCCCCTTTCTTAGAAACGTGCAACAGCAGAAGCCATAACTTCCAATCCGCCTCATTTCCAAAGGCCCAATCGAGTTAAGTGTACAGAGTCAGGGCTCTTGATTAAGACCACTTTAGATCTTATCTAAAGCTACACACACAATTCAAATCTTCAGATAAGGCTGAAAGGGACTATGCAGTGCTTACATATGATTCATCCTCCTATTGATTACAGTATGGACAGCAACAGAATTACAGCATGGTCACTGAGCACATTCATTTAGGTCGCCGTTCTCATCTGATGTCCAAAATATAGCATAATCATCCCGTCTGTAGCAGATGAAATGTGTGCACCTAAGTGTATATTGTTAAGTCTCTAACGTGATAGACCCAGCCATGTATTTGTTATTCCATTAACTAGATTAACAACATAGGTTTGAATATACCTCATCTAACAGTTATATTACTCTGTACATCTCAAGCCCGGGCGCTGATGAATGGGGCAATAACATGTTCGCATTGCAGGGGCCGTTCGTAGAGCATCATTTGAATTGCTTTTCCATCATTAATATTTAATAAATTAATTAATGTAGCCAAGTCGTAAAAATCACAACTTCCTCCACCTTATGGTGTAGCAGCGGAGCTTTGCGCTGTGGCTGATAACAATAAAATTTCTAATGAATGGTTTTTAGCTGGGAACTCAATATAAAATAATTTAAAGACAGCTTATACAGCAGTTTTTTGCCCACAAATGCAAACACTCCACAGCTAAATAAAAAATAGCTGATTGGGCAGATGTGGAGGTGTATTTATGTCTTTTTTCCATAAATGTCAGTTTCTTTCCCCTGCCCACTTCAAAAAGGCAATGTGTTTGATTACTCACATTAAGTTAATGCGCCCTAAAGGGAGAAAGGGGGAGATAATTCAGTCCCTATTCCTACCGAGTGCAGAACCAGGGCTGATCCAAACATGTATGTTCTTCCCACCTGCCTGTGTGGGTGAGTCATCAAAGATCAGATCAATTCATGCATCCAGTCACCAGTATTCCAGGGACTAAGCATTACGTACAGAAACAGAGATGTGCATGCATGTGGGAATGCTAACTCCAATTCTTCTACAGACCAACGATACAACTGAACTGAACACCAAAAGGAAAGAAGGAAAAATAGGGACACCAAACCATACTGATTGTTATGTCTTTGTTGTTCTTTAGTTGTTTAGTCGACTCTTTGTGACCCCATGGACCAGAGCACGCCAGGCACTCCTGTCTTCCACTGCCTCTCGCAATTTGGTCAAACTCATGCTGGTAGCTTCGAGAACACTGTCCAGCCATCTCGTCCTCCATCGTCCCCACTGGGAAAACCATAGCTTTAACTATACAGGCCTTTGTCGGCAAGGTGATGTCTCTGTTTTTTAAGATGCTTTCTAGGTTTGTCACTGCTTTTCTCCCAAGAAGCAGGCATCTTTTAATTTTGGGACTGCTGTCACCATCTGCAGTTTAGACCTTATCTACAGCTGCATGCACAGCTCAAATCTCCTTACCTTGACTTTTGACACCTGAGATGTACATTTTTATGACCCACCTTATTTCTGTGATTGTAAATTGTTTTAAACTGTTTTTGGCACTGTTTTTTAATTGTTGTATCCCACCCTAGGACCTTCTGGTGAAAGATAGGTAATAAATTATAACAATAACAATAAGCAGTGTTAACCCGTCTTCCGTTCAATCAATCAGCATATTTATTCAGAAGGGTAGGCTACTTATTTCAGAGGCTTAATATAAGTATGCTATGCAAGTGTACTTCACAGACATCTCTGCTGTCAGGTTTCTGATTTCCTACATGCTGCTTCCTACATCCCTTTCCTTCAGCAGCTCTGCCTGTGCTCTCCACCTTCCTTACTTGAGGGGATCCATTTCCACTCAATCTGTAGGCTGCCCCACACAGATATCCTTCTCTTGAGGTCTGTTTGAGGTTTTGACAGCAGGTAACCTTACAGTTTTCTCTTCCCTCATGTACACTTGACTGCTGAAAAGTTCTCTAGGTTGCTGGATTATATTATAAATTATCGCCATAATAACTAAATTTGTTAGTCCTTAAGGTGTCACTGGTCTCTCATGCAACAGACTGACATGGTCACCCCTCTGGAAATTGTTGCCACCACATTGAGCTTCAGAGTACATTCCAAACTGAATTTCAATGTTGATCAAATTTTATTAGAGCAGAAAGCGTTGCTGCAATTCAGTCAAAATAAGAGCCATGTATTTGTTTGGGTAGATCTGGTTCCTTTCAAATGTTTCCCAAGAATTCAGGTTCCCACTATCATTTCTTTTCCATTTTTTAGCATGGAGAGGAGTGGATTTTTAAAAGAGAGAAAGAAGCAAATGCTAAATTGGGTTGGAGCTGAGTTTAAATATCAACCAAAGGCCAAATCCCTCTAGTTCCCTCAAAGCTGTTATTTGTCTTTTGGTTGGGAAATCTGACCCTAAGTAGTTTACAAAGGCAACCAATCATAGCAATGTATTTTGAACAGAACATTAATTTTAGTGCCAGACGTCTTGTGTCTAAGATGAAATAAATCTTCTTGACACTGTTGAATTGCTTCATATACCAAGTGAATGGAAATAACCCATGTCAGGTAAGAATGAGGAATGCCGCAGTCCAACATTTTACAGATGAAAATGAGAAGCCTCCATTCATATGGACCTAGGTGGGTCTAGGAGTGGAGTCTGGTAAGCCAGGGGCTGAGTCCCGGGTGCTAGAGCAGATGAACAACAAGCCTTGAACTTGCTGTGCTAGTCCCAGGCAAGGAGACCACTTCTGCCAGAAAGAAACCTGAATCTTAGAAGAGTAGCTTGCTCTCTGTGTCTGCTGGCATTGCATGATTGTTCTCAAGAAATAAATTAACTGGCCACCAGGTAATAGTATCCCTACCACCCTTTTGTCTCTCTCATCCTTTGGTGGATGGACAGGAAGGTTTCCTTATGTTGGGACCATATTCCACAAGCTCTTAATGGCCTCTCTGGGGTGCTAGAACCATAGAATTTTCCATGGCCAGGCAAGGTTATAAAACAGGGCTTGCAAAATCGCAACTTTTGGGGCCCTGATGAGTTACTCATGTGGTGGGGCCCTTCAAGAAGACTCAAGGCAACTGGAGCACATGAAAAAGAAGCCAAGGAAGATCCACCAGGGCAGCATCTGTACACATCAACCCAGCCTAATCTCTGCTTCACTGTATCCTGTCCCTGTCCTGGAAAGTGGGTGTATTGATGCTGAGGAGACACCACTACCTCCCCAACATGCCACTGTGATATAGCCTGGTGGTCAGCAATAGGTTTCTCAGATTGAGAGACATATATACAAAGATGTGGCATAGGACTAGCTTTCTATGAGTTCCTTGCTCACGGAACTAAAGAGGATTCTGTGTCGGTGGGCTGGAATCACGTTTGGATTTCCTGGAATTTCCCTCTCGATTAGCAGCCTTGGTGGTGAGGGAAGTCAGTCTGTTGCAAGGCCTCAGGCTGGGCGACTTCCTCTATAGGGGTGACGTAAGACTTTGAAGCAAGCATGCTCAAATTTGACCAGGCCCCTGCTGGAATTATGACGAGCAAAATCAAGAAGGGCATGGTCTGCTACAAGGAGGCACCCTCCTCAATTTCTGGCAACTTCTCATTCATACCCAGAAAGACTTCCCTGCTCAGCACCTGAGGGCCGAAGTCCTGCCACTCACCACCTGACCTAGGGCAAGGCCTGACAGGCTCCATAAGGGACTGCTGCTGCTGGGCAGAGAGGACTCTGTTGTTGTTGTTTTTTAATTGCTGTTATTTTTTACCTATGTTATTTTAAACTGTGGTATTAATGCTGTATTCTTAGTTTCAGATTTTGATTTTTGCGTGTCGAGGTCCCCAACCCACCCCCCCAAAATAACTCACAACGGACACGTAATTTTTGTTTAAGATTTTTGGCATGATTTTGGCCACAACTTTATTAAAATACAAACCGTGAGTGGTTGTTTAGGCATTGGTTAAGACTATCTGTCCCCCCGCCTGGGGACAGAACTGACTTCCGGGCACCACCAAAAGACAGTGCGGGGGAAAGCAAGTTGGGGAAGAATTGGAGCTGGGACACAGACCCTCAACTCTCACCCGCCTGCTCCCCGAAGGCTTGCCGGCCCTAGTCCCATTCCAGGGATTGGACGAAAAGATGGCAAGCCCCAGGATTCCTTTAACGGAATTCCCTTTCCGCAGCAACCATGGAGGGGCAGGCCCAGCCTATCCTAACCCCTCGTCCACCAGATTTATAACCAATGCCTAACCACAACCTTACAAGCTGTGACGATTTGCTACGCAGTAGGCAAAAACCACCTAGCCAGCCAATTTGCCAGGTGGAAAAATTCCTACCAGGCCCTCGCTCAAAGGCAGACGACCCCATGACAGGCATAGCAAGGTCAACGCAACAACCCCTTATTCTAGGGCGGGTGGGCGGGTGATCCGTTGCACGCAGCAAAAGAGAAAGTACAAGGCTGCATGCAGAGTATTTAAGCCTTTTACCCCTCCCACCAAAATTGCAACATAACTTTCCCCCCAGCAGCTCGGCAATCCAATCATTGCCCCCTGGCCATCTTGGAGAACTTACCCAGCAACAAAGGGGGTGGCTCAGTAGACCCCACCGCAACACGTGCTCTCCCTGAAGGAGAACATGCTATGTGGAAATTGCTTTCCATTTGCTTGTGTATTTTTTTTGATGTGGTTTCTTTATTGTTTATGACTTTTGTAATTATGTAAATCTTGTAATTATGTAAGCCGCCTTGAGCATTGTTTTTAACTGTAGAAAGGTGTCATACAAATAAATTGATGGTGATGATGATACCAAGTGATGACTGTAACAAATGATTAAACAACAAGGCAGAGAATTGAGGCACAAATCTATTTGCTTTTAAAAAAAGAAAAGATTGACAACTTTGCTATAGCTATGCTGAAGTACTAAAGAGAAAAATAACCACAACATTCCTTGAAATGCACTACTTTTCTTTGCAATTCAACTGTGAATGCAATTAAGAGTCGGACTCTGAACCTTTCTGGATCCTGTCCCCCACCCCTGCAAAATTTCATCCAACAACATGGTGAAATTTAAATTGTGACCCTGGTGACATTCTGTGTGAAGGTCCGGCAAAACAAGGGTTTGCCTAATATACGTGAACAAAGCAGTCCCACCCCCAAAATAAAACCCATAATCCCTTCATGGTTTTTCAAAAAGAAAATTGTCTTCGCTTTTCAGCTCTTCGCGTGCTATGTTTCAGCAAAGGAGCTAAAGCGAAGGATGAACATGCAACTACTATAAATGACCTCTCCCCCGCCGCCCAATGTTATGATTTTAAATAGCAAGCATAGTGGATCAGCCACAGACTCATAACAGCTAATGAAGTGGGACCAATGACAGCTTGAGGCGAAGGCATAGATTGTAGCAGTTTGTAATGAACATATTTGCAAACAGAAAGCCCAAAAGCTTGACAAGAGCTTTCACTGCACTCCCCAAAGTGTTTATCCATTGTGACAATCTGACTTTTCCTGGCTGAGTGTTATTCCCTGCTCCTTTTAAAGATGTCACCGTGATGTGCTTTGCGCCGAATGTCACAATATTCAGCGGAGGTGTGATTCATGATTTGTTTACTACATCATTCCTGCGCAGTGACTCAATTTCTGCGCTGTGCTGCGTCAAGAGCAGTAGGACATTCAAAGAATATTGGCTTTCCAAGGGGAAAGATGTGAGTGAGAGGGTGGGTGATTAACCCTTCTGCAACCAATTACCACTTTTGCCCTGAAGCGCCCCCTTCCCAATCACTTTCCCTCCACATGGGATTCGAAGCATATCTCTGAAACACAGGTCTAGAGTCCCAGCTGGAGGAAAAATTGCAGAGAAAAGCAGCACCCTCCTTTTTAGTCCACCTCTCTCCGACAAATCCCTGTGACACTTTGCCTCAGAGAAGTGATGTCCACACATCAGGGATGGGCAAATCTCAGTTTCTTTAGGCTTCTCATTTGATCAGTTTTAAATTCAGTTTTCTGTGTTTCCACATAAGCTTGTGATCTAATAATAATAATAATAATCAGGAAAATACATCAACATTTTAAGGCAAATTTCTCAGAATATACATATTTCTGTATGCAATGTTGCCTAAGATACAGAATTTGGGGAAAATAACATGTTTATAGTCTTCTGACATCTATGTATACTATTTTCACTAGCAATGTGAATTTTTATGTACATTTCATCCTTGTACTTGACTGGAGAACCGCAAGGGGGAATTTCAAAGGATGGTCATGTTTGGATACAGTTATTGTTTCAGAAAGCATAAATTATTTGGGCAGGGTTCTTTTGTTCATGCAGCTATATGAGCTACATCTGCAGAGGACATTGATTGCTTTTGGTTTCTATGGTCTAATAGTTTTATTTATTTATTTATTTCACAGAAGACAGAAATTTAAATCATGAATAAAATACATTGTATTGTATTACTTCCTCCCAAATTCATTAACAGAAGAGGGTAGGAAATAATCAACTTTGAAAGAAATGGATATATTCCCTTAACTTTAATTTTAATTGATTGCCAATTACCACATTTGGAGCAATGGCTGTGAAGATCTTTCCATTAAGAGACTGTAATCATTTTCATTACTAATGATATTTTCTTGTGGCAGTTAAATAGACTACTAATTTATGTTTCCTATTACAGTCTCACAGTTTATTAATTTGATTAAAAATTTACCATGTTTTTACGTTAAGCTTGCACCTCCCAAAATATGTCTGACTCATGGGTAACTAACACAACCAAATCTTTAAAAAATATATTATTATTTTTTGCTTCATCAGTCCTGATCCAGTTAGTTAGAATTAAGCTCTATTGAAATCAATGCAGTTTCCATCAGTTGCAATGAGAGCAGAAACAAAATCATGAGTCTTCTTGGGTGATCACTCATAGCCAAGTAAGATTGTCTTCCATAAACATGGTTTTAAAAGTGAGTCCGTAAGTGACTGTGGAGGCCAATTCTGGATCCATACATCCTTCCACAGTAGGAACATAGGATTCTGGGCAGGAGTTGATCATGGTGAGGGTTTGCCAAGTGTGCCTTCCTCTTAGCACGTTTCTCCCTTTCGTGCTGAATTTGAGAGTCTTCAAAGCCCATGACACTTTTGGTAAAGGCTGTTCTCCAATTGGAGCGCTCACAGGCCAGTGTTTCCCAGTTGCTAGTGTTCATACTACATTTTTTTTAGATTTGGTTGGGATACAATAATATTTCATATTTGTTGGCTGGACCAGGAAACTGAAGAAATAAATAAAAAGCTTGCAAAATCAAGAAGTGCAACAGAAGTAAGAAAATGAATTGGGGATGGAGTCTATGAACTGCACATACAAAGTTGTAAATTAATATGAGTGTGCAGGAGTCAATAGCTATGGGAAAGGGTGAAGGAAAGCGAGTAACTGTAAAGATCTTTGATCCTAAGGGGCCTATGGCATTCCACAGTGATACAATTGCTTGAGGAGCAGTCCTCTTTCCAGGCCAACTTTCTGAAGATGTATGGTTTCAGTTGACCTGTGACTGAAAATCCTGGCAACTGCCTTCTCTTGGCAACATTTTCAGGTATCTAACATGAAAATAAAGAAGCCTATTTCTTGGTGTTGACAGAGGAAGGAAGGACTCTCACTGGTGTAGAAAAGTGAGAGGAGGGTTCTAGTGGACTTCACACAACTTTTCATGACCTTGAAGCAGTTGATCTTGAGAGTGCATGTAGTGAGAATTGTTTTGGACATTTCTATAGTAAAACATGAAGTTCCCTTTGATGTTTCATTGTGGCATGCAATATTCACTTGGAGGGAGGAATGCAAACTATCTCTATATCAGAAGCTTGAAAGGCCCAAAATAGTGGAGATGCAAACTTTTCCTACAGAAAGAGCTTTCTGTTTCTAAAGAGAAAGAGTGGTTGTCTTGTCTGAGCACCAAGACACCTTCAAATACTCAAGCCTGCACAGTGTGAATCAAATGAATTTCGAGTCAGATTGGATTTAAAGAAGAACTTAACCTAATTCATCCTTTCCAAAACAATACACCAACCAAAACACAGCCATCTTTCAGAATTTACACTGCTTTCAATTTTGCAGTGCAATTCTCCAGCCAAAGACAAACAAAAAAGGGGCATAAACAGGTATATGTTGTTTAAAATAACATGTGCACATGCATTATATTGAAAGAAATTGCTTTGTTAAGATGTTTGTGTTGGGTAAAATAGCATACAAGCATGTGTATGAGGAGAAATTTGCACCAAAGAGCTGGTGAATGTTCATGAGTACTTTAAAAAACAAGTAAATAAATAAATCACAAAGGGCTGTGAAAATGTAGAGAACTGAACTGTAGGTAGGAAAAATTTGAAACTGAGAGAAACCAAAACGGACAGGAATCAGGCCCCTGGTAGTCTAATCTAAACTAGGTAGATCAAAGCTTTTAAAATGCCTAAACTTTGTCAAGTTTTGATGGCTCCAAAAAGCCTGCCTTGGTGGATTTTGGTAGCAATTCTAAGCCATGCTACTACAGCACTGCATCACTGTCAAGGCAGGAGCCCAGTTCTTCTTGCCTGTATTTCCTTCTGTTTCTTGCCCATCTATTGTGCCAAGGCCCCAGGAAATGCTATCCATTAACTGGCACCAGATTCTCTCTAGGAATTTAGCTTCATAAACTTTGCTTCAGTTACAAAGGTAAGAGATTGACTGATAACCATCCAGTGAGGATAAGGAAACTGCTAAACTCTTTTCTGTTGCCTGGAAGAAGTGGAACAAGATGCTACCTGCCCTCCCATTCATGAGTGCTTTTAGTGGCATCTCCAGTGCCTCTTGTCCTCCACTCTGCTGCTCCCTGCACATTGCACAATAAAGAATGAGTGCTAGATGTACAGGCAAACCTGGCCAGTTTTTGAGACAGCAACTTAAAAACCTCTGTGCTGACTTTATTGATTCGGATGTGTAATATACTCCACTGTAATCTCTCCCTTCCCTGCACTTCTTGCACAGAAGGATGCATAAAATTCTTCTCTCAGTCACCCACAAGACGAAGAAAAATATATATATTCCCCTTTCACATTTATGAGTTACTTGTAAAAAAAGTAATTTCGGGATTCATTTTCTTAAGGTCAGACAAGCTCCATTCTTCATTGTTGAGGGACAGGGGTAGGTGGGGGGGAGTGAACAGACAAATCTCTGACATTTAACAGTAAAAGCCCAAAATTTAAACTGTTATTACTCTAAAGTTTGCCTTGGAAATTAAAGTTGTTCCCCTCACTATTCCACCTGTTTCTCAGCACCCAGTTAGAATGGGGCTGAAAGTGCTCCTCGAATCTGCTTTCTGAGCAGGAGGCAGCAGGTAGAGAAGAAGGAGAATGAGAGACACAGTGTGAATATAGACATTGTGAGGATAGAACTGGATGCGAGAAAGCTGCTTGCATGAAAGGAGGGTCTCTGGGGCCCTATAGTTCCCCCTGAGGTGGTTTCCTACTTGAAAGTGAAGAAGATCAGTGTGCGGAGATGGGGAACAAACAGGTGGCATAGTTCAGGATGTAATCTGCAGGAGTGGGCAGCAATTCTGGAGGACTCCAGTGTGTACAGGGACACGGGTGGCACTGTGGTCTAAACCACAGAGCCTAGGGCTTGCCGATCTGTAGGTCGGTGGTTCGAATCCTTGCGACGGAGTGAGCTTCCGTTGTTGAGTCCCAGCTCCTGCCAACCTAGCAGTTCGAAAGCACGTCAAGTGCAAGTAGACAAATAGGTACCACTCCAGCGGGAAGGTAAATGGCATTTTCGTGTGCTGCTCTGGTTCGCCAGAAGCAGCTTAGTCATGCTGGCTACATGACCCGGGAAAACTGCGGACAAACGACGGCTCCCTCAGCCTATAGAGCAAGATGAGAGCGCAACCCCAGAGTCTTTGGCGACTGGACCTAACTGTCAGGGATACCTTTACCTTTACCAGTGTGTGCATCCATGTGCTGTGGCAAGGAGGGTGGTAATAGGAACCGGTTCACACATGCACATACATCACACAATTCATAATCCCTTGATAACTAACAGCTTTCTAAAGGCATGACCTGATTCCACTGAAAAATGCTGAACCCAGTCCTGCTAAAATCAGGGTCAAATTATAGTCTACATTAAATATGTTGCATGTGGCATTGTCAGCATCCCCCCACCAAATTAATACTGGGGGGGGGGGTCCACACTGCATAGGTGAGGAGGTTTCAAATCCCTCCTGCGACAATTTCTCCTATGAATAATATCTCCCAATGAAAACCAGGGCCACTGTACTCAGTATTTTTTTGAAAACAACTTCTGATGATGTCGCAAGCTATACGTTTAACATAGTGTTGAGTTACGCCATCCCCATTGGTTGCACTTGAATCTCACCAAAATATATTGAGCACATAAGTTGCAAGTAAAGCCACAGCAAATATTTGAAAGTATTGAACATTTAGTGGAATTTTGAAGAAAATTTTCAATTTGTATTTCAAATGTCAATTTTCTAACCCGATATTTGAAATTGCTTTAGACTTGATTAACATTTCCTTAGAACTGATTGATAGTATTTTGTGATTGTGTTGATTTTGGCAAGCTTCAGTTACTGTGGGCACAATCCTATCAATAGTTAGGTGCGCAGAAAACAATGGATTGCAGTGTGATTTAGAGCCCTAGTAATGTAGGACTCTAAATCCTGGAGGAAGCCTTTTTCTGCAGAACAGGCTCTCTTGCCTCAGAACTTCACCTTGTAATGCAAGGAGGATCAAAAGGCTATGCAACAGGGATGCAATTTAATAGGGAGAAGCTTCAGTCCTGCTCTCACTCTCATCCGAGACTTGAGCACCCAAAGAAACCTATAGCTGTTGAGAGGTCTGCCCTCCATAAGTAGTCGTTTCCTTACAACTTAAGTAGCAAAGGTTTCTGATCTCTTCATCAACCATACTTCATCATTTGCTCACAGAGAAACAGTCTCGGTGTGCATTGAGAATCTTCAATTTCATTTACAGCGGTACCTCGGGTTACAGACGCTTCAGGTTACAGACTCCGCTAACCCAGAAATAGTACCTTGGGTTAAGAACTTTGCTTCAGGATGAGAACAGAAATCACATGGCGGTGACCCATTAGCTAAAGTGGTACCTCAGGTTAAGAACAATTTCAGGTTAAGAACGGACCTCCAGAATGAATTAAGTTCTTAACCTGAGGCACCACTGTATTTTGTACATTGTACATTGTAGACAAAATTATGTACCCTTATGAAATGGTGACAGTAGTTCTGTGGAGATGACTAAATGTGGAGAATAATCAATATGTGGATGGTGGATAGGCCCAGCTGTCGCTGCATGAGTCATGTCCTGCATGGAAGAGCACAGGTGTCGTGGAAAATGCTCAAGAAAAATTGAGGAGGTGTTGGTTTGGCCTTGCACAGCCAACCCTTCCTGTGAGTCCTTTCAGGAGCACTCCTGCCCTTGAGGGTGGCCCAGCTGGGGCAGGATTGCCCAGATTAGGAACCCTAATCACCACGGGTGGCAGCCATGGAGACATCCAGCCCTACCTGGTTGGGGCAGGTACAAATTCAGGGTGACTGTAGTCGGAGAGGATCGAGGATGATAGACCCAATGCTGTTGAGGCTCCTTATGGCTGGATCTGGTGAAGGTCTGGTGAGGAAATTGTTTCTTTGGGGTTATTTATAGGTATAAGAGGGGTTTTTAAATTTAAGGTGGTTTACTGTTTGAGAAGGGACACGGGTGACGCTGTGGGTAAAACCTCAGTGCCTAGGACTTGCCGATCGCATGGTCGGCGGTTCGAATCCCCGCGGCGGGGTGCGCTCCCATCGTTCGGTCCCAGCGCCTGCCAACCTAGCAGTTCGAAAGCACCCCCAGGTGCAAGTAGATAAATAGGGACCGCTTACTAGCGGGAAGGTAAATGGCGTTTCCGTGTGCTGCACTGGCTCGCCAGATGCAGCTTGTCACGCTGGCCACGTGACCCGGAAGTGTCTCCGGACAGCGCTGGCCCCCGGCCTCTTAAGTGAGATGGGCGCACAACCCCAGAGTCGGACACGACTGGCCCGTACGGGCAGGGGTACCTTTACTGTTTGAGAGGTTTTCCTATTCTGTTCAGATAAAAATCTTTTCCTTCGTGAATTGTCTACCAAAGATCCTTTTTAAAGAACCTGCCGTGTTAATCGGCAAAACAACAGGTCACAGGAAAACAACAGGAGTCCACAACTGTTAGGCACCTTTCAGTCCCATTGAAATCAATGGAACTTAAGTTACCCAGGACTAACTTGCCTCATTAATTTCAACTGAACTAAAACATAGCTAACTTTCTCTGCATCCCACCCATCCAAAAATAAAATGGAATAAAAAAACACAATTCGGCACACGGTGATCAGTGTGGCAGATCCAGTGGCGAGATTTTGCTCCCACATGTTGATTATCCCTAGATTTAATCATCTCCACAGGGTGAGCAATTACAAAAAGTGAATGAATCATGCATGTTCCAATTGGGATGCAGAGCTAAAGTAGAAAGAAAATGGTAATAGAAAGCATAGCATACATTAGAAGCAGAAATAGTAAGATAGGGAAAACACGGACCTCTAATTGCTGTCTTTCCCCTATACAGTTGCATTGAGATCCACTATAAAAAGTACATGTAATCAATATAAGGGCAACTATAAATGGTGCTACACATGGCAGGCACCCTGCAATTTAATTCTGTCTTTATTATTACTGCTTGGTCCCAGTTATATATTCATAGCATGCATAATGAATGAATGCATTTAAGGCTCGGCCAAAAAGTCGTTTCATTTTTGACAGCTTCCCAACTAACTCGTGCTTCTTAAACATGAATTTAAATACAACTTTGCTAATAAATTTCCCCATCAAAATTGTAGATCAGATAAAATTCTAAGTATGGAAAAGAAAGGGGGGGAATTGCTAAAGAGGGACTTTAAAGCACTATAATAAAAATATTCAGGGAGGCAATCCAGGAGTTGAGGCAGGGAAAGTATGCAAACAAATGTTGCGTCCAGATGAACTCTGGCCAGTTGTGCCATAATGGGATGAACAAATACCATCTAAAGAGCATATCCTATAGATATCTACTTGCATTGAGGCCCCATCTGCACTGTAAATTTTAAACAGTGCCATACTACTTAGAACAGCCATTGTTTTCCCCAAAGAATCCTGGGAACTGTAATTTAAGGGTGCTGGGATTTGTTAGACCTTCATTCTCCTTACTGAGCTACCATTTCCAGAGTTCCATGGGAAGAGTGATTGCTTGTTAAACCACTCTAGGAATAGGGCCTCAGCCCTTTTAACAAGCTCTAGTTCCCAATATTCTTTGGGGGAGTGTTTAAAGTGGTATATTTACAGCCATTCTTATCTCAATTATGCTTTCTTCTTAAAATCAGACCTTCATGTTCAATGCAGAAAGGCAGAGAGAGGAGAGGCAGCATGCGCAGGAATGCTGGGGGTGTGGCTAGTAGCCCTGTGCATGCGCCCTCATCCCCCAGATCCCTCATGCAGTCTCTTGAATTTCTGAAGTGGACTTCAGTCTATGTTCAGTCTCCAAATTGCTGCTTCTTGCACACTTCCTGTGCCATAGACGAAGATCTGTCCCGACCCCGCTGGTGAATTGCCCAGTCAGGGAAACAGTCATAGTCATTTCCAAATATTAACATTCCTTTGTCAAAGCCCCAACTGCTCAGTAACACAGATCAAACCAGTAAGCTCATAACAATACATAGAGATGACATCAGGGGGGAAGTGGGGGTTTTGTTTTGTGTTTTTTGCTCTTACATTTGTACTGCATCCCCCATTTGTGAGTTGTGTTGCTGTTTTTTAACTTTTAAACCAACAGTCTTTTGATTTTTAGTATTATGTTTCAACTTCTGTGAACAAAACATTTTAAATATCACAAATAATATCTATCTGTATCTATACTCACTTTTTGTGTGTTCTTGCATGAACTGGGTCCCAGTCTTCTTGGCTCCAGATCGGGCAACTGCCATGCATTATAGATGGAGCAACCATTGAAAATGGTCCAGAAACTCCAATTAGCTCTGAATATATCTGAAAGACTGCTAGGCTCACCTGGGTATTATCAATTCATTACTTGAGCACTGGCTTTTGAGCACTGGCTTTTGATCAATTTCTGGGCCTAATTCAAAGTGCTAAAGCCCCTTATAGATTGGGACCAGTTTAGATCAAGTCTTGCCTGCTTCTGCATGTACCTTACTAGGCTCTGAAATCAGAGGCTTATCTCTGTGTGGCCGTCCCAAGTAATGTACAACAGGCGACAGTGGGAGATGGTTGGCTGCATTGGGATGTAAAACTATATCATGTAACAACAAGCCCACTGGGTAAACTACGGTTTGAAACTGGCTGCTTTCAACAAATCATGGTGAAGTGTAGCCATTGTTTGTCCAGGTTCAGATGCCACAAGAAGCTGCAGTTAATCCAAAATGGAAGCAAGAGATTGTGAACTCCTCCTCGCGGTCATGTCAGATGAAGAGGCAGAGGGAAGAAGGCTCACTGTGGCTCATTCTTGTAACACCCTGGTTAAGCGCCGTGTCCAAAAAAGGGGTCAATATTAGTTACGAATGATATATTACAAGTGTTTGATAATAAAAGGCTACTAATTGGTTCTTGAAGGCATAATTGGAGTAAGTCATCTTCTTTCTTAGTTCTATAAATTGGGGCTTTAAACAGAAAATTGTTATCGACAATCAGTCCAGCTGATTTGATCAGTCAGTTTATCAACTGCTGATCAGAGAAACCTTGAGAGAGGCTGGAAATTTATGGTTTTTTGAGGGTCAGAAAATCCCTGTATTGCTAAAAATAGAAATATGCCTTGGGCTGCACAAATAACAACCCTACTATGCTTCACACCAAGAGAGAGAGAAAGAGAGAGTTAAGATTGCAGGGAGAAGGGATAGAAGAGGCAAATGGAAATGTTTGGAGGCTGTGTGAAAAGCTGCTCCATCTAGTTCACTATTGCCTACACTGACTGGCAGAGGCTCTCCAGGGCTGCAAGCAACAGTTGTTCCCAATCCCAATCAGGGACTGAACCTGAGACATTTTGCATGCAAGGCACGTGCTTCACCACTGAGAAATTACACTGAAGAAATCAATAACATTTTTTAGAAAGAAAGAAATTACACTGAAAACCCAGCTGAAGATACTGCATTTCCCCTGTTGAGAGACAGGTGAGCTTCACTCACCAGTGGTCAGCCAGTTTCAGTGCAAATATGGGAAGTTCCTACTTGGAAGAAAGATCTGGCAAATCTTGATGGGACTATTTTTCACAGCTGCCCGAAGCGACACATAGAGGGCTTTCCTTGAGAGAAACAACCAGCAAACTTTGAAGTGAGGAAAAAGAGTTTCAAAAAGAGCAGCATATATTTAAAGGGGGAGGAGCTGAACATGACCCTCACATAAGGAAGATGTTTGGCACAGGAGGATACTTATACAACCCCATTAGAAATCTGTGCAGTGCCTAAAGCTGGCCAAAATGTGGTGGGCAAAACCACCCCTGTGCCTCATTTTATTCATAAAATATAAGCCCTAGCTCTTATTTCATATATCTTTCTTTGGTTTTTCCTCTCTGAGTGCAGCCCAACTTCATTAAAATCCATGAGAATTTTGCTATTGATTTCAAAGAAAGATGAAACACACCCCATGCTTCTCAATCTCCCCTTCATTCCGTATTACCTCACCAACCCTTGTTATCGCCTTTCCTTTAGTCGTGGAAAGATTTCCTGCTCAGTAACATATAGATAAGATTGCAAAGACTCAGCAGCAGCAGCTACCCGACTTGTTGACTGACCTATCTGTCTGCTTCCTATTATGTAAGATGCAGTTCTGAGATGTCTTGCTGCATTATTGTATTGATGAAGACTTTGTAGTTCCTGGTTTCCTGGAGTCTTGTAAAGCGTAAGATATTCAGATCTTTCATGTACCTTTGAAAGAGGCAGAACTTCCCTCCCTTAGCTTCAGGAGGGTCCAACAACTGCATGTAAAAGGATGTGCTTTTTCACAAGCAGAATATAACAAGCTCCATTAGCGCTTGAGTGTAATTGAGTAAGTAAGGAAGACGAAGAATTCTCAAACTTGGTGACCCCTAAGTTATAAGAGAAAAAGAACAACTTTCTTCATATAGTTATGTGCACCTCCGTCTCTGAGAGGTGAGACGCCCCATGGGTTCCAGCACAAACTTTGGGTTTAGTTTATTGAAGTGAAGATAACAGGAAAATGGTGGCTTCTTCTGTGATATAAGGTAAAGTATATTTATACACAGAGATAGAGGGGAGAGGCTAAGATGGAAAGCTCAGAGCATTAACATGCCACATTAGGTTTCTGGGAAGGGGGCCAAAGCCATATCTTTGGATTCTCGCAGAGAGTAAGTCAAGCCCCTATCACTTTCTAGATACAGCCACACTCAGATATTAATAACATCACCCTCAGCCAGGGGAGGGAAAAAGAAAGACATGCGCCTTTCTGCTCACCTTCTAGAAGAGTCTCCAACTATTAGCTTTGGTGACAACTAATCACCTGCATTTGGCTAACTCTTTAGTTATGCAAAGTCCCATTCTCCCAAGATACTGGGGACATGAAATATGAACAGAAAAACCAAATATATCTAAACCACATTTTAAAAAGAAAAACAGGAAAGAGCAGTGAGGCACCATTCATCTCTAGACTTAATAATAATAATAATAATAATAATAATAATAATAATAATACTTTTATTATTTATACCCTGCCCATCTGTCTGGGTTCCCCCAGCCACTCTGGGGCAGCTTACAGCACATAAAAAAATATTAAACATAAAAGATTAAAATATCTAAAAGTCAGATAGTTGTTTATTTCCTTGACATCTGAAGGGAGGGTGTTACACAAGGTGGGCGCCACTACCAAGAAAGCCCTCGGAGCTGAACCTCAGCGTCTGGACTGAATGATGGGGGTGGAGACGCTCCTTCAGATATACTGGACCAAGGCTGTTTAGAGCTTTAAAGGTCAGCACCAACACTTTGAATTGTGCTTGGAAATGTACTGGAAGCCAGTGTACATCTTTCAAGACCGGTGTTATATGGTCTTGGCGGCCACTCCCAGTCACCAGTCTAGCTGCCGCATTCTGGATCAGTAGCTGCTGTTGTGCTAGTTAAACTCTCAGACCACAGACTTACAGAGACAATTTGGCTATTGGTAGGTAGAAGGCAGTTCAGGGAATGTGGACAGTATTCAAACCAACCAAGGTTTAAAGACCAACAAGAGGTTCAAATGGAAAATAAGTAGAGCACACGTCGTAGTGAAAGTGCCATCTCACTCTGCCGACAGTGGAGAAGCAACATGGGCATTTTCACCGATTTCTGGCGAGAATTTGCAAATTGGAGCCTGTGTAGCTTTTCCGCCAGTGGTGGAGGCAGCAGGGCAGGTGGCGTGCCTGTGGGGATGCCACCTCACAGGTTTTCATCGCCTGAGGCAGCTGCTTCACTCTGCTTCATGTGTGAACTGACCCTGGCATTGTGTTCAATGCAGCCCTAATGCTCCCCCACCTTCCCGCCCACTTAAAAAGGAAAGTCACCTTGTCTTGGGCATGCATATTAACTAGGCCCATTTTTTTCAACAATAGTTACAGCAGGATGGTTTCGACAATATTCCCTGCATGCGCTCTCTCTCTCTCTCTCTCACTCACACACACACACACACACAACACCCCACAACCACCACCAGTCTATTCAGATGGGCAGTTTAACATCAGAGTGCCTAACTCATTTAAGATCTCTTCCATGACCTGGAGTTTGCCATTTCCCAGGGCAGAGAAGAGGAGCTGTGGAAGTTCATGTGTCTTGCTCTGATTTTATACCTATCCCTCGAGCAGACTGTTATTATTGGGGTAGGGGGGTGCCCTGTGATTTGGGTCTGGTATCCAGTCCAAAACGAATCCTGAGGGGTAAATGGACCTGCAGAGTTTGCCAGCATGGACTGTGTTTTCATGGCAATCTGCCTTGATGGTAAGAGTGCTTATACAGTAAGTTCTTTTTTCGGCTCAGAGTCCGGAGTGTATTATTATACAACATTGGCTGAATCCATCTTAGTTATGTCCCCATTATTGTTATGCTCTATGGAAACAAATAATGCAAAGTCAAGGCAATTCACATTCTGTATTTAACATCATTCCTGGTAGTGGTCTTTTATCTCTGAAATCGCTCTTCACGGTAGCTGTCTTTGGCAGTCAAGACAGACAGATGGCTCAGCAGAGAACTTGCCAATCAGGATAGGAAACAATAGGAGGGATGGAGAGAGAGAGAAAGAAGAATGAAAATCCTCTAAGGATGCCTCAACATTACAAGGGCACTATTAATTAAAGGTGGAAAACAACACAATTGCTTACACTGAGCACTGGAAGGAGAGAATGGTCTACTGTAAACGAGAGACCGAAAAACAGATTAGTATGCCAAAAAAAGTATGCCAAAGTGTTATTCTAATTAGCATAATTTCAAGTGTGAGACAAGTAGCGGTCATATCTATTATTATTATTTTGTTGTAAATCTTTTGATGGCACAACATTTGAGCTGAAAATGCTCACTTCTCTAACTGCATGAATGTGGAAAAGGCTATTTATCACCATAAGAGATACAGTACACATTGACATTTGGGGGAGGGGAACGAGTGTTTTCTTAAAGGTTAATTGTGTTATTAAACACTTCAAATGTGCTAATTTACTAGGCTGTTAAACACGGATGCTGTATAAGGAAAATAAAATAAATAAATGAGGGGGAGTTCCCATGCCGTCTTGCACCCTCCTAATAGAGAAGAACCATAAAAACTCAACTTGATGGCGTAGTCTATTTAGGGGGCTTTTGTCCTGCACTTCGAAAAGAACCATCAGTTTGCCAATTTTAATGTTTTGTTGTGTTTTTATGATCACATTGTAGGTGAAAAGCAGGACTGATCCATTCATTTCTGAATTGGGAGGAAGGGAAATAGACCTGAGCCTTTGTGATGCCCCAAATGATGTGAGGTATGAATCTAGGAAACTGGCAATACATTCTAGCTAATTGGCACCTTGCACGCTTAGGCTTCTGAGCTACCACTGACAAGTCTTTGAGATATTAAATTGATCATTAGAAGTGGGATTTTTGCCCTGTGGAGATGAAGCCAAAATAATAATTCATTTAAGCCGAGCAATTCCTACAAGGCAACACACTGATAACAAAAGCTTTTCTGGTGGGCTCGTAACCAGTGGGAACTGGAGGCCCATGGAAAAATGTATCTTTGTATGTTGGCTCACAAAAGTCTGTGCCTGTACTATTTCTTAATGCTAAGGGACAGGAGAAAGCCTGTCATAGAAAAGATGACAGTAATATAGTTGATGCTACATAATGACTACAAAAAGGAATCCGCTCTGCTCCAAACCAATTGTAAAAAGCAAGCACACGAACCAACAGTAGGAAAGGAAATTATATCTGAAAGTGTATAGAACTGATTTCTTGAGAAAGAGAGACTGGTTCTAGTCAGTAACCAAAGGCAAAATGGAAAGGAACTGCTGAGAAGCTCACTGCTGCCTCCGAATCATTCCTGTGGCGTGGCATGGCTTGTCCCTTTCATTCACATGAAAGGAGATGGATGAAACTCTGAGACTCAAAGGCTTTGGGGGAGCACTGCAAATCCAGGGAAGAGATCTGCAAAGGTGTCTGGCTTCTGCTCTCTTCAGTTTCCTCAGCAAGCACAATTAGGGGCTAAATTAATTCAAATCATCATAATAAAGCTACCTTGACAACATTTGCTTTTCTTCATCACTGGGCCAGATAGGTTCTATGTGTTTGTTTTCTGAACCCAAATATATACAGTTATTATTCCTGCTACACTCACTTCAGCAATGTACACAATGTGTGTGTATACAATATACCTGGTGTAAAAATTTTAAATGTGGTTTGTTTCCGCAGTTTTCTGGTTCTGTGCAAATCTGAGGGATCAAAAGAAAAACAATCTTCCTTTTCAAAACTCACTGCTAATAGTTAAGAGCACAACCAGAAAAGAAATCAAAGAACTGAGGACAAAGTGGCCGTGGAAAAGGGAGTAAGAAGAAGTGACAATTGATCCACCAACCCAAAAACAGCGAAACAACATTTATGAAGCCCAAAATGAAGCAGTTTGTAGCCTGATTTTCTCCAGCTTATTACCCCTGTATCAGGTAAACCTTAATTAAAGGGAGAGAGCTTCAAAATTGGTGTTTGAGGGTAACATCATGTGGACTGTTCAAATCAAATGGGAAGACAAAGAGCTGCAAACACACAGTTCTAGCATATAGGCTAATATCTGATGTACACAGCCCTGGGAGGAAGCCTCATTGCAAATTGGAATCTAGGAAACATGCATAGGATTGGGGTGACTATCTAAATTCTGCTGAGGGTTTGTTGTTGTTGTTGCTGCTGCTTTTCATCTGCATTACTCAAGGCTATTTTATTACGTATTGGGTTGGATGGTACAAGTGCCAATAGAGAGGATGTAAGGTTGATAGGGCTTTTTGAATAACGACGTTATGGTTATCATGAGTGCCTGCCTGCATTGCCTTCTGTGCACCAAGGGTTCTGTAAGACAAGTTAATCAAAGATCAGTGATGATACCATAGGCAATATCCAATGGTAGACCATTGATTTCAGTAGTTCTGCTCTGACTATGATTTTATTGGATATCACCTCATGTCATATCATTTCAAATTTAAAGCAAGTCACTGAAATGACTCTTCTCTCAAATTTCTTGGCCAGCTCTTTTTTTGATCCACATTTGCCCTACATTAACCTTTTCCATTTCCACAGGGGGAAAAATGTCCAGATTGATGCAACCAGATTTAGCTATAAATGGGAATCCGAAGAAAAGTAAATATTACCTGTAAAACTTATTTGTTTCAGGGGAGTCTCACTTTCCTCTGCATGTATTGACAGAAATACATGCTCACCTTTCCCCTCAGAATTTCAAGCAAATTCAACGCGACAAGCAATGCCATAGCAAAAAATAGAAGCAGAGTCAAAAGTAATTGTTAATTGCGTTCACAAAGCACAAGTCAGAATAACGACATGACCTAAATATCCTGTTAATAGACCAAAACCTGTCAAGGGGTTAGTGATCCTTACAACAAACGCAGGGCATGATTTACGTTAGGAACAAAATCTCATTTTGTTACACAATATTCACACAACTCTAATAGTGACAGAACTGTGCATAGTTCTTTAAGGTTGAGTGAGTGGGTATTAGACAGTGATAATGCTCCTTCATCATACCGACCATGATTTATCGTTATATCATTCCAAAAAGAACCTCTAGAGAAGGTGATAACCAATGAGGAATTATATTAGCTAGCATACTGAACCTTCAAATTTATGAACAAAGCCAGCAGTGTATCACCAGCTCTTGGAGGTGTTACAGAATTAAAATATGATTTAGTAATGCAAGGTATGGGCCCAGTGCTGTATTCTTCCAGCAATGACCGGGGTGTTGGTTTGTTTTATTTTTGATTTTTTTTAAAAAAAATCCTACTTTAATAGGTGAATAGTACATGAGTGCAGTCTCTGGCACTTACTTTTGAAAATGCTCCAGTGTGCATATAACACAAAAACTTAAAAAGAGCCTGCTCACAGTGACCACCCAGATGTCTGTGGCAAACCCTGAAGGCACCCTCTTCTTTGTCTTCCAAGAGAGACAGATGCTGCACAGAGGGGCAGTTTCTAACTCTTTACTTCCCCACTCTTGTTGTGATAGCAATCCAAACCCTATCAGGAAACTAGTTCCTATTGACAGGGCTGGATTTAGGTTTGATGAGGCCCTAATCTACTGAAGATGATGAGGCCCTTTATATGTCCAGCTGTCCTTTGTCAACAACAAATTGCCGCTGTTTTTTGTGTTGAATATATGCTATATGGTTATTTATGGACCTAACAGGTATCAAAAGCCATTTGGACATAACAAAATATGTCTTTTTTCAAAGTAATTGTTGAACTGAAATACAATTAAGAAGTACCGTATTTTTTGCTCTATAAGAAGCACCAGACCACAAGACGTACCTAGTTTTTGGAGGAGGAAAACAAGAAAAAGAATATTCTGAATCTCAGAAGCCAGAACAGCAAGAGGGATCGCTGCACAGTGAAATCAGCAATCCCTCTTGCTGTTCTGGCTTCTGGGATAGCTGCGCAGTCTGCATTCATTCCATAAGACGCACACATATTTCCCCTTACTTTTTAGGAGGGAAAAAGTAAGTCTTATAGAGCAAAAATACGGTATATTAATAGTGAAATTTATGTAAGAAGAAGTACATAATAGCGAAGTAATTATTAAGTTCTAACTGTATGTAGGCTTTATTTTATTTGTTTTTTAATCTTATATTTTGGAAATGTACATCCAGGTTTTTTTCCTTTATTTTTTTTGTGGGGGGGGGGACCAAGAGAGTGGGGCCCTAAGCTATAGCTTGTTTAGCTTATACGTAAATCCGGCACTGCCTATTGACAGTAAAATGAGGGCCAGGAATCACCAAAGTGGGGAAAGCAGAAATGTGATAGGCAGAGCAGTCCTCTGCATCTTTCTTCAAAAGCAAGTCTGAATAAATACTCATCATCACTGCAGTTTGCTCCCAGATATGCGTGAACAGGGTCACAGTCTCCTTGGGCTCCTCCTTTTATAAAATGGGTCTGAAGAACAAGAACTCTGATTACTGCTCTGGACCCACAAGGCAATTCTTCTGGAATTAGATAACTGGCTTGTCGGTCTTGTTTTTGCATTATCATCCTCATTCAATTCCAGCAAGTAGATTAAGAGCTGACCTCCCATTTTCACTTGAAAGCTACATTTGTCTCTAAATTAAGCTGCAGATTTTCAAAATCACAGTGCTCATTTGAGTCCTTTTGTGACTGATGTGGTTTATAAAATTACCACATCATAGACTGTCCCACATACTGATCTGTATTTCTAAAGGTCCTCACTACACTTACATTCTGCTGCTGCGGTTTAATGAAGTTGCAGAACCTAAACAGGCTTTATGAGTGCCACCTTCTGGCCAAGGAATCCATCACAGCTCCAAGATCGACTCCCACTCAATAAACCCCTCTAGAACAGCCCCTGCCCTCGGTACTGCAGTCTATAAGACATGATACAAATGGGAAAGAGGATGGGGAAGGAGGAGGGGGAAAGAAATCTCAGGCACCACTTCTTATGTTACATTTCTGATTGTGGGAGATTAGCAGCCAAGCCTAATAAATGTATATTCTTGCTAGTTAGCATGAGAAAGGGCTAATACCATAGAGCTGTATTGCTGACAGGCAGATACTCAGACCACAGAAATACAACTGATAGAGAGGACTCTGTGTGATGTCATTTCCCCTCCTTTCCTGGAGAGGAAGGCACACATAGTACTTCCTGTTCCTCCTTCTCTCCCTTTGACCAGCGTTAGATGCCTACATGCCTCTGCTTGCTCCAGCTTTAGGCTAAGGTTACCAGATTTCCCCCCAATGAATCTGGGGACACTTTTCAACTTCAATGGATTTTGTATGGGGACTGATGTGTAAATCCGGGGAGTGTCCCCAGGAAACAGGGACGTCTGGTAACCTTCCTTTAGGCACATGTGTGAAATTGTTTATATTATAAATATTATATTATAAATATCTGTATTTTGCCTGCATAGTTTTCACTGCTACTGCTGCTGTGAACCAATGCATGATTATAAATAAATCTTATTTCTAAACTTACTTTACAAGTTGTTATCTGATTCATTGTGCCTTTGACTCCAGTGCTGCACTGGACCAGCCCCTCTTGAGATGATGATGATGATTATTATTATTATTTATACACCGCCCAACTGGCTGGGCTTCCCCAGCCACTCTGGGCGGCTTCCAAAAAAATATTAAAATACTATAATACACCGAACATTAAAAGCATCCCTAAACAGGACTGCCTTCAGATGTCTTCTAAAAGTCTGGTAGTTGTTGTTCTCTTTGACATCTGGTGGGAGGGCATTCCACAGGGCGGGCACCACTACCGAGAAGGCCCTCTGCCTGGTTTCCTGTAACCTCGCTTCTCGCAGTGAGGGAACCACCAGAAGGCCCTCGGTACTGGATCTCAGTGTCCGGGCTGAACGATGGAGGTGGAGATGCTCCTTCAGATATACTGAGATGACCATGCTGTGAGATCTGGAATCTTTCCATGCAGACTGAAGGTGTAAGTATGTGAATAAATCCTATTTCCTAAAGCTATGACAGTCTCTCCCATGTCTTTAGTTGTCTAAAGGAGCACAGATCCTGGGTGAGTGCCTGGAACCCCCTGGAATTTTGCTACCACTCAGCAAAGAGTGGGGATGGTGCCCAACCATTGTTACAATATAAACTCTCTTTCTTAACTCGAGAGTAGCTCATTCCACAACCCAGCTACATCAGTTTGAATTTTAGTATTTATCTTGGTCTCACTGGTTTCAGTCTGGCTGTATCAACTTAAATGTGTTGTGTATTGGAAACTTTAATGTCAACATACAGTCCCAATTGCACACATTTCCAAAGGGATTTACTTCCATGTAAGTATGCTTAGGATTATGGCTATAAATGGACTGATAAATTATCAGTCTGCTTTCAAATTATTCCACGATTCTGTTCTGAAGAAAGAGAATCCTTCCATTGAACCCCAATAGGCGTTCCTTCTAGCTCTGCTTTGACGTTAAGAATGCTTTGTTTGAGTTGACCAGGACATTAGCATGAAGTCTCTTGTTTCTAAGCACTTGTCATGGTTGGTAACTATACCAGTCAGACGTTGCCAGTTATTGCAAAATTGATCTTTGATCTCTCCATCAGAGCTATATGCTGATGCATAACACAGTGTGATTGTCATATTCATGAGTCGTGTTTGAAACTTAGCATAGAGTAATTGACTGCTAATTGTATGAGTATTTCTTCTGCATCAGGGGCTTTAATTAATAGTACTCCTTCAGAATAATAACTTGTTCCCTTCCGCAACACAGCATGACTTGAGTTAGTGACAAGTTCATTTTTTAAACTCTTTGGGGTGTGCCAAAGGACACGTCCGATGTATGGCAGCAGATTGGCACATGATTAGCTGTCAATAAGCAATGGTTCCATGATCTGAAATGTTTGAAGTTTGGTTAAAAATGCAGTATCAAGCAGCATATTTTGGAGTGCCATTAAAGCTAAGCAAACTGGTAATTGTTCAGTTTATTGTCATAGTTTTGCCACAATGGCTGCCATTTGGATTTTCTTCCTGGGCCACCTCTGACTCAAATTGCCAGCTTCCTTTGAAGCAAAACAAAACATTTAAACATATATTTAATCCTATTGCTTCACCATGTGATCTTCAAAGCCATTTACGCTTTGTAGTATAAAACATGATAAAACATCATGTGCTTCCACTTCATACAACTCAGGTGTCTACTGCCTACCATAGGAAATTGCCTAGCTTTAATTAGTGTAGACTTACGGGGTTTTGCAACCCATTAAAGGGTACAGTGGCACACAAGAGGCTTAATAAATCTGTGTGGGGATAGGTGTGCTGTCTGCCTGGGACACAAAAACAAGAAGGCTTATTTTTTTGGATTGCCTTTTGACTTGCCGACTGACAGGTGGGGTCAGGCTGTCATTTTCAAGAGAGAAGGAATTCCCACGATTTCCCCCCCTAGGGGTGCTATTCATGTAAGATGGATTCCTTTTGTGATCAAAAACCTTTTGCCATCACACCTATTTGTTAAATTATAGAATTATAGTGAGCGAGATCCAGGGAACCTTAAGCAAAGTTCCAATCACAGAATAAGGCACTCTCAGCTTCTGTAAAGGAGGAAGGAAGATAGTTTCCCATGCCCCCACCACACTGGATATTCCAAGCTACTGGGTTAAATTTTGGGGAGGTTGTAGGAAGAAGGGAGAATCAGCAAATGCCATCTCCCTTCCTCTTTCCATGTGTGAAAACCTCCACTAAACAGGAGGACACCTTTCGGTCCATTTCAGTATCAATAGATGGGAGCTCAAATAATATTAAATATGAAAAATGGCTGTGTACTTCTAATTCTGAAGAAGTGGAAGAGTTGGTCCATTCTTTCTTGCTTTATAAACTGTATGAACTTCATACAGTTGATTAGGGACAAATCTATTGGCATCTTGATTGAGTCTGCTTGTTCGTTTTTAAATCAAAGACTAACCAACATATATCCCCACATCTGTTGCTCAATTTGCTCATCAGGCCAAAATGACATGGGCATGTTATGTGAATATAAAAACGTGATCGATTGTGCACATGACCTCCTTGTTTGATTCCACTTATTTTGCTTGGTGCTAATTAATAATAATAATAATAATAATAATAATAATAATAATAATAATAATTTTTTATTTATACCCCGCCCTCCCCAGCCAAGGCCGGGCTCAGAGCGGCTTACAAGCAATAATAAAAACAAGATGAATGATTACAACTTAAAAACAAAAATAAAATACAACATTAAAATAATGGAACATTAAAATATTAAAATGTAGCCTCATCGCAGGAGAAGGAAAAGAAAGAAAGAGGAGGGGGGAAAAAGAGAGAGAGAGAGAGGGAGGGAATCAAATTGGCTCCAAGCCAATTAAATGGAATATATGGTGTTGAGAGGCATGCATAATCTGTGATTCAACTCTGTGTAGCTGTTTTATGTTGAACTTGCAATGGTGGCTAGCTATGAAAAATCATTTGAGCATTCGATAACAGTATTGCCCTTATTCAACAACATGGGAGCATCATCGCTCACGGTACAATCTGCATATGCCTTTTAGCTTATGAACAATAGAATGGTGTGTATAACAACTGTAGGGAGGCTGGAAATAGATTCTGGGTTGTTTATAGCTCACTTTCAGGGCCCAGTGAATTATTGGGGAGCATCTGATGTTTATAGCATTGTTGGACCTAGGCTGCATGAAATAAATGAATGCCTGGATATAGGATGACTGGATTTATGGAAGGTGTGCTAGTGTTTTAAATCCCAAAGAGTGGTGTATAAATATGTAATGATAGTTCTCCTACAACAAAAGCAGCTATGACCCAGCACATAAAATGTCTTTCAGTTGTTGACATAGCCTCAAATATCCAAATTTGACTCTCCTTTTTACAAATAAAGCCTCAGCCCTTTTCCTGCAAGCTTCAAGAGGCAGAGGTACATTAATAGCACAGGTGTCAGCCTGAGCTCTGAGCTACCACTCTGACAATCCATATAGACAGACAGTTCCCAAAGGAACAAGAAGTAATTGGTCTGCCTTTCATTCACCTCTTACATCTCAAGAGTTCACCGTTGCAGGGTTTCTCTTCTGATTTCTTTCTGGGCCTTTTAAAAGACTTTTTTGTTGATATAGACCTGTCAGTTTCCATCCTGTCCATCCGTCCTTTCTGAACAAGAAAGCAAAGGACATTAGTGAACACTTTTTTTTGTATTGGCAACTGGATGCAGCCTGCCAGCCACATGTACCTGCCCTCCTCCAGGCACTCAGTGGTACATGGCAGGCAGGAAGATTTATTAAGCCATTAGGGGGTCTCACTGTATATGGTTGGTGGACTGCATTTTGTTTGAAGAATCACTGTTTGTGCAGACCAAATATGGTGAATCTTTTCAAGGGGCCTATAGAGCAGAAACCTCCCTTTGTTAGCCCTGGGTGTGTTCTATATTTGTTTTTTGTTTTTTTTAAATAATTTTTATTAGTTTTCAATACAGTCATACAATTTTATCCAAATGTTGCCTAATTTTAACAAAGTTCAAATTCTGGTCTTCCTTCAGCTTCTCTGGTAATCATCCATTTTTACCATTCAATACACATTTCTTTAATTGTATTGCCATTTATCATCCCTCCTTTTTTCTGTTTTCTTTAAACAATACCTCTTAAAGTTTTACAGTGCTTCTTGGAACCCCACTAGCGTTGTTTGCACCTCACATATATTCTTCAGATATTCTACAAATTTTCCCCAATCCTCGGTGAACTTTTGGTTTCGAGCATATCTTATTTTCCCGGTCAGTTTGTCAAGTTCCGAATAGTCCGTTAGTTTCATTCTCCATTCTTGAATCGTCAGTATTTCCTCTTGTTTCCATTTTTGGGCCATTAAAATTCTTGCTGCTGTAACTGCGTACTGGAAAAGTTTACAGTCTTTTCTTCTTATTTCTTTTCCTGTAATCCCTAAAAGAAAAGCTTCTGGTTTCTTAACAAAGGTATATTTTAACATCTTTTTCAATTCATTATATACTGCTTCCCAGAAACTCTTTACTTTTTTACACTCCCACCACATATGGTAGAATGTACCCTCCTTTTCTTTACATTTCCAGCACTTATTACATATTTTATACATTTTTGCCAGTTTTGCCGGTGTGATATACCATCTATAAAACATTTTCATTACATTTTCCTTCAACCCCACACATGCAGTAAATTTTAGATTTTCTTTCCAAAGTTTTCCCCAATCTTCAAGTTGAATGTTATATCCAAAATCTTTGGCCCACTGTATCATTACCGATTTCACCTCTTCATCTTTCGTATACCATTCTAGCAATATCTTATACATTTTTTGACAGAATTTTGTATTCATTATTTATTATCTCTGTTTGGAACTTTGAACCTTTTTCTGCAAATCCACTTTCCTTTATATCCTTTTTAAACATTTCATTTACTTGGAAATAATGCAACCAGGGTGTGTTCTATATTTGTGGTAGGACAGTGTCCTTGTAGCATATTGTTGCCTGCCACCCCAATCTTCAATAGGTGCAAGATTCCAGGGGTTCCAGGATCTTACCCAGGATGCATGTTCCCTTTTAGAAATGAGGAACAGCAGAAACTGTAGTATCTATATGATGTATGGTTTACTTACACATATACACAACCTGAGTCTATGTTGAAGAGGTTCACAGCATTAATACTGCAAAGGGGTCTCATTTCTCCCCAGGCACAGATTCAAGCAGAGATCTGGCATGGCTCTCTCTCTCTCTCTCTCTCTCTCTCTCTCTCTCTCTTGCTGCTTTGATTCTAGGTCATCTCACTGCCCAAACCTGTTCTCAACTCTGGCTTTTCTGTTGAGGGAGAGGGGCACCCATTGGCCATCTTGCACCGAGCCCCTTAATCCCTCATCACCTCACCAGAACGTTTGGCTATTTCCCAGAATTAGGAGACTTGGTTAGCTTTTAACACTTGCTGGATCGAGGGATTATAGGGGGTCTGGCACCCCAAACTCATAGCAATAAATCAGAAAGGACTGGCCTAAAGACCATTGCCATTTCCTACCTGTGCAAGAGGCAGGGCCTTACGTTGCCGTATACAGTTTACATGAGGAATAGCTGGAAGAGCCACTGTTGGTCACATGGCAGAGGTTGGCACAGTTCCATCCAGCAAGTTTTTGCACTGCTCAGATGCCAAATGTCTCTTCCATTCACTTTCTTCCTGTGGCCAAAATAAAAATTTTGCTTTTATGCAGCATGGAAACTCCTCCAACAGACAAGCTATGGACTGGCATTGATCCTTCCTTGCTTTGGTCTGATCTCATTTCTTTATATCACGAGACTTAAATCTTCCCAGGCCAACACTTTTAACCCCATTTGCTTTCCCTCCTGGAAAGCCGGTGGTGGTGGAGCCAGGAACAAAAGTGAGCAAAGCACAAACACACATTTTACCTTTGTGCAGTAGCCTAAGTTATGGTTACCAGATTTTTTTCAATGAATATGGGGACCCTTTTTTTTTTTAAGCTGAGTATCAACAGGGAGTCAGTAGTGGGGATGATGAGGCAAAAGACCCTGGGCTCAAGCACACATGCATATTGTATAAAGGTGCAAAGCCCTACTTTCGCACCCTGTGAAACATAAATGCGCAGAGTTTTTTTAAAAAACTGGGCAACAGTGCACCTCCCGCCAGTGACTCCCGAGCCTCTCCTGATCTCCTGCCCCCTTTGTTTTGTTTGACTGATCAGGGGAGGCTCAGGAGTCACGGGCAGGCAGCTGTTGCCCAGTTTTTTAAAAACTCTGTGCATTTATGTTTCACAGGGTGCGAAAGAAGGGCTTTGCATCTTGCCTGGCAGAGAAACCACATGCCTTGCGCCCCTCCTGACCAACAGCCACCCGCCTGTAACTCCCGAGCCTCCTGAAGCCAGCCAGAGCTAACTGCACTACCAGGCTGGCTCTGGGCGGCTGAGGCTGCCGCTGCCACATTTCCCAGGGACAGATTTGCAAATCTGAGGACTGTCCCCAGGAACCGGGGACGTCTGGTAACCCTACAGTAGCCTAGGTTTCTGCACACCCTTCTTAGTCCTGTGTCCAGGCAAGCCAGAGGGATTATCAGAGTTCAAGGTGACCCTATAGCCAAGCAAAAACAGCAGGGCTGATAGAGGGTGCGGCATGAGGAGAAAGTTTGTGGCTAAAGAGGACGATATTTGGCTCTTTGCCCTCAAGTCCCCCACCCCTGAGTCATGAGTTGCAAAAGGAAGTATTGGTGTAAGATCTAACATAATCTATTTTCCTTCTGCTCAGCTGTTCTAGTAATCCTGTTCCAAATGCAGTGCTTATTAATTTGCTGGAGATTTAGAAAGCAAGGAACAAAATCCATGAAAAAGGATAATTTAATTAAAAGAGAAGACACATTGCTTGATATATTTAACTGGTTAATAAGTGCATACATTTATATATTCTTTTAAAAAAATAAAATAAAATAAAAAGCGTTCTTCTTACCTGTGTTATGAGCCATGACCTAAAGCTTACTGATTTTAACAGCCTCGGATAAGCAGCTATTTAATAACTTTTCACAGGAATGTGTTAGTGGGGATATAAAATGATATTTTAAAATGTTAGAATGAATGCACTTATATTTAACTGCAGATATGCATTTTGCTTTTAAGGGTAAACTTAATTTAGAAATGTGTTTTATTTGGAAGGGAAAAGACACAGCTCTTTGCTTTTGCTTCATTCCACCTGTTGAGACTGTTAGTAATTTGCACATGGAAAATTCTTTTCCATCCCTGCAAAGGGAGTGGGTGGAATTCTTGGAGAAGATTAAATAAATGACAGTCATGCAATCCATGACTGGATCAGGACAAAATGCAACTATATGAGCAGCAGACCTTTAGGAGTCTATGTGATTCAACCAAGTGACCAGCTAAATTGTATGTTTGTGTGTGTGGAAGAGAAAAAAACTTGGGTTATTCCAGTGCTTTTTTTTCCCTTGGGGAATGCAGGGGTAAGCATACCCTTAAACATTTTGTGAATCTAAGTTTGGCCTCACTGAGGGGCAGTATTTCAATATGAGTAGGAAAATGAGAGTACTCCTAAATGTTGGGGGGTTTTTTGGGGGGGGAAGCACTGGGTTATTCCAAGGAACAAAATATGGTTCCAGAGGGGCAGATGGCTTTGGGGTGGGAAGAGTATCTATTGAGCAGGAGTCAAGAAAGTGGGGTTTGTAGGAATCGTAGAAAAATATATATCCCATACCCTCCAACATTTCTCCAATGAAAATAGGGTCCTAAGAAAAAGCAGGACATTCCAGGATCAAAAATAATAATAATGGTATGGCTTCTGTAAATCCAGGGACACTTGGAGTGTCTGATATCCTTACTCCCTCTCTCCTTTGTCTCATGTATATTTTATCAAAATTAGACCTTTTAGAATAAGAGCTGGCAAAGAGGTGAGTCCTGCAGTACTGGAATGGAAAGAAATGCTTTATTAGTCTACAGCTGAACCAAAGATCTCTCAACACCCTGGGCATGAATGCTGTTCATCAACGCATAGACTATTAAAAGCAGCAGCAGCAGCAGCTTAATGCATGCTCAGGAGTGTTTTGCCCAAAATGTCTTCTGCATTTTCCCTCAACTACACTCTTTCAATGACTGAGAAAATAAATTGCATTTGGGAAAATTATCAAAGGGGAGGATTTTTTCTCTCTTCAAAGCAACACTGAGACTAGAGAGAAGGAAGGTGATTGGCAGCGCCACGCCCTGTACTGGTTGTAAAGCGGGCAGGCAGGCGTGGGTTGGCTGAGGGCAGACTAAGATTGATGGGGCACAGCCCCATTTGTCCTAGTGGACCAGCTCCAGTATTCCTTGCTGTTGCTTCCTGTTCTACTCAAAGCAAATAAGCAGGGGCAGGAGACAGAAGAAGGGGCAGTATCCACTTGCCTTGCCCTCTCTTGGCAACTGTAAGGATTGGCCTCCAATGGAAAGGGCAAGCAAATGGTGGTATCAGCAAGAAGGAAATTGGCCCACTCAGGAATGTGGCTCATTTGGTGGCTCCATTAAGTGGCTCCATTATGGTGGCTCCATCATGTGGCTCCATTAAGTGGCGGGGGCGGACCATCCGAATTGGTCCCACCTCCCTGCAGAGGGGATGGGTCGCAGAGAAGTCCAGTTGCACCAGGAAGTGATCTGACCATGGCACTTCTTTCGTTTCGCTTTTACTTAGTGCCAGATCACCAACATCCATAGAGGTAAACACCAGGTCCAAGGCATGTCCGCGGCTATGGGTTGGGCCAGACTTATTCAGGGACAACCCCATGGAGGCCATGCTTTCCACAAAGTCCCGAGCGGCCCCTTGTAAGGTCGTGTCGGCATGGATGTTAAAATCCCCTAGGACGACCAAGCTAGGTGTCTCCAGGAGAACATCCACCATGACCTGAAGCAGCTCGGGTAGGGAATCCTTGGTGCAGCGGGGAGGTCGGTACACCAAAAGGAATCCTGTACTGGCCCTATTGCCCAACTTCCAGAACATGCACTCAGAAAACTGGGTCTTCCCAATAGGACGCCTGGTGCAAATTAATGACTTCCTAAAAATCACTGCAACCCCCCCTCCCCGCCCACATGACCTGGGTTGCTGTGCATAAGAGAAACCTGGTGGGCAAGCAGCGGCAAGGACAGGCCCATATGCTTCATCCAACCAAGTCTCTGTTACACATGCCAGGTCAAGTCCTCCATCCATGAACAAGTCATGGATGGCAGTGGTCATTGACCTGGCATTGCACAGCAGCACCTTCAGGTCATGTGGGTATCCCTTGCTGATTCTAGTATACATCTGGTCAGGACCAGTCCCAGAGGCAGGAATAGTCCTCAGACAACGACTAAACCTGCCCCCTCTGTAATGACATGGTCTAGTCTTAGCTTAACTCCTCCTCCTACCCGTGATCACTGAGATTGGTTGTCCCAGTGCATCCCCCCCCCCCCCCGTGGAACATGCCCCAGCCATTTTGTGGGCTGGGGCCCACTCACTGGCAGCCCTGACCCCTCCCCAAAGCCACCAGCCACATATTATGCCCTGCAAAAGCACCCAGTAACCTCCCTGGTTTTGTAATATCAAATAGGCAAAGCAACAACCACAACCCAAGGGATTTATTGTGTTCATACTCAGCTGGTGGGCTCATTAGATCACAAGTTGTTCAAGTCTGGTGTAAAAGCAAATATGTCCAAGGTGGGGGGATGTTGAGAGATCTGACTGAGGAAGTTTTGACTTTGCCAAAAGCCTATTTATTGTCACATGAAAATGGCCACAGAAAAAACAAACATATTCTGAACAGTATGTATTTGTTATAGAAGTGGACAAAAAAATTAATAATAACTAGCAGACCGATAAGGCCTTTTAAATGTTAATCGCATAGCTTATCTAAAAAAATAATGGAAATATTTTCATTTTCCCTTGGTAGATTGTAAAAGAAAACTGTCATCATGTAGAATGCCTCAATGTTACAAATGATTTGAATCCACAATATTGCATTTGAATTTTTTTAAACCATAACTCATAAATTAGACAGCCTATATTTAAAACTCCTTGTATTTTGGCATATAAAGTTTTCCCCCACTAGCTGTCAGAACTGCTCAACACCTGCTTTGCCTTTACTCAAAAGGAAAACAGTGCCCAACCTGGTGGTAATGGAATACATGATGCAGCGAGGGAGTTTCAGCCCAAGATGGGAAAAGATATAGTAAGGAAACATTTAGCTACTTTAATGGAATTCAGATCTCCAGGGCCTGATGAGCTGCACCCAAGGAGCTTGTGGATGTAATCTCAGAGCTTCTGTCTATAATCTTTGGGAAATTTTGGAGAATAGGTGAGACCCCTGCAGACTGTAGGCCGGAAAATGTGCCTATGTTCAAAAGTTGTGCAGAGAAGAACCAGGAAACTACAAACTGGTCAGCTTGATGTCAGTGCTAGGAAAGGTCCAAAACAAATAATTCAACAGTTGGTCTGTGAGCACTTAGAAAAGGATGCTGTGATTACTAAGACCCAGGACAGGTTTTTCAAAAACAAGTCATGCCAGATATTGCCAAGCTGGAACATGTGCAAAGGAGGGTGACCAAGATGATCACAGGTCTGGAAACCAAGCTGTATGAGGAATGGTTGAGGGAATTGAGTATGTTTAGCTTGAGAAGAGGTATTAATAACCATATTAAAATATCTAAAGGGCTGCCACATGGAAGATGCACAAGATTTCTCCTGCTCTGCAGGCTTGGACCCAAATTACAGTGGTACCTCAGGTTACAAACACCTTGGGTTACAAACACTTCAGGTTACAGACTCCGCTAACCCGGAAGTAGTACCTCGGGTTAAGAACTTTGCCTCAGGATGAGAACAGAAATTGCAGCAGTGGTGCGGCGGCAGAGGGGGGCCCCATTAGCTAAAGTGGTACCTCATGTTGAGAACAGCTTCAGGTTAAGAATGGACCTCCGGAATGAATTAAGTTCGTAACCAGAGGTACCACTGTAATGGATTCAAGTTACATGAAAGGAGATTCTGACTAAACATCAGGATGAATTTTCTGATGATAAGAGCTATTTGACAGTGGAATGGACTCTCTCAGAAAATGGTGGACTCTCCTTCCTTGGAGGTTTATAAGCAGAGGCTGGGTGGCTATCTGTTATGGATGAGCTAGTTGAGATTCGTGCATTGCGGGGCTGGACTAGATGACCCTGAGGTCCCTTCCAACTACAGTTCTATGGTTCTATGTTGAATCTTGTTTGAGGTTAATTACATTCAAGTCATGCTTTCAGCAGCTCAACTTACTCATTTGTCAAGAATACGGAATCATGTTTTCCTTCCTGGGAGCAAAATATTAATTTTATCTTGCTTGGAAGAAACTGAAACCTTTAGGTACTACATGGGTAGCTTGCAACCCTGGGGTACAATCCACCAGTATATTTTCCTGGGCAAGCCATGCTGACATGAAGGCAAGCTGATTAAAGGTGAACTTACTGTCATCGTGAGTTATACTTTGTTCTACTACAAACAAGTAAATCAATAATATGTATTTGAAACATTTTCTGATCTCTCTTCCTACCCCCCAACTAATCTTAAATTAACTTTCTAAACTAGCCAGTCACCCTTTATTTAGCATTATCTATACAATTTCAGTCTGGAAAGACCCTTCTCTATTGAAGAATTCTGATCATGTTGTGAAACCTTTTATACATTCAGTGAAACACTCAAACCTATCCATATTGCCACACACAACTTAAGAGGAAAATCAAAGGAGCAGAAAAGCAGAACAAGAAAGGTGGGGAGGAAGAGAGGGAAAGAGAAATGAAAAAGCAAAGAGAAAAGAAAAGAAAAGGGTTAAAAACTACAAACACTAGATGGTCCTAAATTCTCTGTGTTGTTGTTGTTGTTGTTGTTGTTGTTTTGTTGCTGCTGCTGCTAATCAAATTTCTTCCCCTCCCTTCATTCAAAAGTATGCCAGAATGGCAAACACCAATGTGGTAAACAATACAAATAAAATAAAAAAACGCATTGAAAATATCTAAATGCATCTAAATCATGCAAATGTACATGTCAGATATATACAGTATCTCAACAAAATTTCCCCATACAGACAAACCACCACCACCCCCCATTTATGCTGGAGTTATTTTCCAAAAGCACCACACATTTAAGTGAAATTGTGAAACACCATTGAAACAGCCTGAAAACACCCTGTTCTGCCCCATCCTGCCCATTTGGGGGGCATTTTTAGGTTACTTCCAGGTTCAGTGTGATGTTTGTGTGTGCAGTCACATACATATTAAATGTGCATAAATGAAATTCTCTCACAACATGCCACTTCCTGTCTGGTTTGGTCTTCTCTTTTCATTTACACAAATTCTGATCTTTTCACGTCCTCAGATTTCACAACAAACACAAATATTCATTTGGTCATGATGGATTTCCATCTACATTTGTTGCTAATATGTTTCTTACCCAAAGTTCTCATAGTCTGCATAGCTCATTCTCTCTCTCTCTCTCTCTCTCTCTCTCTCTCTCTCCCTCCTTCTCCCTCTCCCTCTCTCTCTTTCTCTTTGGAAATCATACTTCAGAGATTTTTCTGAAGAGCTGAGATCTAAAAGTTGTTGAGCTGAGATATAAGAGGTTTTACCTGTTGGTGTTGTTTGGGGAGTAGTGTATCATAGCTATTGCACCAAGCCATACTTCTTTGTACTTGGCTGCAGTTGGTCCCATGCTGTGCTGAGGCAACTCCACAAGTATTCCCTACAAGAATGCACAGAATACATAATTAAAGGGAATCAATGATGTTGTCAGGCTATAAAAGAACACCAATTCCAAGATATACAGGAGAATGCATAGTAGGGTTGATTAGCCCACAGAATTATGGTCAGTACTCAAAAACCATATATATGGATGGTTTTTGAATATTGATTATGCTATATGTATGTGTGTGTGCTTGAGCATGTCTTTACATCAGTTCAGATATTTCCAAAGCACACAGGGAAGACTTGAAAGCAGCTCCATGTCAGAATCTTAGTTAGCCAGAGTTGTATTCAGTGCTCATCTTACTCAGAGTAAACATATTCAAATTAATGGGCCTGAGTTAGTCATGCCTATTAATTTTAGTGGGTCTACTTTGAGAAGGACCAGCATTGAATACCACCCTTAAGCTTTTCAATTTTGCAAAGCTCCCTCTAGCTCCTTCCTTCCTTCCTTTGCCACGGCTGAGGGAGATGGAGGGAACTGCAGGCAATGAAAGGTTCCCTCACAGACTGCTTCCCACATCCCAATGGCACTTTGCTATCCCTTTTCAGTTATTTGGCAGTAAGCTGAGTTAGCAAGGCTGTGCCCAGCTGCCTTCAGAGCAGAACCACTGAAATTAATGGATGCAATTTAGCCTTGTCCATTGACTTGAATGGGTCTATTCTGAATATAACTTGGTTAGCTGCAACCCCCACCTCTCAGATGCCGGCCAAACATTTAGTTTGCTCTAAGTCTGGCACAAGAACAACTGCAAAGGTTATTACCCAAAAATATCATCAATGAGGGGCTGCAGAAGCAAAATGCCATTTTAAGATCTACATCATCTGTTAAGAGTCACATAGCACACATGCATTTTATTCTGTTTCCAGGTGAAGAAGTTTTAAATATATTCTAATTGCTTACTTTTACAGCTATGCAGGGATGTTCAATTACAGCGATCCTTTTTATCCCCAAAAGCAGCTTGCCTGACATTTACAAGTACACCAGCTGCACACATTTCTTCCTGTTGCCGGGCATAACCATTTTTACATTCTATAGGAATAGGCGACCTTTGCAACTAAATTGGGAACTTCAGCACTTCTCATAAATATAAACAGAATCCCCACAACTTCCAGTCATAAAATACCTGAAACTAGCAGTAACATCAGAATAATACAAATAGAAGGAAAGTGCAAACACGTACTTAAATAAATACAGGAGTCACTGCACTCTGGAAGAAGCATCATCACACTGTTAGATGAACAATATTCTCTTCAAGAACCAGCCCAGGGAAAACGGGCTCTGCAAGATGACAGCAAAATTAGCATTGCCAACCCACATTTCCTTCTCACTCCCTGCAGCAGTTTTGTTTAACTTGGACTAAGCAATCCTCTTTGACAATTGTACCAGTCTTCCCCATCACTTAACAACTTTCTCCACCCATTCATTCTCCTTATTCTGTTAAAATAAGACAGAATACTCTGGCAGACTTAAGAGTTACAATGGTCTACCAACATCACCACCCAGTCAGGGCTAATCTAGCATTGCAGCAGTATGAGGGATTTAGTAGCACTCATTGGGGGATTCACATGAACATCTCGCACCCATGCCATTGCAAGACTGTGTAAAGGTAAAGGGACCCCTGACCATTGGGTCCAGTCGTGACCGACTCTGGGGTTGCGGCGCTTATCTCACTTTACTGGCCGAGGAGCCGGTGTACAGCTTCCGGGTCATGTGGCCAGCATGACTAAGCCGCTTCTGGCGAACCAGAGCAGAGCACGGAAATACCTTTTACCTTCCTGCCAGAGTGGTACCTATTTATCTACTTGCACTTTGATGTGCTTTCAAACTGCTAGGTTTGCAGGAGCAGGGACTGAGCAACGGGAGCTCACCCCATCATGGGGATTTGAACCGCCGACCTTCTGATCGGCAAGCCCTAGGCTCTGTGGTTTAACCCACAGCACCACCCATGTCCCCGTAAGACTGTGTGGATGATGTCAAAAGGTTGCACAGGGTATACCCATGGATTTTACAGATGAATGCAAGGAAAGACACACACACCTCATTCAGTCAGAGTCCTACCCCATGTGAAGGATCTCTTCCTCCATACTTCTGAGCATGGGTAGAACTTCTTCCAATATCTCTTGACCCTACAGATGTCAGGAGATCATGGCAGCAGCAGTGGGCAGGAGCAAGGGACAGGGCGAACCTCAGAGTCCACCCACTCCCTCGATGTGTTCCTTCAACACACTGAGTGGTTAGTGTGAACTCCCCTACTGTTATCTTCATCCGGCTGGTATTATTCCAAGACTGCACAATAAAGAGTAACAAAACTTCCTTTGAGCAGGGAAGTTGCTTGCATGGAGCGGTGTTATTTGTTGACAAAGATAGCTTTAAGGAGATCATTCCATCAGCATGGGCATTTATGTTTGCTTAACCTTATATTCCCCTTCCACCCTCACCCCAGCATGCTGTTTTGTGAGTTTTGATGCTCCAGAGCAGATTGGGAGTGGTAATAGGGAGGGGCAGGGGGAGCAGTGGAAAGTCCCATTGCACTAGTGGTAATAATTTTTGCAGCTTTCCGTTAATGCAATAATTAAATTGAATACAGCCCATCCATTATTATAATCCAGGATATGGCGGATTGAGCGGACAAGATCAATAGTGGGACCAACGGTCAAGAAGGCTGTTTTGGCATGTACTGTAGAGGGAAGTGAGGAGCAGATGGGTATTAGCAGCCTGGGAAGGTAGCCCGCTTAGGAGAAGGGAAACTCCTAAACTTAAACCTCCAAAGCCTTGTGATATCTTCAGGAGAAGAAAGGGCTGGAGTGGAGTCCCTAAGAGGATTGGGTGGCACCTTGTATTCCTCCTTCCGGCAACTCCTGCAGCCAAGTTGGTGCCAGATTCTGCTTTCCTTTGGACCATATCAGCAAGACCGAGAGGGGGGTCTTGTCTTCTGGGCAGCCCAGGACCTCCATCCACACTGACCAGGCTTGCCCCCCCGGGGGGATCACATTGGTGCTGTTGGCATAGTGGTTTGACTTCACCCCTGGAGGCACACTCCATTGTCTCTCAAGACAGACAGATGGGTTGCTGCTGCTGCTGCTGCTGCTGTTATTGTGTTATTTTACTGCTGCTAACACTACAACACTTATATCCCAATCTTTCTTCTAAGGAGGTCAAGGTGCCCAGTTTTTCCTCACAGGGTTAGGCTGAGAGACTGTGGCTGGCTAAAATCACCCAGTGAGCTTCATGGCTGACTGGAATTTGAACCTGGCCACCTGGGCTCCTACTCAATACTCTGACCTCTAGAATGCACTGGCTCAGTAGCATCGCAGAAGACTGGAAAATATTTCTACAGCTGCTGCTGGATAATAATTATTGCAACTGACTTGCACCATACCTATTGGCATTCCTAGGTACTTCATAAGTAATTATATTGTTTTTGATGCTCCACTCATTGCTATTTTGTGTATGAACAGTGTATGAAAATGTTATATGTATGAAAACAGAGGAGTAAAGTTTCTTTTATACTCTGAAGTTTTGCGTGACTATATTGGAAAAACACAATGTTAAAAAAAGAGCAAGAGAAATATCACATTGACCTTAGGATGCTATCCTGCATCCAGTTATGCATGAAATCAATGGGATTTAGGCATGCATAACTGAGCTCATGGCTGGAGGCATAATGATTAGCAGCTGAAAAGGGAAAGGTGAAAATTCAATACATGTATTTAAAATTCTGTAAAGACATTACATCTTCTGTATCACATTTTCATTTGCTCTGTTTGGACCTGCAGCTAATTACCAGTGCTATCACCTGGAGATTTGGGACTCTGGCATTTACATCTAACCTTTAGGATATGCAATTCTATTCCAGAAATTAAATTTAAAAACAGAACCGTGTGCACATCGTTAAAAAAAGATATTAAGCTAGCGAAGTATTTTGTGTCCACTTGCTAGGGGGAAATGCCTTTATTATACTGTATGAGTTTAACTCGGTCTTCAATAAATGTTTATTTTCACTGCTTGTTGTTACTTTTTCACCCTTTTTGCTACATATAAGATGCTCTCAAATGGCTTACTCTGAAGTATTGCCATTAATTTCAGTGGAGGCACTTAGAGAAACTGGTTGAGGATGCAGCCACTTTTTTCCAGATTAAGGCCATTATCCTGTCTGCACCTTCCAGAGACTAAGCCCTATCTAATGCAATGTGAGACTTAATTCTATGTACAGTCATATCTCATGTTATGTTTGCTTCATGTTATGCTTTTTCAGGTTGCATCCTGCGGCAACCCGGAAGTACCAGAATGGGTTACTTCTGGGTTTTGCCGTTTGCGCATGCGCAGAAGCACTAAATCGTGCTTCGCGCATGCGCACAAGCACCAAATAGCGCCACACAGCTGTGCATATATGGTGCTTCAGGTTGCGGGCTTTTCATGTTGCGAACGGGCCTCAGGAACTGATCCCATTCACAACCAGAGGTACCACTGTAATGGACCTAGGATTGTACTGTAATGGAGCAATTCTAAGGTCCCTCCAAGGATGGCTGAAGAACCATTTGGTGTCTGTGACTTTCCTCCATGACCTTCGGATGGGAAATCCATAAGCAGAAGGGGAGACCTGCCACCAGGGACCTCCTAAGTGTGGAACTGCAAAGCCAAGAAGTTAGTGCTCCGACAATGGTAGAAGGAGAAAGGCTGTGTATGTTGGGGGCGTGCAGAGATGGATTGAGAGAGGGAGGAGAGGTTCAATTCAGCTTACATTTAAAAATGAACCTACCAAGTTCTCACTTTCCCAAACAATACATGGACCAGATCACTGTCGTCCTTTGAAATGGCAGCCCTGATTCAGGGATGACGATGCTACGTAGCTGGTGAGACACAAGCCTAATTCCACAATTGCAAGGGCAGCTAACAACCCAAGGTGCCCAAATGTAAACGGGGGCCTGCGAACTGTCCTCCCCCAGCTGTTTGTGGCACCAAGGGTGTCCCGTTCTGATGGGAATGAGGCTTCTTTCTTTGTCCTTTCTAAGGCCCTCTTCTCTCGACGATCCTCTTCGGGGAGAACTGGCAAAGGAACTGAGCACCGGGCCCAGGGCAGTCTGGGGTGGAATCTACAAACATATAAAGGACATTCTGGAAATGCTTTTTTAAAAATAAAAAAGCGTTTTAAAAAATACATTGAATTTTCCATAAGGCTCCCCATCGCCATGTAGTGTCGCATTGTATATTGCACTTAAAACACGCTTAAAACGTTTTATTTGCAGCTGTACAGCTGAGACCTGGCTTTAACGTCCAGGAAGCAGCCCCAAGGTAAGCGCACGATTGCCCAATTTGCAGGCAGGGCCACGTCACACAACAGTGTGACAAGGCAGCTAAAAAAGCCAATGCAATTCTGGGTTGCATCAATAGGAGTATAGCATCTAGATCAAGGGAAGTAATAGTGCCACTGTATTCTGCTCTGGTCAGACCTCACCTGGAGTACTGTGTCCAGTTCTGGGCACCACAGTTCAAGAAGGACACTGACAAACTGGAACGTGTCCAGAGGAGGGCAACCAAAATGGTCAAAGGCCTGGAAACGATGCCTTATGAGGAACAGCTAAGGGAGCTGGGCATGTTTAGCCTGGAGAAGAGGAGGTTAAGGGGTGATATGATAGCCATGTTCAAATATATAAAAGGATGTCACATAGAGGAGGGAGAAAGGTTGTTTTCTGCTGCTCCAGAGAAGCGGACACGGAGCAATGGATCCAAACTACAAGAAAGAAGATTCCACCTAAACATTAGGAAGAACTTCCTGACAGTAAGAGCTGTTTGACAGTGGAATTTGCTGCCAAGGAGTGTGGTGGAGTCTCCTTCTTTGGAGGTCTTTAAGCAGAGGCTTGACAACCATATGTCAGGAGTGCTCTGATGGTGTTTCCTGCTTGGCAGGGGGTTGGACTTGATGGCCCTTGTGGTCTCTTCCAACTCTATGATTCTATGATTCTATGAATCCAATGCCCCAGCCAGTGAGGCAAGCTGTTAGGTGTCCTCACCAGCTGGGCGGCCCAGGACTTAGCAGCCACGCCAGATGCAACATGTGGCGACTGTACCAGGCCACAACAGCATCACACCTTGTGTGGTAAGTGGAGTTCTCTGAATTTTACAGTGCAGTTCTCCAGCCATGTGTGTGTGTTTAATGCATATTCAGTCATACCTTGGTTCTCGAATGGGATCTGTTCTGGAAGTCTGATTGACTTCCAAAACATATGGAAGCCACATCGGATGTTTGGCTTACAAAAATAGTTTGCAAACCAGAAATCACTTCCAGGTTTGCAGTGTTTGGGAGCCAAAACATTAGAGAACTAAGCTGCTTGAAAACCAAGGTATGACTGTACTGGTATAAAGTGCATAAAATGCATATATATACAAAAGTAGCATAAAATGCATTATACTAAGCAAAAGTGCTTTGTCATAGCATGTGCATGTTTTATTACTGTATATATTATTGTAATAATTCAATCAGGAACCTTATGGTAAAGGGTGGGTAAGGAATCTAATTAATTAAATTAATTTATTTTTTAAATGTTATTCAGAATTGCTTAACACCTATAACTACATATGTCATGAAACCTCAGGGGAAAAGAAACTTGCAACGATCACCCATCCTTCTTATGTTAACAACATCATGCACCCATTCAAAGCACCTGGAAATGGATGAGCTTTTTTTCTTTCTTTTAACATATATAACAAATTTGCTGCATTTTCTTTCAGCTCAATAATTATTGTGAGGCTATTTGGTTATATCATGATTTTTGCAATCTGTTGCGCTAACGTGTTAGGCGATGGTTGCTTTATTCTCTTCTTCCAGCAATCTTGTTCTCGCTAATGACGTCCTAGACAGAAACTGTCAGGAAGATGGGAGAAAAAGTGTGTCACAGGGACATCATCTCAGCCAAATGTGTTCCAGACCAGGGTGTCAGAAACTTGGAATATCTGTCATTTAATTTGCAAAGCTTACTATGAGCTCCAGTGGATGTCTACCTTGTTTGCAATATGTCCAAATTTATTCTATTTTCCCAGTGCAATAATACCTCGTAAGGATAACAAAACCACAAAATAGGTTGTTGTTTTACCTGTGGGAACTGATATATTGTGGGTGGAATACCAAACAAGGCAGGAAAGATGAAAAGGGTATAGGTCTACAGCAACTAACATTCTATTTTAATAACTACCACAGTTTCTAGGGAGGGAGGGGGGAAAACAGCAGCTCTTCCTTTTCATTTGAGTGATGGGCATAGAAAGTAATCAGTTAACCCAAGGGGAAATGTATATATGGTTGGTAATCAATCAAACTTAATGAAAGGGGGAGAACAAAATGCTGTTATTAATATACTTAGGAAATAGCTTTCTCATACCAGCAAAAGAATGTCTGAAAGAACAGGTGGTTCTCAGCAAGAAAGCACCACTCTAGACCAAGTGCAGATATGGCTTTATGTCTCTTGTAAGATTCAACTAGGATGTGATGGCCCTTTCCTGGCCCTGTGGTCAGTAGTGGGAGGTGGGGTGAATCCGCAGTGCCTGCCTGACCTTCTGACAGCTGATTTGCTGTTGCTGATGGGAGGGAGGAGGCAGTGAGCACAGTGCAAACACAATGGCAGGGGGGTTGGATTGGCTCTGCACTAAGCACACCATTGCCTCACCCCTCTGCCTCCCAGGAAACAGCAGCAACTAACTTTTCAAGAGGTCAAGTATATTACAGTGGTACCTCGGGTTAAGTACTTAATTTGTTCCAGAGGTCTGTACTTAACCTGAAACTGTTCTTAACCTGAAGCACCACTTTAGCTAATGGGGCCTCCTGCTGCTGCCGTGCCGCCAGAGCACAATTTCTGTTCTCATCCTGAAGCAAAGTTCTTAACCTGAAGCAATATTTCTGGGTTAGCGGAGTCTGTAACCTGAAGCGTATGTAACCTGAAGCGTATGTAACCCGAGGTACCACTGTAGTTTGCATTTCTTAGTACAGAAAGTATTGATCTGACTGACTGACTGAATGAATCTTTATTTGCATCAGCCATCAGCCATAGCAATAAAACAGCAATACGATATACAAAGAATAGAAATAAAAAGTCAATTATATAAAATACATTTCAGGGTTTTGAATCAATAGTCAGATAGTGGATCTTATTCTGATTGTCCCAGCTAAAAACCTTGCAACCTTTGCTGTCACCTGCTCATCTTGATCTGCCAACCCGGGATGGACAATAAAAGAGTGGTGATAATCTCATTCCTCAAGTCTTTATAAAGAGTGCAAGCCAGAAGCCGATTTGGTACTGCCATCTCCACAGGGACATAAGCATTTTTCGTGTGGAATCTGTTGGAATCGTACAGCCGAGGGCAATACATTCAATCCTGCGAGAGTAAAAGCGTGTCTATATTTTAGACTTGCTAGGTTATGCAGATACTGTAGAGTGCCAGAGAGTCAAAATGGGAAGGTGGAAGATAGTCACACCATGGGCAAAATTTCCTTATTGTGGCCAAGTTGTTCTGACGCTCAATATCATTTAGGCACGGACAAATTAGACTGTCTGCTTTACTAAAACCAAAAGTGAGTAGCTGTTGTAGTGATAAACCACAAGAGATTGGTGTGATGTGTAGAGATCTTTCCTGTTCTGCTTAGTTCAAGAGGGATCTGGAAGCTTCTGGATGCTTCTTTGTGTGACAGAAAGGTCATGATATTTGGGTTATTGTTTGGGTTATACCTTCAGAGAAGCTGAGTACAGCTGGTTTAAACTGGTTCTCTTATCTCTTTCTGTCAAGGTCATGCTGACTATAAAAGTAGGACCAGAAGGAGCCTGGATTTCACTTTCTCTTTCTATCTCTTTGTTCTGGTGTGGTGTTCTGTTCTGTTCTGCTATAGTGTAAAGATTTAGTCTTATTATAAGTTGTTGAGTTTAAGCTAAGTCTGCTGCAACTGGATTTCTTATGGACTGTGCCAATCCTGAATGTATTGGATTTGTGACCAATTATGCTCATTTGCCTTCAGTATCAGGAAAGCTCTGCTGGATGAAGTACAATTGCCTCTGGTCTATTTTTTGGGAATCCTGCATCGTGTTGAAGTCATCCTCCTCAACACGTACGACAAAGTAAGCCCCGTGGCAACATCCACTACTGCTCGCATTCTCCCCATCTCAAAGAGGTTATCATATTACTGGACAGGTACAAAAAAACCCAGAATAACCGAAATGTTCAAGTGATTTGAGAACCTTCCCTCCTGATAATGGCAAAACATTTGTGGCTCATTGATTTTTTTTTGGGGGGGGGAGGGGGAAAGAAAAGACTAAGAGGGGGAAGGCCAAAAAATAGAAATGTAGGTGGTTGTGTGGAAAGAGAGAGCTTTCTTTCCCTCTCTCAAAATTCAGAGTTGCCTGGTGAAATCCATTTTGTGTACTCCCTGTTCCTTTCAAAGCAGCAGCCAAACTTTACTTGGCATTGAGTATTCTGCTTCACCTGAGGTAGCATACTAGTTTGGGGTGGGTGTGTATATAGCTCTGCCACCCAACAGAAAGATGGCTTAGGAGGAACAGTTAGTGAGCTGCATGCCATGGTATCCACCGCCTGAGACAGGACCACTTCACTTTGCCTAATGGTAGGGCCGGTTTTGTGACTGGCGGTAGATTCAAGAAAGGCAGACAGAGTTCTTCACACAACATTTGATTATTGGTTGACCTATGAAGTTCACTGTCACAAGATGTGACGGTGATGATTTTGTGTGAAGTTGCAATATGCTGGAGAAAGGGTGCTGTTTCATTGGGAAGGAGTAACACGATTGTTCCCTGGCCACTTGACTGGGTCATTAAAATGCTCTTTCCTCCACATGGGAGCTGCCCAGGGCCAGCTCAAAGCATTTTGCTGCCTGAGGCAAAGGGCAAAATGGCAGCTTTTCCACATTCCATGTACAGAAACAATATAGACTAAGAGCAGAATCTTACTGCACCCTCCACTGTAACTTCAGTTACAGATAGGTAGACGTGTTGGTCTGCCATAGTCAAAACCAAAAAAAAAGTCCTTCCAGTAGCACCTTAAAGACCAACTAAGTTAGTTCTTGGTATGAGCTTTCGTGTGCATGCACACTTCTTCAGATACACAGTGTATCTGAAGAAGTGTGCATGCACAGTGTGTATCTGAAGAAGTGTGCATGCACACGAAAGCTCATACCAAGAACTAACTTAGTTGGTCTTTAAGGTGCTACTGGAAGGAATTTTTTTTGTTTTCACTGTAACTTCCGTTAGTTTAGGAAGGCTGGAATAGGCTGTGTAGTATGTTCTCCTACAGCTCCTACAGTTGTTGGCCAAACTCAGCCCTCCAGCTGTTTTGGGACTACAATTCCCATCATCCCTGACCACTGGTCCTGTTAGCTAGGGATCATGGGAGTTGTAGTCCAAAAACAGCTGGCGGGCCAAGTTTGGCCATCACTGCTCTAGAGCTACCACTGCTGACCATCCTACTGCTATGATCTGCTGCCTGAAGCAGTGACCTCCCTTTGTCCAATGGTAGGGCTGGCCCTGGAGTTGTTCATGGGCAAACAGATCCCACACGGCTTGGGGGAGCATTTATAAGGCACCTGAAGATGAAAGAAAAGTGATGAAAAAGTGTGGCTGCTTTAGATGTTCATTGGACATCTGCATTTCCATGTTCCTTATTGAGCAAGAACAAAAGTGAAACTTTTTTTAAAATCAGCAAATCTTAAATCTAGCCAAGATTACTTTCTGATGTCTAACAAAAACAAAATATAAATCTCAACCATAAGTACATATTTGTGAGAAATGGCGATTAATCAATATAATTTTAACAAGAGGGGTCTATATATTACAGATTTCATAACGAGATTTCAGCATCCACTTTTTGACTGGTGGTGTGCTATTCTGAATAAAGTGGGCATTTCACCATCTATATTTAGCGTTCCTGAATGCTCGGAGGATAGATTGTCTTTAATGTATTAAAGATATTTAGTAAAGTTCAGGATATTAAATTTTGAAAAATAGCTACCTACCAGTTGTTACTTTTCATAGCATCCTTACATAATCTTGAAACACTCATAAATGTTTTATGAAGACTTGCAATGCCACATTCCTATAAAGTGTTTCAAATTCTCTTTCCCACGACTTTTCAGGAATGTAAAATGAGGGCTGCAGTGTATATGAATTTTTTCCTTATAAATCTTCATCAATATTTCATCAGCTGTTTATATGACCTTGCAGTCAATGGCCATAAAGATAATTTCAGCTTCTCTCAAGAGCTTCAGTAAATATTCCTTTAAAAGAGGGACCAGACCTGCACTGTAACATTTTAATTAAATATTTCCCGATCGAATTGTGCAAAGTGTGAGGTGCCAGTTGTTTATTTTCTTTTTAATGAAAGGAAAGCAGGAAATGAATGGCTTGGTTCACACAGCATGTGGATCACTCAGTCACTCCAACATTCATCAGTTTTTGCGTGCAAGCAAGGTAGACAGTGTTTTTCCAGACATCCTTACTCTTGCAGCCTAAACTGATGGTTGAAGGGATGGCTTTGCAGATTCCAGGAACAGTTTCCTGTCTCCTTTCTTATCTCCATACAATCGGTGTTATTGAAAGCAGAGCATTTTTAACTCACCAGTGGTGGGGGGAGAGAGAGAGAGAGAGAGAGAGAGAGCTTCTCTTTCTCTGTGTGTGCTTTGTCCCACCGCTGCTTCAACAAGCAAGTGCCTGGCAAATGGACCCTATGCCTTTTCCTTCAGAAGTCATTCCCACTGTATTGAATGGTAAAGGTAAAGGGTAAAGGGTCCAGTCGTGGCCGACTCTGGGATTGCAGCGCTCATCTTGCTTTATAGGCCGAGGGAGCTGGTGTTTGTCCGCAGACAGCTTCCGGGTCATGCGGCCAGCATGACTAAGCTGCTTCTGGCGAACCAGAGCAGCGCACAGAAATGCCGTTTACTTTCCCGCATGCACTTTGACATGCTTTCGAACTGCTAGGTTGGCAGGAGCTGGGACCGAACAACGGGAACTCACCCCGTCATGGGGATTTGAACCGCCGACCTTCTGATCAGCAAGTCCTAGGCTCTGTGGTTTAACCCACAGTGCCACCTGCATCCCCCTCTTGAATGGTACTTACTCATTAATAAATGTGTTTAGGATTTCAGCTTACAGATCACTAAGGACAGCTGTGTGCATTCCCTAGCCCTCACTCCAAGAATACAGGCTGCAGAGGGCTTGATTTAATTAATTCCTTTATGATCAGGGTAATGTGTGAATTCATTTTTATATCTAATGGACCCTGATATAAACCTAGCTCTACCACAGGTTTATTCTTTAGGATTACAATTTCGAGTGACCAACTACCCTGTTTGAACCTATTCCTGTTTATGTGTGTAACTGTGAATAATAATAATAATAGTTTTATTAGTTATATGCCGCATATCTGACTGGGTTGCCCCAGCCACTCTGGGCAGCTTCCAGCAAAATATAAAAACACAATTGAAAAAAATCAAGCATTAGAAACTTCCCACTACGGGGCTGCCTTCAGGTGTCTTCTAAAAGTCATATAGTTGTTTGACATCTGACGGGAAGGCATTCCACAGGGAGGGCACCGCTGTTAGCATTGTTGTTGCTTTTGCCTTTCAAGTAATGCCCATCATTATGGCACCTTAAGTGTGTGCAGAAAGAGGACTTGCATCCTCTGACAGTGAGGACCAAGCCACCATTGATAGAAGTGGATCAGAGTTTTCACCCTCAAGAGCACCACTTATCAACCATGCATTTATATGGGCGAATGAAAGGGTGCTGTTATTTATTTACTTAAAAATGTCTCAACCCACTCTTCACTTCAATGTGGTACTAGTGTGATGTGTGATCATATAAATTTAAACCAGGAAATAAAATCATAAGAGAGAAAAATAAAATGAGCAGATAGACACAGAGGTACACTTCTATTTGTTCCTTCCGTTGACTTCGTCTGGGCTTTTGCGTGACATCCAAGCTATTTTCCAGACTTAGGGCTACAAGCATCAGGTCTGCTTGGGAGTCAGATGTTTTCATCAGAAAGCCACTCTTTCTAATCTCATTCATTTGGGAGCTGGCTATATTTACTTAAAAATGGAGCCCTGCAGCACAGGCACACACATTGCCTCACCTGCTCCAGGCCTGAGCCTTTGCAATCAAAACAGGTTTGAGCACTCAATTAAGCTATACATCTGAGATTCAAAAAAGAAAAGAAAAGAAGACGACGAAGTGGGATTTTGTGCCCAGCACAACCTTCCATGAAACTAGTCTACAATTCTGTTACTATGTGCTGTACTGGTGATACGTGAGAGAGTGATATGAAAAGGCTTTCATGGATCAAGCTGAAAATGAAGACAGAGGTGAAATCTATTTTCTTTCTCTGAACTGAAAACTAGAAATGCTCACCTGGAAATAATTGTGCCTGCCTTCATAGGGACTACTAATACTTTTCAGCTCCTCTCCCATACAGAAGGCAAATGACAAACTGGTTTTGAAAAACGTTAGCCCACGGGTAGGACTTCTATAATTAGATGTGTGCTGATGCCTTACACTGCCTCTTATCTTGTGTTACCCACACTTTTCTCTTTTATTACCTGCCTAAAACTATGACTGATGCTATCAAGAAAAGAAGGGGCTGTTGCTCACTTGCATTAAATGGAGTCAACAGAAATTAGAGGCTGTGTGTTGTGCCTTCTTAAAATTGCAGGAAGGTTCTGAATTTAGGTAAGATATTATATCCAAAAGGGCCATAAACCCAAGTATATATGATGAACAACAGTGCCTGTAAATTAAATGAAACATGCAATTTTCCCCATTCATGAGCCACACCGGTGTGCTTGCAACCACAGACAAATGCCAGAGTGAATATAACTCAAAAGCTGTCTAATGCTGCCCACTTCAGTGTTGCAGGAGGCGGCCTGGTTGTAATAATTTCATCCTTTATCATACCATCCATGGTTCTGAGTACATGTAAATGATACGTTTAATTCAGTGTCTGGTGTGGGGAATGCAATTTCACACTTTTTAATGCAGTGGGTGGCCGCCATGGCATTAATGCTTAAAAAGTACACACCACTAGCAGTATCCTCCTGGAGGAAATCCCACCTGGAGTAAATTCCCTTTGCTCCTGTACAGCAAAACCAATTTACCTCAGTTGGGATTGGTATGCAGTTATTTTGCTTTTGATACCAACAAAATAGAGCCCTGTGTCCACCTTTATTCCCATTGAGTAATAGTCACATTCTCTTTCTTGGCAATGTTCTCCCTTGTATTTGAAGTGGATTAAAGCACAACATTTCCCTCCATAAGTATCCCTGCCTGCTGTGGCAGTATTCATACTATTTATACTTCCCTGTGGTAAACACCAAGTCAAACCTTCATTTAGGAATCACTTTGCTTCTTTTTTCCTCCTCTTTCACATAGATGCCAAATGCCGGGGGTGTTATTTGTAACGACCACTGCCTTCACATGTAAAGTTGCCATATTTTGAAGAGCAAAAAAGAGGACCCATTTGCCGACTTCTGCTTTTAACAATGGATCGCTATGATGGCTCTACCCATGAAAAAGAGGATGTGTCCTTGAAAAAGAGGATATATGGCACCCCTATTCCTGTGCAGGTTGTCTACACAGATGTTGCATGATCGTGGCAGAACTTTTACTCTACAAATGAAACTTTTGTGTGAATGTTGCCTTAAAGGTAAAGGTAAAGGTACCCCTGCCCGTACGGGCCAGTCTTGACAGACTCTGGGGTTGTGCGCCCATCTCACTCAAGAGGCCAGGGGCCAGCGCTGTCTGGAGACACTTCCGGGTCACGTGGCCAGCGTGACATCGCTGCTCTGGCGAGCCAGAGCCGCACACGGAAACGCTGTTTACCTTCCCGCTGGTAAGCGGTCCCTATTTATCTACTTGCACCCGGGGGTGCTTTCGAACTGCTAGGTGGGCAGGCGCTGGGACCAAGCAGCGGGAGCGCACCCCGCCGCAGGGATTCGAACCGCCGACCTTTCGATCGGCAAGTCCTAGGCGCTGAGGCTTTAACCCACAGCGCCACCTGCGTCCCCTAATGTTGCCTTAGGGGAGCTGAAAAACAAGTTGCCCCAGTCAGTCTGGTGAGAAGTACTTTCCTTGCAAAATAAATTTCCTTGAAGACCATCAGGGATCTGATAAATAGTGCAGATGTCTTCTTCTTTTCATGTTTAGCCTTTTTCAGACACTGTTTTTGATCCTCTCTCTTGTCTGTTGAAGATTGCCAGGTTCTGAGTTCATTGGTGGCGTGGCCCCAGCATGCTCCTGAGGTACTTCTGCCTAAGCCACTATAATTTGATTTCGTTCAAAGGTGCAACCATCATTCACCAATATGCCATAAATCAAGCCATGCGCCATGGACCACAAGCTGAAAATAGGCTAGGGCACATAGGTGGAAATAATTCAAGCAAAATTCTCTCAACTACACACACATCTCAGAAGCAGTGGAAACCAAAGATAGCAGATGGTCATGAAGTGGAGAAGGGACAGTGAGAGCATTCAATTTGCCTTCCTAGAATGCTGTTCCCTACATCGAGAATCCAGTGAAGTGCAAGGTAGCATTGCTTGTACGGCAGACAACTCTACCTGACTTAAGTAGGTCCAACCTCTGGGTCAAATTCTGTTGGAAAGTGTCACCTCACATCCATAGCTGTCAACGTTTTCCCTTTTTTGAGGGAAATCCCCTTATTCTGAATAGGATTCCTCACAAGAAAAGGGAAAAGTTGACAGCTATGCTCACATCTGACCTGGTTCTTTCCCCCGTGAAATTCCTATGAGGAGCATTGCCTGTTCTGAATGTCAAGTGGAAGGAACTGCTCCCCTCCTCATCTCCGGAGACTGTACTCAGTCAGCACTTGAGATATATTACTAAATACCATAAATGCTTTGGCTTCACATTTGTTACTGCTTTTCTGATACTTTACAAGGATGTTTGGACTGTTGCTCTACAAGCCAATTTGTTTTCTAGTTTTGCAATTCAAGATAAATTGCTGCCTTTTTTTCCTGGTTCCTAATGTGCCTTGATTTTCTACAGCCCTTCCTCAGCCACTCCGTGCTCTCTTTGACTGGTCTTCCAGTCATTTCCAAGTGAAGTTCCATCCTTCCTTTCTGCTTTATGGTCCCTGATTTTATTAAAGTATATATTTCTGGACCTGATGCTTACAATGCTTTGAGGAGCTCCTACAATCCCATGGAGAGCTGGCTACCACTGGCGGTCCTCAACATTGTTATTCCTAATATGGTTTGATCACCATCTGAAAATGTTCTCTGGAAGGAAGAGTAGAATTAATGACTTTCACTTTTTCTGGAAGACTGGTCTCCACCTCTAAGACTTTCCCAGGTCTCCTTTTCTCATTAACCCCTGTGTTGAGCCCATGCAAACAAGGACAGAACAATTACATTGCTTTATATACTCCAGAAGGAATGCCACAGAACTGCACAGGGATATATGCAAAATCTGATTTTTGACATACTCCAGCATTAATTTATTCTTACTGTTGAAATATTCTAATTTTAGAGAACAATTAGTGGAACTCATTTCAGTGCTTTATTTAGCTTCAATTTAGCTTAGCCTACCATATTACTATGTCATGAAGCAATTTAGTTTACATGTCCTAGCGCTTACCAATCATTATTCTCTGCCCTAATAAAAGAAGACAATTACATTTTCATACTGTGGTGACACATAATATGTTCCCATGAAAATGAGTATCTTGTAAGAAAGATATTATCAAAGTAACAGACATAAGATTAGTTAAGAAGGGCTATATAAATATATTTACATCTATTACAAACGTTGACCATTTTCAGACAGCTAAAGTGTTGCTTTTGCAAGCTTTTCGGACTGTGGCCACAAAGATATGCAAAGAGATGCAACAAAATGAGGTCACCATTAGCTGAAACACGGAATGTGGAAACCTCTGTTCCTCTAGTTGAAAAGAGCCATGCCAGGGGACTGGATTTTGGATCTATGGGATCCCATTTTCCTCTCATACTAATGACAAGTGAGACAGGCTACAGCCCTGGAACAGTTGTTTTCCTCCAACTGGAATCCATAGGAGGAGAGGATTTAAAGTTAAGAGAGGGAAAAGAACACTTTTTCCTTTGGCGACAGACTATCAATCAGAGATACAGCATGTAGAAGGTCCCAGATTTGGTGCCTGGCAATTCCAGTTCAATGGCAAGTGATGTGAAATATTCCCACTGTGGGCCTTGAAGAGCTGCTGCCTAACAAACCAGATGGATCAATAGTCTGACTCAGTTTTATATATAATAATGTCAGTGAATTGTAGAATAAAGATGAAAAAAGAAACATACACTTAAGAGAATAACTGGGCTGGAACTTGCTTTTGGGTTATTACATCTCCCAGGAGTTGCGCTGGAGAAATGGCCTGAACGAGGAAACCAACAACGTCCTGTACTATTGATTCATTGATGTCTCCCCTGCCCATTCATTAGTTAGAAAGGCAACGTCACTTCACTTGGGGAGACCTTGGTTCAGGTCACCATCTACAATCTCTTGAAAGACTAAGTCCTTTCCAAATTATCTCAAGGCATCAGAAGGAGCACATCATAGAAGAAAATCCGAGGAATTGTCCAGAACAGTATGATATTCTGAATCCCGCTGTCCCCTGAAATTCAGTCCTCATTTGTTGTGGATCTGACACCAGGGCACTCCTTTGATGGACATTATAAAGGAAATGAATTCTCGCGGCTTAATTGAAGTTAAGGAATTACTCTGTGAATATGCATGCCAGCTGCCAGCTTCAGTCATCTTAGATTTCGAAATACCAATTAACATAAATGTACAACACCTGGGGAAAGATGCAAATAAGATGGGAGATGGGAAAAGACGGAGAGTCATGCTGGGCAGCTGGCAAGCAGAATTCTAATAACATGTGCCTAACCCCTCCTTACAGATTTCTGTACTATAAAACCTATGTGTCTGTAGGCATGTGCATGGAGGGACGGGGACGGACAAGTGTGCCCAGGCACACTGTAATGTTGCACAGAGTGACAATCCAGCTCTCTCAGCCACTACACAAGGAGGGAAGGAGGAAGCAGACAGAGAAAGACTCAGGCAGAGTAAAAAAGCTGGAGTGGATCTGCAGCTTCTACCTGCGACTGTTTATGGTGGTGAATGGGGTGGGGCAGAAATTAGAATAGTGAGAGTGGGTAGTGACTGTATGGAATTGGGGCAGGCAGGGAAGAAAATAAGGGAGAATCTGCTGGATAAGGGTTTAGATGGGTAGAATCAACTGAGACTGGAGTGGGTTCGGAGGACTGGGATAATATGACTAATATATTACAGATGCAATCTTCAATTGGCAAATTAACCATCTACAGTATTTGATGGGGACAAATATAAATTGATGGAAGCAAACTGGTTGGGTTGAAACTATAAGTGAATGCTTGTTTTATTTTTAAAAGTCATTCTGGGTCATGTAAGTTTCCCCTGTAGGAATTAATCAAGACGGGCTTTCCTTCTAGTAATGATCAGGGGCAGCCCAAGACATTTTGGCACACGAGGTAGACCCCACAATGGTGCCCCCCCCTCCCCACCAGGGAAGAAAGCATGAGGGAAGATCTGAATCAGGAACAAGGGTGGAAGAAAGATCAGCAGCAGGATCTGCTGCCCCTGTGGATCCTGCCGCACGAGGCATTCACCTCACCTTGCCTCATTGGTGGGCTGGCCCTGGTAATGAGTAGCTGCTTTTTAAAAATGAAATAAATGGTATGTTCTCCATAAGTGCAAGGTGGTATTTTGGTTTGTAAGAACAAGATCCAGCCAAGTTGAGCATGTTTAAGACCTAGAGGAAGCAGCTGCTTAACAGAGCACATGTCTACTCAAAAGTAAGTCTCACCGAGTTCAATGAAACTTGCTCTCAGGTAAGTGTATATAAATAGGACTGCAGCCTAGAAGTGCTTCCTTCTGTCCTTTCTGGTGGTGTTCAACTTTTACTCAGAGCAGACCAGTCGAAATGAATGAGCACAACTAAGTTAGGTTTATTAATTTCAATAGATTTACTCTGAGTAAACCTTAAGTTGACTACCACCCCATATTTATAAATTTGTATGGATGTCAATAGAATCAAAACTCAGGTGTACTTGGCAAATAAAGTTTTTGGGGTTTTTTGTGGGAGAAACTGAGAGAACTTCAGTTGTAACAGATTAATTCAAGTTACAGATAGGCAGCCGTGTTGGTCTGCCATAGTCAAAACAAAACAAAATTCCTTCCAGTAGCACCTTAAAGACCAACTAAGTTAGTTCTTGGTATGAGCTTTCGTGTGCATGCACACTTCTTCAGATACATCTTCAGCTATCTGCCAATCACCCATTCCCACCACCCTTCTGAGTAATACCCCTCCCCACCTTCTCACTATATAGAAAGGTCTGGTAACTTCTGTTTCAGTGTATCTGAAAAAGTGTGCATGCACACGAAAGCTCATACCAAGAACTAGATTAATTCAAGAAGATGACCTAAAACAGAAGGTGGGTGGGGAATCCCTGCTTCATTCCTGTTTCAGATGAGCAAAAAGCTTGCTAAACCACACCACAGTCGGACGGTGTGTTTGCTGCAAGGTGTCAATGTCCACTTGTTCTCCCTGCTTCCTGAGGTGGAGCCAAAAAAACCCCAAAACCCTTACAACTGTAAGGTGTCAACCCTCCCCACCACGACACATAATAATTAGGAGGGGGTGGCAGCAGCATTTAAAAGTTTCCCAGAGTCCTACACTTGGGCGATCAAACCACAGAAGCTAATGAAGTATATGGTGAAGAGTTAAGTTTTAGTTTCATTAGTTTGACAAATAAAAATACTGTCATTTTTGACTATGAGTACGCATTGGGTAAATGTTCACTTCAAAACCCCCTGGTTGCACGCCCTAATGAAATGAGCCATGCACACCTACAATAATGTTCACCACCATAGTGAGCCACCACCTGGAATCAAATGAGCATGGATATTCTGGAGTCAGTGATTAAGTTCCCAGCTGCTCCCTTTCAATATGCACACATCCATGAGGCATTTAGCAATAAAAACAGATTCTAGCTGAAATGTCAGGTCCCTTCTGGAAAACAAACAAACAGACAAACCAGGACCTTTGCTTTCTTTCCAGAGCCGTTCTACACTTCTCACCCACCTTGACTTATCCACATCTTAACAAAGCCCACAGAGGCAATTTCATACATGGAAGAAGATCCATAATATGCCACAGAGCATGCCTGGGATTGTGAAAACGGAAGGACCGTCAAAAACTTTCCAAGTCACACAATATATGAATAGCATGCAGTGTTTGGCTTGTTTTTATGGCACACATTGGTCTACTGTTCTTATCAACTGCTTTGAACCTTATTTGGAAAAGTCGCATACAAATAAGCTTGATCCTGCCACTGGCTGGGGGTGCCAGAATGCAGCCTCTTCCATTCTGCCTTGTATTGGTTGAGTGCAGCACCCCTGTTTCTGCTCCTATATCCAACCCACTGTCTGCTGTGGCAAAATTATACAACTTATTTATGTAACTAATTTTGTAAATTACATACTTGCCTTATCATCATGTCATTCCACCCCATTCATTTCAGTGCAAAGAAAATGCAATGCAAATTGGGGGCGGGGAGGGGGGGGAGAGAGAGAACGGTAATCAATTAGAGAAAGCAGCGGTGACAGTGAATACGGATCATATTAGCTAGATGGATTTCTGTTTAGACATGAGGAAGGTAAGCAAATATCAGCAATCCCCATTCAAATTTTCTACCTTTCCTATTGCCACATGTCCCTCTGGATTTCAGAGTGGTCTTCTCTAGCTATACAGTTCTCCATAGTTTGAAGAACCCCTCTATACTGCAATATCTCTTACTTTAATAATAGCACTCAATTGTACATGGCGATCCAGTCTCCTGCTTTGGGTTCAAATCAGGGAATCAGTTTGTTGTAAATGGTTGGAGCTGCTGGTGCTGTGAGGAGGGAATGGCGACATCTAGGACTTGGCAGAAACTTTTCCTGTTGTAAGTTATTCAACCCTCCTGGTGTCTTGCCAATAAACACGGCAGGTTCTTCAAAGGATCTTTGGTGGACAATATATGAGGGAAAGTGCTTTTTTTTATTTGAACAGAAAAGAAAACCTCCTCAAACAGAAACTAACCCCCCCTCAAACAGTAAACCTTCTTAAACAGCAATGAAAACCTTCTTACACCAAGAAATATACAATTCTCACATAAGACTTTCACCCACATACGGCACCTGATCCAACCACAGGGAGCCTCAGCAGTGTTTGGTCCATCATCATCTTCTCCGACAACGTTGACCTGCAGCATTGGTATCTGCCTCAACCAGGCCAACTGGGGATCTGATCTGGGCAGTCCTGCCCCAGCTGGGCCTCTCTCTCTCTCTCTCTCTCTCTCTCTCTCTCTCTCTCTCTCGGTTAATTACCCTCTCCATTTATTGTATTCCTCTGGTCAAAACAGAAGCTTCCTAATGCTGATTTTCATTAAAACAAACAAACTAGGTAACTGTTGGAGTAAAGGTTGCCCCATATCTATTGCGGATTCTGGAAGACATGCAATCCCATACTAGTTTGCATGGGTGCCAATTTAATAACCCATTTCACTTCTGCCTTAACAATGGACTCAATTATCCCTTTTCCAAGTTCATAAGTTTTCTTTCCATTTGTGAGCAAGCTGTTGACTTAACAGAACTGGAAACTAGAATCCTCCTGCTGCCCCCATCCCATGGATATGTGCTTGTCAATTCTGGATTGTCCTTCATGCATCTGATGTAGCAGACTGGTCCGCTAGAGGTTATGCCATAATTAATTGTAAGGGTGTTTCCAGTCAGGGGTTTAATACTGTAAAAGGGTCACTGAGATATCACAAAATAGTAATTGGCAGCAGATTTTCTTTAAAAGGAACTTATCAGATTTCCCTCAGCTGGGCCACTCTCAAGGGCAGGAATGCTCCTGAGAGGAGTCACAGGAAGGGTTGGCTGCGTAAGGCCAAACCTACACCTCCTCAATTTTCCTTGTGCGTTTTCCACTCCACCTGGTTATTCAAGCACTGAGGCATTAAAATAATATTTTAAGATTTGTGTAACAAACAAAAAAACCTTCCAAATTGAAACAGGCAAGCTTGAAATCTGACCAAATTAGTGCTCAGCATGACATTCTGAGTTTGATGAATGCCCCTGCTGACTTATAAGCAACTTCTTCAGAGTAAAATGCCTTGAAGATTATGATCTAAGGCTTTAGTGGTAATATCCAGAATTTCAAATAAAATAAACCAGCCTTATCCCTCTCACTAGTATTTAACATTACCTGTCAATTTTGATAGTTCCAAATGAGAATATAGAAATGAAGGCATTGCTGCCCAGAGAGCTTGCCATATTTGTAATACAGGCTGGGGAAGTTGTGGGAAGGAGAAAGGTTTGATGAGGGTCAGGAAGGTCATCTGATATCAAAAAGCATAAAATAAGAGAGGTTACTGTGGTCACAGAAAAGCTTTATGGAATAAAAATGGAAGTAATTGGGGTGCATCAAGGCAAGGCCTCTTGATCTCCCCCCCCCCCCTTTCCCAATCTTAGTAAAATACCTTTAAAATTTCTAAAATAATTCCTTCAACTGTAAGCACCAGAAGCTTCCAGGATGAAGACTCTTCGGGCTTACGCTCTGCTGCTACTTGCAATGAGCCACTCAGAACAAGAAATTCAAAGACTTTCCAGGCTTATGTCCTCCTCAAAGGTGATTTCACCTATCTAGGCAGTCCATCATATTCTTCTGACCTAGAAAGGTCATAAATGCTTCTGAGTCATGCTACGCTGTTGCCTAAGTAACAGTTTATATTTTGATCTTGTTTTCACAGACTCCTTGCCAGTTCTTTCATCAACAATATCTAGGCGTTAGGGCTCTTGCTCAATGGTAAGTGAAGTCAGAAATATTATGACAAGACCGAGATCAGCATCACAGCTCTTTGGAGACAAGACTTGCGCACATGAAGGCCAGCTCCACCTGGTACACAGGCTGAGACTTTCCCTGCCCGCAGACTATCTTGCTTGGACTACTGCAATGCGCTCTACGTGGGGCTACCTTTGAAGGTGACCCGGAAACTACAATTAATCCAGAATGCGGCAGCTAGACTGGTGACTGAGAGTGGCCGCTGAGACCATATAACACCGGTCTTGAAAGATCTACATTGGCTCCCAATGTACGTTTCTGAGCACAATTCAAAGTGTTGGTGCTGACCTGTAAAACCCTAAACCGCCTTGGCCCAGCATACCTGAAGGAGCATCTCCACCTCCATCGTTCTGCCCAGACACTGAGGTCCAGCTCCGAGGGCCTTCTGGCAGTTCCCTCACTGCGAGAAGCAAAGTTACAGGGAACCAGGCAGAGGGCCCTCTTGGTAGTGGTGCCTGCCCTGTGGAACGCCCTCCCATCAGATGTCAAAGAAATTAACAACTATCTGACTTTTAGAAGACATCTGAAGGCAACTTCTGCTTAGGGAAGCTTTTAATGTCTGATGAATTATTATATTTTAATGTTTTGTTGGAAGCCACCCAGAGTGGCTGGGGAAACCCAGCCAGAAGGGCGAGGTATTATTATTATTATTATTATTATTATTATTATTATTATTATTATGGCGTTGGAAGTGGCAAAGGTGCAAGGAGGAAGGGAGGGGCTGGTGGGGGCATGATGCATATGTACCAGCACCTATTTTGGGGGGTGGGGTGGGGGAAAACACTGCTTATGTGGACTAACCCATTTTGAATAAGTAACAGGAAACAGATTTAGAAAGATTACACTGTATCACAGTCAGAAAATCCTACAATAACATTTCCTTGGTCAATCCAAATCAAAGCCAAGAACAACCTCCATGAGAGTGATGGAGGCAACGGTAATCATTGTTGTAATGATAATAGATACAGTCATAGATTTATCTTGGATTAATTACAAGGCAACCCTCAAAGCATTGTTTGCATTGCTTGTACATTAAGCAGCACAGAACAACCTAAACTTCAGTGACCATATGGCAGTTTCAAAAATAAGCCTGCCACAGTTGTCATATTTTATTAATCTTGTAATAAACTGTTACTATATTATAATATAAGCACAGGACACAGCTAACAATATCATATCATCTTCGTCATTGCCTGTTGGATTGTTAAGTATATTTAATGTCAGCTTTGTCTCAAAAGTCATTCATTTTCAGCTATGGGATTTCCCTGTGGTTGTATCATATTAGATACCATATGCTTGCTTTTATGTTCTAGGTTAGTGCATATCTGATGCTAGTAATTAGCCTTATGCATGATGGTCAAAGGTGTAAACTGGGAAGCCTGATTCTATGCCTCTGCTGCTGAAAATGCCAATGCAGTTGGAATTAACCCAACTCTACTAATGCTAAAATAATATATATTAAATGAATGGAGACAATACAGATAGACAGAGAGTCCACAGCCAATTAACAGCTTTCATACCAACTGTAACATCATCCCCAAGCAGTTCCTTCATCAGAGAAAGAATAGATGATCATTCAGGAGGTGTCAGAGAATAGCCAGCCATTTTTAACCTGTTAATAACACAACCTTATTCTATGCTCACAGCAATAGACTGCTACAACAAGCTAAGCAAGGAGTTGGAGAAAGTTGCAAAAATCTATTTTTCTTCCACTCCTTCGTTACTTTTAAAATAGATGTCATCAAGACTGTTAAATGTGGTGCTTAACATCAGAATTTTGAGAAATGAGTTTGTGCTGAGCTTCAATACATACTTTTTATTCTTAAGAAAGGTAAATTGGCTGCACTTGGTTCCCTGGCCCCATTAGTGAGTATGCTCACAGATTAACGAGCTGTAGAAATACTTGTAACATATAAATTGCTCTTCTCAAGTACATGATTTTATTTCCACAGACCTTAGTAGATCATGCCATAAGTGCAGATTCAAAAAACTACTGTCTATTATTTCAGAAGTGGCAGCCAAGTGTCAGAGATCAGGCAAAACCCCACCTCCCTTTGCAAAGGATAACTGCTCTTAAGATGAATCAAATGTATTTCCACTCAAAGAATTAAATGAGGTACAGTTGTCCAGGCATGTATGAGAAGCACTAGGCTGTTCTCATAAGGTAATAAAGACCATCTGCCTGGAGCTAATTTGTAATGAATGTGTGCCATTTATTCAATATGCACTCGCTGCAGAGTAAAGCAGAGAGAATCCTTGATGAATGTACAGGCAACGGGAACAGTTGTGGCTTCAAAGATTTAACCAACTTTCATTTAAGTACACGTACAGACACAAAGTGAAAAGAAGTGAAGCATCAAATTCAAACCAGCACCTGCTATGTCTCCAAACAGATTCATGTTAAGCGAAAACTCTAAAAGCAGCAACAGGGAGATTGACTTTGCCACTTAACATATTATTGTAAAAATGGGATCCACACTGGGCAACTTTGCTAGGACCAATGACCATGATTATTATTTTTCAAGAGTCAGCATTTCGCTTTCTGCTTCTTCTGTGTGATCCAATAATTTCTCACTCTGGACTTCTTAATACCTTATGATCTTGCTTAACAACTAATTTAATGGAAGGGCTATTTGGAGGGTGCCCACATGCACCCATACACCATTGTGTCCATACCCTTCTCTTAATTTTGCATTGGTAAATTGGAGAAAGGCAGTTTCTACTCCTGGGAGGAACAGATTGTCTCTGGAGTCTGGACAGTCTCCGACTACTAAATTCCTATGCCTACATGATTCTAAGACAGCCTTCCATTACTGCTTACACAAGCAAATGTGACATATTAATAGTTCAAGCATTATTGTTATTATTTAAAATATTTATAAGCTGTCAGTGTTGAAATAATTGGAAGGACTCATTATCACATTGGGGCATGCCTATGTATGTTCATGTGTTGGATCTGCTCAGTATACATGTGTGTGTGTGTGTGTGTGTGTGTGTGTGTGTGTGTGTGTTTGTGTGTGTGTGTGTGTGTGTGTGTGTGTGAATGAATATATATATGATCTCACTCCTGTGTCCCAGGAGCTGGTATGTATGAACTGAGTCGGTATATATGAACTAGCCACATCACTCAACATATCTTTGTCTATTGTTAAGTTGCATTAAATATTATAGCTTCGTGGGCTTTTCTATTCATAGTTATGTGTGCTAACTTTTCTATATAGAACCCCCAGGGTGCGTGTGACATTTCTCTGCTTCCTTTTGTTTAATCAGTTGTAACAGGTTTATGATTTATTTCTGTTCTGAATTTTCTAACTTTAGGTTACTAGATAACGAAGTGCATTATAAGTTTGGCTGCTTAAAAAGATTTACAGTCTCAGCTCATAACTTTATGAAATTTAAACACCCAGACTTACTCAGGCTCATGGAAGACATTACACATTTTCAGATGTGGCATTAATAAATTCTGAGTAAGAATATGGTTTATAGGATGCAACATGGTATTATGTAGAGAAAATGTGGTTTGTTTTTAACTTGAATATATACATTGGGTCAGTATGGATCTCCCATTCAATCAGCCAAGCTAGAAAATTCAAGTACACTTTCTGGAATCACTTGTGAAATTCCTGAATGAAGATAAATTGGTTTAAAGCAAAGTAGCTTGACTTAACTGGATTGTAGATAAGGCTGTCAAAAGACAAGCACTCCTTTCTTTGAGAAAACTCAGTGAAGGAACACGTTGAATGACTCTGAAAATAAAGAATGGGCTCACTATGAACAGTAGAATATGGATACAAATACTGTCAATTCTTTGCAATTCATTTGTGGCCATAGGGTTACGTTCCGAGGCACCACATGTTTAAGTGAAATCGCGTATTTGGGGAGCGCCATTGAAAAAGCCTGCAAACACCCTCTAAACCTCTGGAAACCCTTGAAAAACCCTTTAAAAAAATCAAAACACCACAATCGCTCCCTCCAAGTCTTCTTGATCAAACTCCAGCTCTCCACAGAACTAACTCAAAGGTCAGTGTACTGTAAAAGCTCCTGAGATTGGACTTGCAAAGACTCGTGGGACTGCCAGACACTGTTTTTGTACAATTTTGCAGTTTTGGGGGGCCCTTTTAGGACTGTTTTTGCCCCTTTTCATGCCACTTCCAGGTTCCCAGTGATGCGTACATTTGTGGTCACGTGTGCCTTGACCTTGTGTAAGTGAGGAGCTGCCTGTACTGTTTGTTTACACAGGGAAAATCTGCTATGTAAAGTCTACCAAGTGGTGGGTGTTTTGTTTTTGTTTGTACACTTACAATACTGAAATGCTTGCATTCTAATATTAATTTTAATATTGATACACAATTAATGAGTTAGTTCTTAGAACCTGAGAAGTTTATGGATTTTGTTCCAACCCATGGCATATCAATTGAACACATTCTTCTTCTTCATTGGCGATCCCTCGTAGCCGAGTAAGATTGTCTTCCATAAACATGGTTTTAACATTGAGTCCATAAGTGACTGTGGAGGTCAATTCTGGAACCACACGTCCTTCCACAGTGGGGACATTAATTTCCAGGTGCATGTGGATTTGCCAAGCGTGCCTTCCTCTTAGCACGTTGCTCCCTTGCGCCCTGAGTTTGAGTGTCTTCAAAGTCCATGACGGCTTTGGTAAAGGCTGTTCTCCAACTGGAGCGCACACAGGCCAGTGTTTCCGAGTTGTCGGTATTTATACTACATTTTTTTAGATTTGCCTTAGACATTCTTTAAACCTCTTTTGTTGACCACAAGCATTACACTTAACATTTTTAAGTTCAGAATAGAGTAGTTGCTTTGGAAGACGATAATCAGGCATCTGAACAACATGACCAGTCCAACGAAGTTGATGTTGAAGAATAATTGCTTCAACATTGAACACATATATGTGGTAAAAGGTAAAGGGACCCCTGACTGTTAGGTCCAGTCGTGGATGACTCTGGGTTGCAGTGTTCATCTCGCTTTATTGGCCAAGGGAGCCAGCGTACAGCTTCTGGGTCATTTGGCCAGCATGACTAAGCCGCTTCTGGCGAACCAGAGCGGCGTACAGAAACACTGTTTACCTTCCCACCAGAGCACTACCTATTTATCTACTTGCAGTTTGACATGCTTTCAAACTGCTAGGTTGGCAGGAGCAGGGACTGAGCAACGTAAGTTCATCCCGTCGAGAGGATTCAAACTGCCGACCTTCTGATCGGCATTTCCTAGGCTCTGTGGTTTAGACCACAGCACCACCCACGTCCCTATATATGTGGTCTATGTGGGCAAAATTAATACACTGACATTCTGTTGTTGATTTGCAACATTTATTAGTCACCTTATAACTAAAAGTGACCAGAGTGGCTTAATGGGCAATAATGGCTTAAGATACAATAATAAAAATAATAATAAGAAGAATAAAACTAAGATATGATGTGTACAAATTCAGTGGAACTCTATAGCAAAAGAAAAACAAAAGAGTTCTCTCTTGATCTCCATTTTTAAACCTTTAGGAAAATGCAGACATTTATGCACCTGTGTTTCTGCAAATTTAGCAAGCTGTGACATTCAGAATATCACTTATCAAAATAATTTGCTAACCAAATGGCTGTGACTATGAAGTTTAAGAGAAGAGGTACAATACATTCAGCTTGAGGCAATTGCTAAAAGTGACAATCTATACTGAATTGTCCTCTGCTTTTAATGTATCATTTCCTGCCCTTGTCAGGCATGTGGATTGGGGCTAGAGAAATGGGTGTGACAACATTATGACATATAATGTGGTGGTTGGTGGTGTTAGAGGTCTTAGCACAGAAGTCCAGTGACTGCCACGTGCCCAATGTAGTATCTGTTTCTGCCTTAATAGTTGTACTTAATTACAGCCCAGTTTTCAGAATTTTTGCATTGGGTCTATGCTACAAGATTGATTTCCAAATGCTCTGCAAAACTTATTTTAAAAGCATGAACTACAATAGTACAGTTGACAATTTCTGCTTAAGAATTATTACCGTTGCCAAGGAACTGTGATACTTACTTGGGGAAAAGAATGATGGAACTACACGGGCCTCGAAATCTAAGCAAACTGTTGAAAATAACCTACTCCTGTCTGGTTTTGATGTATTTTAAAAAATATCCAAATCTTTAGCTCCATTTAGAGCTCTTCTGCTGGTGTTTTCCGTTTTACTGTTTATATTGCTGTCACGTGAAAAGTGCTACTTTCCTTCTCTAATTGCAGGAGTATTCATAATAGGAAACAATGTATAAGAAAGGAGGCTTACTTGATGGGCTAAAAATTACTTCGCACTGTAACCATTTCCCCCCCAACTGCCCACTTATTTCTCAATGCTGTTTTTTGATTAATTTAACCTGCAATCCTAAACTTATTTTGTACAGAGTAACACATACTTCGGCGTAATCATCCCCTGAACTTCAAATTAAATTATGCTGAAATCTGTCCTAAGATCCCATTGTTGAACATACTTATTCTTCAACAAATCCCACTGATTTCAATGGGACTTAGTCTACGAATGCTAGACTACTCCTGGGTCAGGTTCAAGGTTGTTGTGTTCATTTACAAAGCCCTGAACAACTTAGGTCTACAATACTTCAGTGACCACCTGAACCCTTAGGTCCCAGTTCAGTCACTGAGAACATATGCAGGCGCATTGCTGGTCATTCCCAAAGCTGATGGCGCTCATTTCATAACAACAAGAAATAGAAGATTTAGTGTTATTCCAGTATTGTGGAGTACTCTGGTAATAGAGATTTAGTAGGCACTATCTATTTCAACCTTTAAATGCTTGCTGAAAACTTTTCTATTCTGTCAGACCAACACAGGCAATTAAGAATGCACATTACCACAATAGTTAATTGATGTATTCCTAAAATCATTTTTATATGGTTTTTACTGTATGGTTTTATGTTCTTTTGCTGTAAACTACTTTGCTATTTTTAATGAAATAGTGGTATATAAATAAATAAAATAAGCTAAGTGGATGTGAGGGTCACCACCAGCATTCATCTGAACTTTTGCTGTTATGAATGAACACAGAATTGACTGAGCACTCCTCACCTGGAAAACAACCTTTTTCCTGGTGCTATAACTGTTTCCAGTCCTGGGCAGTTCAGCAGAGTGACTGGCCCTCATGTTCCAAGTGCAGTTAGAGGGCAGGGAGCAATGGGGAGTGAAAGGCAAAGAAAGAAACAGAGGAAATGATTAGCACCTCTGAGAAAGGAATCTGAATGTGAGAGGTTACAGCTGCCAGTGAAAAGGGAATGCAGAGTTTCTATGGAATGCCACATAGAGTTGGTTTTCATTTTAAACTGGAGTTCCCAAAAGTTCAGGGCAGTGTTTCATTTGATTCTACAATTTCCCAATAAAATAGACTGGCTTCCACTTAACTGCAAGGCTCTGGCATACCAGCACATAGTATTAAAGCTTGAATTTTTATCTCCATCAGTATGTGATTCCTGAAATTTGGATGTCTGGAATTCTTCATAGTGACATGGGCTGCCTTTTTGCAATACACTATCTAGATAGTGTTGAATGGTTTCTTTAAATGTAAAGGTTCATCATTGTTCCACCCAATGTGTATGTCTTTAAGGGGCCAGAGCAAGCTAAGGAGACCCAGCTTTACAGCTGTGAAACACAGCAGGTGCTGCTGAGTTGCATTGATTAAGGTGTGTCAGCATTTGGGTGTAGTATATAAGGAGCAGCATCTAGCTCTCCCATTACCCTGGGGGATGGGTTGGTGGTTGGGTCTGGTTTGTTGTTGATGTATTTAGTGTATAAGGAGTTTTTGTTTTTGTAATTAAAACCTTGTTTAAGCTATTTTTGAGTCCCTTTTTAATGCATGGTCTCCCCAGCAAGCTCTCTGCAGCGCTACCATACTGCAAATAGCCAACAGATAGAACCTTGCAAAGCAACATGGGGCTTGTGGGGGTGCTGTGTGTGAACCCTACTTTGCAGCAGCAGGCAGGGGTCACTCCCGTGCCACCCCATGCTCTGTGCCTGGGTGTGTCCTGTGTGCACCTTAGCGAGCGCCCACCCCGGGCACAGAGAACGCTCTGCTGCTGGCACCATGTGTTCTAATGGAGACCAGCAGGAGCTCTGTGTCTCTAGTTATTACTTTCTACAATATGGTTAACATTTTTAAGTTCTACATTTACACCTGATCTCTGCAGAAACTTACTGTATTTGCAAGGAGAGCCAGCTTTGACCTCTTTCTAAGTTTCTTTTTGTCTCAGTATTATATAAACAGCATGTGATTTGCATGGTTTGCTCAGCAATGTTCCTGCCAACAAAATCCTGCTTCATATCTTTTGCAACTTTACGGCTCTATAAAGTCAATTCTCCATGACTGTGGACACTTTTAAGTGTGCAAGTTTTACTATGTTTTTTAAGAGAGAGGAAGACATATAGACTATACACACAAAGCACCCATCTTTAGCTAATCAGTTCAATCCTACTTGCTGTCAGTGAGGAGGACAGAGGTATACCTAAATATTAGCATGATATAATAGTTTTCAGCTTGCATCTATGCAAGAGACTGAAACAGTGAAACTGGTTTTACTGTCCTGTTTTGGGTGGCCTAACTTTTGCCCTCAGCTAATTTCAGTAACAGAATGCCCAGCTTGAATGAACCTAAAATTCTGTATACTTGAAGCACAATTGTGATTTAGTGACTAATTAACTTCATTCCAAATTTCAATGGAGCCAATGTTTTCAATTGCCCATGAACCAAATTCTTTCTAACTCAGATAGGATGCTACCTGAAAGTGATTTGTGCTTTTGAACTACTACATTCTTGAAGACTCTGGAAGTAGCAGCTGGTGCAGAGGATAGTATTAATTTGAGGCCATGGAGAGACAACAGGATGCTCCCTCACAATCACCACCATGGCTATCACCATCGCTCAGGACAATTGTTGGCTCATCCTCCCCAAGCTCAGCAGCAGCCCTGGTGGGGGAAATAGGGACATTCTGGGATGGCTTTCCTAGTTCCGGGACTGTCCCTGGAAAACTGGGACACTTGGAGGGTATGTGCAGAACCTGGCTAGATACACATTAGATGTTTAAAGCACATTTGAAGTACATTATTTCTTCCAAAGAATTTTGAGCACTGTAGTTTGTTACATGTTGCTGGGAACTGTAACTTTGTGAATGGTAAACCACAATGCCCAGAATTCTTTGAGGGAAAGGATGTGCTTCAAATGTGCTTTAAGTTTATAATGTGTATACAGCCTAAGAGAGAAAAAAGTGAGTGTGACCACTTCTTTTCTCCAGTGGAGGCTGATCTATAACGGGGTGCTGCCCCACCAACCTCAGTCAGCCCTCACTCATACCTTACCTTCCTGCCTTCTTGGTTTAACCAGCCCAGAGGATGGACCTTGCTGTCAGCTTTCTCCTTGTGTCAATGTTTCCCTTGTAGAACTTAGCAGGAAGGTGGATGAGAATCAGTTGGTTCATCCTGTCATTGGCTCAGGCTCCATCTACTGTTGGGTTCCCTGCTTTCTGCTCTAATTGTCCCAAGGGGCACCAGACATCACCCTTTCCTTCTATCTAACCACCCATTTCCCGCCTTTCTCTTTCTGACACCCTTTTCCCCCTTTCCCCTGCCTCTCTGCCCAGTGACCTGCTGGAAGAGGGACAAATTGCTCTTGCTAGAAATCACAGCTGATTGCTTGCAGAGAGCTTTTGAAATAAGGCTGAGAGCCACAAAAATTAGGCTACCAGCCAGAGGTTGACTGCAGGTTGCCCACCCTTGGTGTGAAGATGCAACTGCAGTCATCTTTAGAAGCTATTGGTTGTCCTCTAGTGAGTTGCAAATGTATTTGATCGAATCCAGTTGAGGGGGTTGCATCCTTCCTTGATTTTGGAATTTCTTGCTGAATACCCACATCATTTTGCTATGCTTCCTTTTGTTCAGTGTTTAACTTAAGTCATCATATTTGTAGTTTTAAAGCTATGAATTATTGTGTGTTCATCTTTTCCATGCACAGATACTTTCTCCAATTTTACACAGCATCTTGGCTATATTGTTAAAGATAAGTAAATGCAGATTCTTGTAATCATGTATTTTCCTGTTCTTTACTGGAATAGGCTGATAAGAATTGATTTTACATTTGATATTACAGTTCTGTGCTGTGCCTTATCTCCTCTCCCACAACCACTGTGTACCATCGTCATGACACTTCTGAACACTCAGTAGATCCTATATGATATCTCCCAGGATGCAATGCATGAAAAGCAGGAGCATCAGAGTTACAGTTTGTAACAAATATGCAATGTTTTCAATGAAAGTGCCATGATGCTGTAAACAGGATTGTGAGTACTCTCCATTTCCCAATGTATCTTGGTCTGCAGCCAACAAATGTGTCCTGATTTCAAATGGATTCATGCTAAAGCTACCATGCTTTCAGCCCTCTAAGCAAAATAATGGTGAATGGAGCATGTAATTAGATATGAAGAAATAATTCCGAGAACTTCATATTTCACTGAGCTCAAACTCAAGTGCAACACAGGCTGAGTTTTTTTAAAACACATATTCATTCTTTCATTTTTTAAAAAATCCAAAAACTCAATTATAAAAATCAAAAATCAAACTCATCTTCATATTAAGATTACCTTTTAAAACTTTATAGAAATTTGTCAAAACAGACTGTTAGGACTGTAGTTAGTATTTTACCTCCACATTTCTTTCCCTTATCACCATGTGCTTAAGCTCAACCATTTTGTACCACGGCAGTGAAAAATGATTTCAGTTGCTCACCTGGTGCTGCTCACATGTGCATTTTGATTCTTGCAGAGCTCTGTCATAAATGCCACAGGTGTCACAGGCTGAACAAGTCTGTGAAAAGAGAGAAAGAAAAGGCAGGGAAAGGAGTGTTGAAACATCCCTTCACCAAAGTGTGTATGAACTTGCCAGTGGGGTGAGGTCTAACGAGGTGAGAGCTATGTGGATTTGTAACTGAGTGACTGACTGAACCCAAAGGTTTCCCAGATTTTTATTGTCACTTTTAGTGAATTCTCTAAAACGGTTGCTTCATTAGGGTGGGCAATAGTTGTGGACCAGCAGGGCTTCGTGGGGCATGGGGGAGAGGGTGATGCCTCCCCCTTTGTGGCTGACCGTTGGCTTCAGCCTTGGTCGGCCGCAGAGTTAACAAAGTGTCTAAAAGTATGTTATTATTTTGTTTTATCATGTATACGAGAAAGGGCATTTTCCCCCTTCATAAATAACACCTGACTTAAAAACTCAGTATTTTGTCTGCAGAGCTGTAGCCTTTACGGTAAAGTTTTATCACTGCTGCCCCAGGTGCCTGTATTGGCATCACCTCTGCTCTCAACTGATCACCTTGGGCACAAGCCATTGTTAAGGTCTCCTCTCAAGTACCACTAAAGTGAACAGGAGTGTAGTCACCCTCATGTTGCTCCCAATCATTTGAATAGGACCTTAGGCAGGTTCCTTTAACGGTTCGTTGAGGTCTTTGATAAAAACTACCTTTCTTTGATATTTGTTTTATAACAGATTTTTGTCTTGTTTTATCACTGAATGGTGAGAACAAAATCACAGTATGGGGTGTTTTGTGGTCTAGTTCTTGTGCAATAAATCAATATTTAAAATGTGCAGTGGTTCCTTCCCTCCCTCTTCTCCTCAAAATGGGGCCTGGAGACCTGGATTCTTGTTTAGTTGAAATATGTGACTTTGTCTAGAGACAGATGCAACCCTTAACAGAGGGTTGTAACTGGGTTTACTAGCTTGGTGATAAGTCAAAAAGAATTGGAACTATTATCCCAGGTGCCAAGCATCTGTGCTTTGCAAATGGGTTTTCAAAGCTGCAGCTTTTTCATGAACAAGGAGCAAAAAATATTCCTAGTTGAGTTAGGAAAACCATTCCTCAACTTCTGCCAATTGCATTCACCAAGAACTTCATATGGTACTCTTTTGATTGTACTTTGGAGAAAGAATAAAACTTCTTTAGACTGAAGAAATACATGTACAGCATGTGGGGGGTTTTGTACATATTTTTTCCTTAAAAGGGAGACCAGTTCCCCTCCTCCAAATACCCAATTTCAGTAAGGAAAGTGGTTTGCAGCCACTGTGTGTATCATTTTATTGCCTACAGTCTTTCATACATTTTATATGATGATTTATGAGCTAGAAAGCAATGCCATGCAATGCAGTTTTGCCGCTGCTCTGCTGGTTTCTAACCATGAAGTTATTCCTTCAGTAATTATGTCCCAGCTGCATAGTGCAACCTTTGCCACCTCCTCCCCCAGGTGAGCAAATGTCCCTAGGCAAACCTCTCTGAACCTCCCTAGTGTTCACCGTTGTCTGCATATATTAACGTGACAGCCCGAAGCTAGGCTCTGCATTTTGTATCTGATGTACACAATGCCTCCCTTTCTTTCCTGTATACCTGTTCACTAGAAAGCAAAGCCATGAGACCAATGAATGCAAGTTCTTAAATATTGCCACTGAAAAACAATAGGACTCAAGGGAGCTTTTCTTCAGAGTATCCTGCTTCTGACAGAGTACCCTGTCACTTCACACATAATTACAGGTGGATCCTCATGTTTTCATTGTGGATAAACCACAATTTCCCCTGAAAACTTTTATGGGGCTATCATACATGTGGGAGAGAACAAATGAATGAAGTAAACATATACTCATTTTGGGAGGTGTATATGCATCATGTATACAGAGACCTTCTTCAAATGCTACAGAACCTCTGTGGAAATGTATTTCCTCCAGCATGTGAGGTGAACTTTCATCTGGGGGAATTATTCACTCAACAATGCATTCAGTGGGTTGTAGCCAATGCTGCTCCTACTCATAGTCGACCCATTGAAATGAGTGAATGAAAGCCACAGCCAGTAATCTCAATGGGTCGACTCTGTGTAGTATTAGCATTGACTACAGCCCATGGCTATTATTACAATTATTTCTTGTGAATTGCTTCCTATGAGGCATCTCAATTTTTTTTGTACAGCAACCCCTCATCTTCTACAGGGTTTAGATTGCAAGGATTTGCATATAATGCAGCTAGTGGTTGAGGGGGTTAGAAAGAGAGCAAGCAAAGCCTGTAATGTGTGCCTGCTCTGGAAGGCTAGGAAGGCTCAAGCCAGGCTTCCTCAACCTCGGCCCTCCAGATGTTTTTGCCCTACAACTCCCATGATCCCTAGCTAGCAGGACCAGTGGTCAGGGATGATGGGAATTGTAGTCTCAAAACCTCTGGAGGGCTGAGGCTGAGGAAGCCTGGCTCAAGCCATATCTCACAGGAAGTCAGATTACCAGAACAGGAAATCCACACCTCTCCAGGAACAACTAACAGCATTTTAGAAACCTGCTGGATTGTGCTCACATAGTTGAGCTGTAACATCTGTATGGATTTTAAATTATAATACAATTTCCCCCCTCCACCCCCTAGGACAGGAACAACCAGTCAGTTCACAGCAGAAAGGACTGGGCCACTATTGCTGTAAAAATGTGTGTGTGTGTGTGTTTCTAAATCACATCAAATCAACACTGGGAGTAAAAACGGGATGGCTTCCAGGAAAAACATGGGAATTCAACAGCTTGGGATGAGAACTGTTTGAACACTTGGGAGCAAAAGAGTGCAAAATGTCAGCACAAGAGTGGGGAAAAGGCCAGGGTGGAAACTTCATTTATTATCGACTGAATTTAGTGCCACCTGGAAATACACTGCTGGTCTGAGCAGGAGATCGCTGCCCCTGCTCCCTCCAAAACACAGGTCGTGGCAATCTTGGAACATCCTTGCAACATCCTGAAGAGGAAGACACTATGTGGGGACTGCACTCGACTTTCTCGATAAGAGCTCAGGAGAAGATGAAACTCGTCTCTACTTGTTCGCGCAAACTTCACGCCAGTCCGCCCGCCTGCTGCTGCAGAGATGGCGAGTGCCTTTGGGGGACAAGCGGGGCTCGAAAACCTGGAAGATCCCATCGATTCTAAGGGGGCCATAAGATCCTGCCATAAAAGCCGCCGCCGCCTCGTTTTCACGGAAAGCGTGACCGTTAAAATTAGGGTCATCTGGCATCTCCCGCCGCCCAAGGCTTCTCTGAACATCTGCATCCTTTATTGACAGCGCCGGAGAGGGAGGCGCTGGAGAGGCGGCAGCAGCAGGCGGAGAGAAAATGGTTCAGCGAGGACCTTGACAGCTGCGTGCGCGTGAGAGAGAGAGCGAGCTAATATGCCCTGCCGAGAGGAGCCGCGCCGCCTCCCCGCCGACTAAGTAGCCCTTAAAGGCTACGCAACTTTCGACGCCGCTTTCCGCCAGCCCTTCAGAGAAGGCTTCCTGAGGGGAGCGAAGAACTCCGGGCTCTTTCCACACACTTCCGCGCCAGGGAAAGGAGGCGGCGGCGGCGGCTGCTGAGGAGGAGGAGGAAGAAGCCACCTGCTTTCCTACTGGAGCTGCCTGGAAAAGGGCTGGGGGGGGGGCACAGCGGAAGACTCCCCCCACCGCCTCGTCCCCGAGAGCAGCGCGCGCTTTTCCCTGCCGCCAGTCCCTCCCCTCGGTGCGCTCTGTGGCGGGAGCCCCGCTCGCTCCTTCGCTTCGCCCTCCGCGCAGTTTGGAGGCGCCCTCCGTCAGCTCGCTGCCGTCTTCGCTGAGGGCGCCGCCGCCGCCGCCTTCCCCCGGTCTACCTCTGGAACTGCCTTGCGTTTGCGTTTATTTGTGCCGTTCTTCTTTTAAAGCCCCTTCCTTCGCCGCTTCCCCTCGGAGATTCCCTCCTCCGTGAGGCGAGCGCCGCGCCTCGGAGGCGAGCGGAGCGGGGAAAGAGGCGCCTGGCTCCAGCCTCGCCGGCGCCGTGCGCCCCTCTTCGTCTCCCTCCGCGGCGGCGGCGGCCTCGGCAGCAGCAGCAGCATGTCGAACTCGGGTAGGAAGGACTTTGACGTGAAGCACATTTTGCGCCTCCGCTGGAAACTGTTCAGCCACCCGGCGGCCCCGGCCGGCGGCTGCTTGCAGCAGGACAGCAGCTTCGAGCACTGGGGGCCGAGCCAGAGCCGCCTGCTGAAGAGCCAGGAGAGGAGCAGCGGCGCCTTCTGGAAGAAAGCCGCCTCTTCGTCGCCCTCGTCCTCCTCGCCGCCGCCGCCGCCGCCTTGCGCTGCCTCCCCGCCGCCCCTCAACGGGACTTTGCTGCCCGCCACGCGGCTCCATGGACTGGCCGAGCAGCAGCGGCGCCAGCCGGCCCCGCGCACCGCTTTCTACGTGGAGTCCCTGGAGGAGGCGCCCGGCCGAGGCGCGCCGGGGGAGTTTACGCGCGAGCGGGAGAAGACGCTGGTGCTGCGCGAGGTCAAGGAAGAGCCGGCGCCCTTTCTGGAGGGCGGAGGCCAGGCAACAGGTGAAGGGGCCGCGCACAGGTACAGTACCCGCTCAGGGGAGCAGCTGGCCAAACCAGGCGAGGCTGCCTTTGGGGAGAGAGGGGGGTCCACACACACAGAGGCGCCTTCCTTAGCGTGCTCATCCCCGTAGGTTTTGGTTTTCTTTAATGCGCTGCACTTGGTCACCCTCGCAACTCCCCACTCCACGGGAGAGTTCATCGCACATGTTTGCCCCCTTGATCTTCTTTGCAAGAGGATAACTGGAGGCACATTCCCAGCCCACCTCTGCCAGATGCATGCTTTCTCGGGAGTAAGCCCTGCTGAACTCTGGGAGACTTCTGAGCCTTTGAACCTACTCTGCACTCTGCCTGGCTGCAGTCTTTCTTGAAATGAACAGCTGGGTGCTGAGCATGTTCGCTGGGAAGCGGAACTCAGTGGGGCTCACTCCCGAGATTGCTTCTGTGACAGTTTACTGTGTTCGCGATGCTTACTCTCAGTGTATGTATCAGATCCCAGCCATAAAGACTTGGAAACTAGTAGAACTTGAGTAAAGATGGGTAGGAAAGGGCTGCATATCCCTCTGAGTTCAAAGGGAGGGATTTAAGTGCACATTTAACCCTCCCTTTAACCAGTGGCATAGCGTGGGTTGTCAGCACCCGGGGCAAGGCAAGTAATTTGTGCCCCCTAACCCGTGGATTTGCGCCCCCTAACCCTAACCCCCAGATGTTGCGCCCGGTGCGGCCGGCCCCCCCTGCACCCCCACGCTACGCCACTGCCTTTAACACCAGTGGCTCTTAAAATTACTCATCTTTGATGGATCATGCACTTAGCCTTCATGATGCCACAATACTCTGGGTCTTTCCTCCATGCCAAAGAGTAATTGCACTTACGCTTCTCCACCCCTCTGCAAATGCTGTTTCAAATCTGCCAGTGTAACAGCCCAAACGATACAGAGTCAGTGAGGAAGAGTAATTTTCTAAAGTTGTAAGAGTGGACATGGAGCTCAAGTTAAACAGTTTCCAGATGAATAACCGGAGGAACTTTCCATTTTGCCCCATGTACTTTTACCACATGGTTTTAAATCCATTGCATGCACTTGGTGTTAACTGAACCCCACATTCCAAATGCATGTGCAGTTATTTCTGACTCTGCATGGACCCTGCAGTGGGATCAGCATATAGGCTACAATTAAACAATCTAGCTGATCGCATGCACTTTAAGTGTCGTTGTTTTTGGTGAGAATTAATGACATGCTTAAATCATTCCTGTTTAAATCTAAAGTGTTTAACTTTGGATGGACTGTGACAGTGCTGATTTGCTGAAGAGGGTATGTAATTCTCTTTTCTCTTCAGTGAGTTTTACAGCAAAGGTTTTTGTTAAAATTATGCTGCAGGAGGACCAGCCAGGAGTTCTTCATTTGACAGGGATCACAGTAACAAAACTTTGTAATCTCATATTGATTTGGTTGGTTTGATATCAATCTCTCTTGCTCTTACCAATTGCCTTTGAAGGATACTTTTGCAATACCTTCAGACAATTTAATTTGAGCTAGACTCAAGCAGAGTCCTGCCCCATATTCCCCCCCCCCCAGTGCTTGGACATAAGTCTGGAACACATGAACTAATAATGTAAGGATGGGTGTGTTTGCATATATGCAGAATGCCTTTCTGCCATACCAAATAGCCACAGTCAGTTTGGAGTCACATGATGAAGATAAAGGCTTTAAACTTGTAGGAAAAAGAGTACCAACTTAAACTCTGATTCTCTCATTTTATAGCTAGGTTATGAATTTTAATATCCAAGCTTATATTCTTGATACATTTTTAAGATACATATTGTTGCTGAAGGCTTAAATATTGGACTGATTAGTATATGAATTCTAAACTTGTTCTACTAGGTTATTTGCTTCTGCTAGAAGTCCCAAAAGTTAATTAAAGTCTTGGTTCCCAAGCATTTTAGTATGGGGCTCATATTAAAAATCCACTATTCAGTTAAAGCTCCATGCTCAGATAGAAAAGTCCTGTAGCCAGTGTTTGCTGTGTTGCCTTGTGGTACCCTCAAAGTTTCCATAAACATTTGGAGTCCATGTCAGTCAATCAGTCCCAAAAAGATGGAGCTAGGTTGCAGTACATCAGTCAAGTGTCGTTGACATTGATGGAACTTCTGAGTAAATATGTTTGGGGTTGAGCTTCACAAGTATTTGCACTAATAACCATGCACTATTTCCATTTTGTCAGATGAAGTGTTCTGTTTGCATTTCCTTTTGATTAATTCAATAAGAGATCATGCCTTCCTTTCTCTCAGTATGCAAGGCTTTCAGAGCAAAAACTTTTATTTCATCTCTACTTACTTTAAATGTGCCCCGGTTTTTTTCTCTTTCTGGGGTGCCTGAATGTTAAATCAGGGCTGTTAAGAACATGTCTAATTGTCAACAGGCATGATCAAATCAAAGTTAAGCCATTTTAAGTCTGTCATTTGAATGACAAGAGTACATGCTTAGATGTGCTTCTGTTAAGTGTTCTGTTAAGTGTTTCATTTTGGCTGGGTTACATCTAATCAAATGTTGAGGTACCAAACTTGTACAGAAATGAAATGGTTTTTTAAAAAAAATTCTGGATGCCACTCAGATTTATAGGAAGGCAAGCCGGCAGGGGTCTGAATTTTCAGCTTTGCAGTTAACCAAGATGGAACTGAATTGTCAGCTCCCATCTTAAAGAGCTCAAACACTTAAAGAATTGTTGTCTGCTTGTATCAAGAGATCAGTGTGTTTTGCTGGATATGACACTTGTTAAATTTGCTTCACTGCTAAGTCTGGAGTTCAGAGAGGTGTGGTGACATTTAGTAGGTCTATGCCTTTCTTAAATGCTGCATGCAAAATCCTAGCTTTGGGGAAATTGTTGCATGCTCCCCAAATTCTCCAGTGGTAATCTTAACTGTGAAACGATCAATGTACAGTATTTGCCACAAAACTATCAACAGATTGTTGCATCTGCACTTAGTTGCTATCCTTCCATGATTCTAGATAAACAACTGAAGTTTCCCAAATGACCAAGGACATAGACAGGAAAATTCTGAACTTCCTGAAGTTAAAAACTGTTGATTCAGTACTACTTGTTTTAGCAAAACTGGACCACTTTTGTATGTCTAGTCATTTTTCTGTGTTATTTAATTATCTTTGCTTTGAATACCGAAGGGGAACCATCTGTATTACCTTATTTTACCTTCATATTCTGGGTGTTAGGAAGAGAAATCGCTTACCGTGGTATATTGCATAAAAATATAGGTAATGTTTAGATCAGGCAGGAAGAAACTTACTGTATATTTTTAGATGGCAAAAACCTCCCAAATAAAAACCAATGAGAAACCAAAAACTGATGTAATGCAATTACAGTGCAAACTTCTGGGAGCGTTTTGGAGTACTTTACATTCATGGCAACTGCAGGTTAGAACAGTGTTATTTGTAGGAGGAGGAGTCCCAGCCATCCTCATGGTTTCATGGGTGAAAGTAGTGCCTGGAAAATGCCAGATGGACAGATGGTTACTGTGTTTAAGGACATGCATAAAATAGGTGCTCACCTAATCAGTTTTGCAATAGCAAGCCAACCAACCAGCCACACACACATTGTGGAACCTGGGCAAGCAGAGGGAAAGTGGCAGTGAGTGCTTCAGATAAAAGGCGGTGGGTGGGAAATGACAACCTCCACCTGAGCTTCCAGTCTTTTATCTAAAAATACCTGACCTATAAGCAGCACTGTTTGGCAGCAAAACATAGGGTTAGGAATCCCTTGTCTGGTGCCCTAGGTGTAGTTCTGCGCAGTCTTTTATTCACAATTGCTCAATCACTACTTTAGTTTGGAAAACATAAAAGATGCTTTGCTCTTTGTTGGAAAGAATGGGGCAGGCTCATGTGAATTGGCAGGTGGGAACCTGTGTGAGATCTCAGCCCCATTACTAGGCTCCTCACGTGAGTGGTCCGCTTGTGTGAGCAGTCATTTGTGCGTATAACAATATATGAATCAGTTTCAAGGCAGTGAAGCGGAGAAACTGATTTCATACAATTTGACTTTTTTATTGAAAAGTTTTGTGGGTATTCATGTAGTTCTCTTACTTTGGGAGCATCAGGGGAATTTGTAGCTATACTGGTGATTCTGCAAAATGGAAGGGACAGGATAAGTGAAACAAAACCTACTTTTGGATGATCAGCAAGTTCCAATCATGTTTGGAAGCTTTGAACCTGAAGAGAGGTTCTTCTGTAGGCATGGGAATTTAGAAGAAAAACGTGATGAAGTGTTCTTTTTCATTTCCTGGTTGGATACATAGGTTAAATGCCAGCCAAAGTTTTAAGTTCCTTTGATTTCGTTGGGACAGATCCAAAAACCTACTTGACCCTCTAATTGAAATCATTAGGATTTTAAAATCATCAAAACTGCCATGGAATTTACTTCTCAACAAACATGCATAGGTTTGTGTAGAATGATAATCTCAGTGGTCACTAGGTGCTCTGAGATCAAGGGAAAAGCTTGGGGATGATTCATTTTTACTTCATTTCTCTCTTATTTATTAAATAATATATTCAATACCATGACTGTTAAAGCTGGAAATGGGTGGGGATTTAATAGAGCTTTTTGTATGTTGACTCATTTTTTTTGTTGCTGTCTCTGGTTAAATAGCAAACAACTTCGGGATATAAGAAAGAGAGTCCAAACTAGCCAATAAATTTACAGTAACTCCAAAATAACACCTTATCTATTTAAAATATTTTTAAGGATTGGCCACTACTTTCTTAAGAGTCATTGTGGCACTGCTTAAAAGCAACGTGGAAGTGCTTTTAACACTTTCCCTGGGCTGGTTCCCTTGCCACCCTGCCCTTCAACGCTGCTAATTGTCTCCAGAAGTCCTATTAGCATCACATGGCACCTGATGCACAGAAGCTTGAGGGGATATTCTGTAGGAAAGAGAACAGAGAAAGGATTTTTAAGAGGGAGGCATGGCCATCCCCAACATTTTATTTTAAAAACACTATGAATGTAACTTATAGTTAAGTCCTGAGTTTCTACACAAGAATGAACTGTGGCTTTATCATATCATACTCAGTTTTCTTTTAAAAATGTTGTTTTGAAACAGCCAAACACAGCCTGAACTTGAATGACCAAGGAAAACGAATTAGCCACATTTCTGTCTCTGCTGCCCTTTGGAGTTCACTGTATTCTTGTTTTGCCTTACCTCATTAGAGTCTTAAAATTACACTGGTACCTCAGGTTAAGTACTTAATTCGTTCCGGAGGTCCGTACTTAACCTGAAATTGTTCTTAACCTGAAGCACCACTTTAGCTAATGGGGCCTCCCGCTGCCGCCACACTGCCTGAGCACAATTTCTGTTCTCATCCTGAAGCAAAGTTCTTAACCCGAGGTACTATTTCTGAGTTAGTGGAGTCTGTAACCTGAAGCGTATGTAACCTGAAGCATATGTAACCCGAGGTACCACTGTATTATAAACAATATTCTTGTGCTAAATGTTTCAATATAGTAATATATCCAGATTGTGTAACCTGCCTGAGGTAGGCAGGTCATTAAATGAGAATTAGCCTGACAGCAACTGCTTTATAATTTTGTGGTGTTTTCAGCTGTGGAAGAAAAATGTTTAATCTTCTTGAAATAAGCTTTTAGTGTGTTTATCAATGAACATGGTTCATTACACAGCAACTATGCTACATAAACAACAAAAATGTGCAAGAGCTAAAGAAAAAGTGCTACTAGCAAAGATCATGGTGGTAAATTTTAAGGATGTTATTAAGCTTGATACTTCTGCTAGTTCAAGCACTTTGGGCTGTACAACAGAACTTCATTCCCTCTCCTATCCCTGGGTTCTCTGCAGACCTCCTAAATACATTATGGGTCTCCCCTCCCCAACCCTCTGGAACAGATTTAAGATGTGCATGGCCGGGTGGGGGCAGGTATGGAGATAAGAGAGAGGGGAAATTCCATTGTGTAGCCAAAAGCACTCCCCCTAGCAGAACTGTATACAGTGGTACCTCAGGTTAAGTACTTAATTCGTTCTGGAGGTCCATACTTAACCTGAAGCACCACTTTAGCTAATAGGGCCTCCCACTGCCGCCGCGCTGCCGGAGCATGATTTCTGTTCTCATCCTGAAGCAAAGTTCTTAACCTGAATCACTATTTCTGGGTTAGCGGAGTCTGTAACCTGAAGCGTATGTAACCTGATGCATATGTAACCCGAGGTACCACTGTAGTTTTATAGTGTCCTAATGATATATCTGAGAATATTATTCAAATCACGCTGCTGCAAACGTATCACTCTGCTTTCCTTGGGACCACATCATCTTGGCAGCCCAGGACCTCCATACACTTCCCAGGCTTGCACCTCAGGGAGGTCATGTCAGTAATGCTAACGCACCAGCTTGGCTTCGCCCTCGCAGGTGCACTCCATTGTCTCTTTCAGGATAAACAGATGCCAGCAACTCTTAACTTAATGTGGTTAGGATTGCAGCCTAAGGAATTAACCCAAATGCAGAAAAGGAGGGCTTTGAGAGAAGAGGGAAAGATAGCATCACACATAGTATCCATGTAAAAATGTCACATCTTACAGGTTTTCACCTCCATTAGGACTGTAATTTTGCTTATTAGATTGTAAGGCTGCTCAAATCTGTAGTATGAATGCAACACTTCCAAAATCACTTATGATTGCAGGGTCTCTTATTGTAATTCATGGGTAGGCAAACTAAGGCCCGGGGGGCCGAATCTGGCCCAATCGCCTTCTAAATCCGGCCCACGGACGGTCCGGGAATTAGCGTGTTTTTACATGAGTAGAATGTGTCCTTTTACTTAAAATGCATCTCTGGGTTATTTGTGTGCCATAGAAATTTGTTATTTTTCCCCAAAATATATTCCAGCCCCCCCCCCCAAGGTATGAGGGACAGTGGACCGGCCCCCTGCTGAAAAAGTTTGCTGACCCCTCTTGTAAGTGGACACTGCTTTAACCTGAGTCTTTGAGCTCTTGAGTTACAATTATTGTCTTAGCTTATGTCTTTCCCCCCTTATTTTAGACTTGGCAGTAAAGATTCCTGAAAAATAATGATGATTCCCACCCTTGATGATGATTCCCATCCTTGAAACTACAACAGTAGATTTCTAAAATACAAGAATTTGTGTAAACTATCAGATTCTTCTAATATATTAGTAGCTTTGGCTGATAATATTATTATTATTTTCTATCATCATTACTTTCTATCATTGTGGCCTAAACTTGCGGTAAGTTTTAACTTTGTATTTCTTGGCTAGATTCTCTGTACTAATCGCACCACAGCAACACAAGTTATGACATTGTGCTAACTACTGAGTAAGCTTAGCAAGCAAATAATAAGAGGAGAGGTCCTCCTGAGAATCCCAAATTGATTAAGTTGCAGGTTAAGTGAGAATAAATAGACAGTTCTCCAAATGGAAAGATGTAGAAAGTGGAGTCCTGAAAGGATCAATATAGGGACCTGTACCTTTAAACTTGTTCATAAATGATTGAGAATTTGGAGTGAGCTGTGAGGTGCTCAAGTTTGCTGATGTTACTAACTTGTCAGGGTCATTAAAACAAAAAATGATTGTGAAGAGTTCCAAAAGGACCGCTCCAGACTCAGTGCATAGGTGGTAAAATGCCAAATGCAATTCAGTGTAAACAAGTGTAAAATGATGCATGCAAAGGCAATAATAATAATAATAATAATAATAATAATAATAATAATAATAATAATTTCACAATATACATTTCTGGGGTCTGAGATGGTAGCATCAGAGTTGTAGCAGATAGCTCAAAGAGGGTGTTGACCCAGTGAGCAACACCTGTGAAAATTTAAATTCCGTGCTAGGGATCATTAGGAAAGGAAAGGGGTGGGGAGTTGCCTTTATTATAATGCATTTATACATGGCATGGATGAAGGAATCAGAAACAAGCCCCCCCCCCCTTTCGTAACACTAGAACTCATGGACCTCCGTTGAAGCTGAATGCTGGGAGTCTCGAGTCAGACAAAATAAAGCACCTTTTCACACAATACCTAGGTAAGCTATGGAACTCAGTCTCACAGAAGGCAGTGGTGGCCACCAACCTGGATGGCTTTAAATGAGGATTAGACAAAATCATGGAGGGAGGGCTATTGAACTCTACTAGCCCTGATGGCTGTGCTCTGCCTTCACAACTGAAGGCAGCAATGCATCTGAATACCAGCTGCAGGAAACCCCAGGATGGGAGAGGTCTCTTGTGCTTGAATTCCCATTTGGGCACCTGGGTGGCAACTGAGAAGAGGAAGCTGGACTAGATGGGTTGTTGTCCTGACACACCAGGCTCTTAAGTTCTTATGGGAGATTCGGATGAATGATGGTATACAAATTTAATGAACAAATGAATAAAATTATATTATGGTAACTCAAAAACCCAATATTCGGTCCTATTTGTACTCAAAATCTGACCACAGTGGTAACATGCTACTTATTTTCTGGTCTTTTAGCTAGCAAAGGTAAAGGTGTCACGAAATGCATAAATCCCTGAACCTATTCAGCCTTGGATAGTTATTGCCAGGAGGTGAACCTATCTTGGTATCTGCCTTGGTAATCTTTCTTCTCCCCCACTCACACAGTGCCATAGCACAAGTTCAGAGGAATTAAGCATCATCTATGTATTAGAGGGTTTTTTTAATTTGTTTGTTTTTTAGTTCCTTATTTTACACTAGATTTCTATAATCTCCTTGAAAAGTTGGGAGACAAGCTTTGGAAAATCCTTATTAATGCAACAATGGGAACTTGTAAAGGCTGGATATTCATACCAAGAGACATTGGGGACATCTTGCTGAAATCCTGTTTCACTTCACTTGGATTCAGATCACAGAGTAAAAGTTTGGAGTATTGCATTTGTAGGCAAAACATTTTCTGGAGGGCTTTTATGCAAAGGACTGACATTTTTGTTTATTGCTAAAAACTTCTGTGAATACATTTGAATTGCAATTTTATGTGTCCTCATTTTGTGAGCTTCCATCTTTCTTTTGATGCAGTCACAGTGCATTTTCTTCATCTTGCAACCCAATTCCTTCTTTAAATAAATGGGATTCTACTGTTCCCATAACCTTATTATAGTAATATCCCAGTCCTAATGACCTTTTGCTTGGAATTAAATGCAACCAAGAACATTGAAATTTATATCCCAGCAAAGATGCTTAGAAAAAGGATTGTAAGTGTCTCTTCTGAATCCCAAAATGGATAAAGAAATAAAAGTTTTAAATAGAACAAAGGCTCTTATGTACCATCTACCTAATTACCAGCTGAGCTACTTGTTCAGCCTCTACACAGGTGTCATTTTATAAATAAGAATCTTTGACCATGAATACAAATTCTTTCGGAAAGTTTCTTCCTCCCTAGATTGCAGCCCCTGATAAATTTAATATTTTTATTAACAGTTTCCTAAACAACCTGAAATAAGGTTTTTTCCTCCATAATTTCAGCTTTCAAAATTGAAGAAAAAGAAAATGTATTCAAATTCTACACTAGGGATTTGAATGGAAGCAGACTTATATAGGCAGCTAGTGGAGGTGCATAACTGGTTAGATTTCTGCATCCTTGTGCTTGGAGTAATCCCTGTTGAATTGCTTGGGTGCCTTCTTTTGTTCTTCCTTCAGAACTCATTTCATTATTCAAAATTCAAATTATAGCAAAAGGAGAGCAAGACTTTCTTTTCATGTGGATGGGTATATTCTCAAGTGCATGAAACATAAAGATAGAACATAAAGTTGGGTTGTCCTTCCTCTGAACAAGAAACCTACTCTGGTCCCTATATTTTTGTAATGGTATTTCTGCTTGCAGTGCCAGCGTAATACTCATGCGGTACTAGCATGACATTGTATTTTGTGACATTGCTCTGCTGTAGTTTACCCCCATCCCGAATTTGTTTTATGGCACAGTAAAGTCTTGGCTACACTTTTAGTTGATTCAATTGTGATTCTCAGTTTCCATCCCATTAAAATCACTGTGATTAAATGTGGATCAAGCTGTAAATCTTACTCTCGCTATAAGCTTTCCTAGCATTAAGTTTAAAACAGAAGTCAGGATTTCTTTTAAAAAAAAATATTGAGTCCTTCCTTTTCAAGAGAAAAACTATCTTATGATGCCCATTGTGGCTGGTGGGGTGAAGAGCAGGGAGGTAATATTATGTACAGCCCAGGGTAGCCCAGTAGAGCTACACCTGCTGAAATTCTCTCTTCTAAACAGCTGCTAAAATTGCTCATTCTTGTTCAATCTTCACATACTGCGGCTGCACTTCTTTCACATGCAAGCAGCCCTGTAACATGCCTGTTGTTCTGGGTTTGCTGATGAGTTTGTGTTTCTTTGTATTCTTTAGCAGCTTGTGTTTTACATTAAAAATGGCCGTCAGAATTTAACAAACATTTTCCAACAATTTTGTATGTTTCAAAGCATGTTTGTAAGTTTCTTAGAGACCACCTTACGTTAGGTATCAGTTTAATTCATTAACAAGGGAGCATTTATTTACCTGGGAGCATTGTTTGTTAAATCCGCCAAATAATGCTCCATACAGTATTTGTCTACTTTAAAAAAGATTGTTCAACACAAAAATAGTTCCACTGGAGTTTTTTCATGTTATCGTATCTTGTCTTCCACCAAATCCTATAGTTCCTTACCTGGCAGAACTCAAATATAGGGTTGTGCCCTAAATATTTGTCAGATATACATACCTGAGCAGTTCTCCACTGATAAAGTGAATTAGATCCAGATTCAGCATTTTCGTGAAAATCTGCTTCACTATACCTGATATCTCGTTTGACAACCCACCCCCTTCCATGGCCCAAATGTAGAGGAGTAAATAGGGAGTAAGAGAAAGAGTAGTGACAGAAAATAAGAATGAGAAGGGGGGAGGTGTGCTGAATCACTAGAGAAAACAGATGGCAAAGAACTATAGAGTTCAGACCAAATCCCAGTGAAATTAATGCTAGAATAATCCCCATTACATACTATTTATTCTTTGACTACTAGGTTCTACAGACTGTCAGACAACCCTGCCCAGCTTCTTATATGGGGTGGATGTTAATACTTTCTAGCATTGAATGGTGAGATGTTGGCTACCATTGCAATCTGCAGTATCCATCGTCGTTGACACGGTGATGCACTTTCTCTTGTGTTAAGAGAACGTTTCTGCTTTGCAGCGCCTCCTGGGTTGAGTTACAATTAAAGAAATTAACACAGAAATATTTAGTGCACCACAGTATGAAAGAGCAGTATGAAAGCAATAAACAGCACTTCAAATAAGCACCATGTGTAGATAGCAGATGCCCCCATGTCAGGTTAAGAGCTGAAAATGTAAGGGCTGAATCGAGAGCAAACGGCATCCACCAACTAGGATGGGATCATTCCGTATCACATGGACTTGACCCATGTTCAGTGACAGTTAACTGCAAGTTCAGAAATTTATTGTCCCATTGAAGGAAGGGAAAAAGTGTTTTATTTTTACTTATTCCTCTTTCCCATCCACTCCATTGTGACCAACACAAAACCGACAAAAATTAAACCCTTCCTCATTCTTTACATGGGAACGTCTGTTATATCCTATTCCCTTCTGTTCACAAATGTGCTGGTCTGCTTCCAACCCAGTACGTGATTCTTAATATTTCTCCATATTTGGCAAAGTTATGATTGTGCAGGTGTGTTAGCCTATAAACCAGGGGTCAGGAAATTTTTTAAGCCATGGGCTGGTCCACTGTCCCTCAGATCTTGTGGTGGGCCGGAGAAGTGGCACTGGGGGGGGGGAAGCTGGAAGAAGAGGCAAGGGGGCAAGTAGTCCTCCTCCCCACCCTCTGGGCCCAGCCGCTGTGCTTACCTTCCCTGGGGCTGCTGCTGCCGCCACCACCACTGCCACCGCCACTTCTCGTGGGTAGGCAGAGTGAGCTTGTCTGCTCTTCTCTCTGGCCCACAGGAGCACCAGGGCGGCGGCGGCAATGGCGGAGGGAAGATGAGTGGCGCGAAAGGGCTGGCTCTGGAGAGGGGCTGCTTAAAGTGGCGCTCAGCCCAGCCCCCTTCCTCCTCTAGGCAGGGCGGAGAGAAGCCAGGAGGAGGGAGGGAGGAGGTGTCACCGCGGTGTGTGTGTGTGTGTGAGGGGGGGCGGAATGGCGCAGCCTGAACAAACAGAATTCCCATGGTGATCCACGGACAGTCCGCGGGCCAGATCCTGAAGGCAATTGGGCCTGATCCAGCCCACACACCTTAGTTTGCCAACCCCTCTTGTAAACTGTAGGGCCCTGATTTGACTCTCCTGCTGCTGCTGCACCTGAATTTTGCTGAGCTCCCAATCTGTTGCTCCACCTGCACCACACTGAGCTCCTCTTGCCCACCCCCTCCCTCTAAGGAATTGGCATCAACATTCACACCTGGGAAGACAGGTGAGTAGCATCACCTTGATTGTCCCACCCTCCACCGACTGCTGGGTAGAAGGTACAGTGCTACCTCGGGTTACATATGCTTCAGGTTACATAAGCTTCAGGTTACAGACTCCGCTAACCCAGAAATAGTACCTCGAGTTAAGAACCTTGCTTCAGGATGAGAACAGAAATCGTGCAGCAGCCGCGAGAGGCCCCATTAGCTAAAGTGGTGCTTCAGGTCAAGAACAGTTTCAGGTTAAGAACGGACCTCCAGAACGAATTAAGCACGTAACCAGAGGTACCACTGTATACAGATTTCACAATTGGGCATAGATCAAGATTGAAAACATTTAGTAAAATTTTTTAACATGTTTTGAACACTTATAGGGGTAAATGAAACACATGGGTGATCTGACTGCTTCAGATTCAGAAATGGCAGGCTTGGAATGAGACAGGGAAGGGAGATGCTGAGAATTGAATAGTGTAGTAAGTAGCAAGAAGTGGCAGGTATCCAGTGATGGACTGCCAAAGAAATCATTGTTGTTGAGA